>NW_016814184.1:0-879 GCF_001698545.2 Rhinopithecus bieti
TCCCTAACTCATTTTACGAGGCCAACATCATCCTGATACCAAAGTCTGGCAGACTCACAACAAAAAAAGAGAATTTTAGACCAATATCCCTGATGAACATTGATGCAAAATTCTCAATAAAATACTGGCAAACCGGATTCAGCAGCACATCAAAAAGCTTATCCACCACGATCAAGTGAGCTTCATCCCTGGGATCCCAGGCTGGTTCAACATACGCAAATCAATAAATGAAATCCAGCATATAAACAGAACCAAAGACAAAAACTACATGATTATCTCAATAGATGCAGAAAAGGCCTTCGACAAAATTCAACAGCCTTCATGCTAAAAACTCTCAATAAATTCAGTATTGATGCAACGTAACTCAAAATAGTAAGAGCTATTTAGGACAAACCCACAGTCAATATCACACTGAATGGGCAAAAACTGGAAGCGTTCCCCTTAAAAAGTGGCACAAGACAGGGATGCCCTCTCTTACCACTGCTATTCAACATAGTGTTGGAAGTTCTGGCCAGGGCAATCAAGCAAGAGAAAGAAATAAAGAGTATTCAGTTAGGAAAAGAAGAAGTCAGATTGTCCCTGTTTGCAGATGACATGTTGTATACTTAGAAAACCCCATGATCTCAGCCCAAAATCTCCTTAAGCTGATAAGCAACTTCAGCAAAGTCTCAGGAACAAAATCGATGTGCAAAATCACAAGCATTCTTAGACACTAGTAACAGACAGAGATAGAGGCAAATCACAAATGAACTCCCATTCACAATAGCATCAAAGAGAATAAAATACATAGGAATCCAACTTACAAGGGATGTGAAGGACCTCTTCAAGGAGAACTACAAACTACTGCTCAATGAAATAAAAGAGGACACAAACAAACGG
>NW_016814185.1:0-1766 GCF_001698545.2 Rhinopithecus bieti
TTTCTCTCTCTCTCTATTTCTCTCTCTCGCTGTCTCTCTCTCTCTCTTTCTTTCTTTCATTCTTTCTTTCTTTTCTTTCTGATGGAGTCTTACTCTGTCGCCCAGGCTAGAGTGCAATGGCACAATCTTGGCTCACTGTAACCACTGCTACCCAGACTCAAGCGATTCTCCTGCCTCAGCCTCCCAAGTCGCTGGGATTACAGGCACCCAGCTGTAATCAAAATACAAAATTAGCCCAGCTAATTTTTGTATTTTTAGTATAGACAAGGTTTCACCATGTTGGCCAGGTTGGTCTCAAACCCCTGACCTTGGGTGATCTGCCCGCCTCAGCTTCCCAAAGTGCTGGGATTACAGGTGTGAGCCACTGCACCTGCCCCTCACATCAGGTTCCTATTGGCCAACAGAATTTCAAGGCATTGTGTTACTAAAAACACATCATAAAAGATTTTTGGTAGTAAGTTTTAAATGAAAAAAGAAATCAGTACGCTGAGTGTCATGAAAAATAAATAAAGTAGGGAATTCAGTAGGTAAAATAGCTAATAAATAAATGTAGTATAAAAGGTCTAAAGAGTACATAGGAGGAGATTTGGAAAATATTATTTATGCAACTCCACTATGAAACTGTCTATCTGGAAGAAAGGGCAAATTTCACAAATTCAATAAACTTTTATTTGAAATGTATAAATAAAAGGAATTTCTTTTACTTAATTTTTTTGCCCCCAAATGATGTGTTCTCTTACAATGTGAGTATATATGAAATATACCACCCAGAACTATAATATAGAAATAGTTAACCAAAAGTATAATTTTCAAGTCTATTATAATGAACATGATCATCATGCCCCTTCATCCTGTGGTTTCTATGGTTGATTTATTTTGACTCTAAATATGTATTTAGGTAGAAAGGTGAGAAAAGAAGAATATTTGTTTAAAGGTGTTCTTTATGTGGGTACTATGGAGAGACTATAGGATTCACATTTTATTTTATTTTATTTTTTTGAGACAGGGTCTGACTGTCACCCAGGCTGGAGTGCAGTGGCTCCATCACTGCTCACTGCAGCCTCAACCTCCCAGGCTTATGCAATCCTCCCCCATCAGCTTCCCGAGTGGCTGGGAATGTAGGAGTGAGTGCACCACCATACCTGACTAATTTTCATAGTTTTTGTAGAGATGGAATTTCACCATGTTGCCCAGGCTGGTCTCGAAGTCCTGAGCTCAAGTAATCCACCCACCTCAGCTTCCCAAATGCTAGGATTAAAAACACAATTTTTTTTTTTAATGAGAAGAAAGTAAATAACGTTCATCAGATTCTCAAAGGGACCCATAATCACCCCAAAGTTTAAGGTCCTAAAAAGCAGGAGGTGGGAGAGAGACAATCAATGAGATCAGAAAGGCCATAATTCCAAGGTAATAATTAAGAGTACTTTTGAAGCCCAAAATTAAAATTAAAAGAATTTTAAAATAAAAGTTTATTAAAAAATTGACTCTCTAAAACGTTGCTAAGTGTTTTGTTTAATATTTGAAATACAGATAAGGGTATAATTTAAATAGAGTATTTATCTATAATTTAAATGTTCTGTAATAGCATTTGCTACAAAAAGCTTTTGGGAAAGTTAGTTTTAAATCTACACCTAACAAAATCATCTCAGCCAAGACTGGCCTTCTGTGTATTCATATAAACTTTACATTGAAACCTAATTTTATGATGCCTAAAACTGTAATTTGTATCGGATTTACTATTGAGGATAATTATATATATATATATA
>NW_016814186.1:0-851 GCF_001698545.2 Rhinopithecus bieti
CCCAGCCAGAGTCCCAAACTTCTTTGAGACTTGCTCTGCACCCCACTTGACTGTCAGCTCCTGGAGGACAGAGCTGCATATAGCTCTCTAATAAGCCCCCAGCTTCTAGCATATTGCCTGGCACATAGTAAGTGCTCAATTAAAAAGTGTTGAATGGACAATTTCAAATTGGATTTATTGCTTTTTTACCAAAAACATATAAACATTCCATTTTAAAGTATTGAAAATAATGAGGCCAGAGGGAGGTGGGAGAGAAGGATTTGGCCAAAGTCTGCATAGACTGAGTTAAATACGCCTGAGTTCTAATGTGGCTTCTGAACCTCACACATTCTTTGGAAAGTTGCATAACCTGTTATAAGCCTCCATTTCCTCATCTATGCAATTGAGGACACTAATAGCATCCACCTCAGAGAGTCGCATGTTAGAATAAATAATGATGTAAAAAACTTAGTACATTGACTGGAATATAATCAGATTTCAATATGTTTTAAGTACTACTATGTTGCTTGGCAGTGCTATTTGGATAACACACAGGAATATGTGTTATTTTTATTTTATTTTATTTTTAGTTCTGGGGTACATGTGTAGGACGTGCAGGTTTGTTACATAGGTAAATGTGTGCCATGATGGTTTGCTGCATCTATCAACCCATCCCTAAGTATTAAGCCCAGCATGCATTAGCTATTTATCCTGATGCTCTCCCTCCCCGCCACCCCTGGAGAGGCCCCAGTGTGTGTTGTTCCCCTCCCTGTGTCCATGTATTCTCATTGTTCAGCTCCCACTTATAAGTGAGAACATGCAGTGTTTGGTTTTCTGTTCCTGAGTTGGTTTGCTGAGGATAATGGCTTCCA
>NW_016814187.1:0-851 GCF_001698545.2 Rhinopithecus bieti
AAAAGCAATGGCAACAAAAGCAGAAATAGACAAATGGGATCTAATTAAACTAAAGAGCTACAGCACAGCAAAAGAAACTATCATCAGAGTGAACAGGCATCCTACAGAATGGGGAAAATTTTTGCAAACTATCCATCTGACTAAGGGCTATATCCAGAATCTACAAGGAACTTAAACAAATTTACAAGTAAAAAACAAACAACTCCATCAAAAAGTGGACAAAGGATATGAACAGACATTTCTCAAAAGATATTTATGCGGCCAACAAACATATGAAAAAAAGCTCATCATTACTGGTCATTAGAGGAATGTAAATCAAAACCACAATGATACCATCTCATGCCAGGTAGAATGGCAATTATTAAGAAGTCAGGAAACAACAGATGCTGGAGAGGATATGGATAAAAAAGAATGCTTTTACACTGTTGACGGGAGTGTAAATTAGTTCAACCATTGTGGAAGACAGTGTGGTGATTCTTCAAGGATCTAGAAACAGCAATACCATTTGACCCAGCAATCCCATTACTAGGTATATACCCAAAGGATTATAAATCATTCTACTATAAAGGCACATGCACGGCTGGGCACGATGGCTTATGCCTGTAATCCCAGCACTTTGGGAGGCCTAGGTAGGTGGATCACCTGAGGTCAGGAGTTCGAGACCAGTATGGCCAACATGGTGAACCTCCGTCTCTATTAAAAATACAAAAAGTAGCTGGGCATGGTGGTGGGCACCTGTAATCCCAGCTACTCGGGGGGTGAGGCAAGAGAATCCTTGAACCTGGGAGGCAGAGGTTGCAGTGCACTGAGATCACGCCACTGCACTCCAGCCTGGGTGACAGAGTAAGATT
>NW_016814188.1:0-1751 GCF_001698545.2 Rhinopithecus bieti
ACTGGTAGCTTGTTATTGTTTTAGAGTTTCTTTTTGCACATACGAGAAAGTACACATACATAATCTTAATTTTCCTCCTTTTTAAAATATAAAAGGCAGATGCTATACTCACTGTTCTACAGCTTGCATGTTCTTTTCTTTTTTTGTTTGATGGATATATCGTGGTGATTTTTCCATATCAGTTTATTAGATGTCTTCATTCTTTTTTACAGCTGCAGACTAATCCATTGCACAGTTGTACCATCATTTATTTAGAGTTACAGCACATTTTAAATTCCATTGGGAATTTTACCCTGAGCCACAAGTACCTAGTTGCATTACGGTAGTATTTAACGGAGAGCTGGTATTTATACACTATCCTAAGTGCTGTAACCCTGCATTATCTCAGCTCATTTAATTGTCCAGCAGTCTTGGCAAGTAAGCATGATTGTTATCCCAATTTTACAGTTGAGAAAAGAGAGGCATGGAGGAAGAAATAACTTGCCCGTATCACTTTGAAATTAACTTTCTTAGATAAAATTGTGACCGCATTAATTTTGAAATGTTAGTTGTTTAGCATAGGTGAAGTCAGCAAACTTTTTCAGTAAAGGGCCTGGCAGAAAATTGACTTTGCCAGTTGCTGCAGCCATTCAACTCTGCCTTCTAGTGTGAAAGCAGTCACAGACATTACATAAATGAGTGAGCATGGCTGAGTGCCAATAAAACTTTATTTACTAAAGCAGGTAGCTGGCCAGATTTGCTAGTCCCTGCAGTAATTCAGCAGCACCTTAGTCTTGAAGTGCCCTATGAAAGCATCTAGTCCCGTGGCTGTGGCCCAGCCAGCCCATACGCATCTTCTTACTGCTTTTCTTTTTGCCAACAGGCACCGGGATTTCAGCTCTTTAATTGACTTCTTTAAACCTGCTCCCACCGGTTATTTTGTTCCTGTTTCTGTTATCCTTATCCATGAGTCATTGGGTAGGAGGGCCATTTAACATGCTCTGCCTTCTCTGTCCTTGAAAATAAATGCACATATTCTCCATACTGTTGGCCATAGGAAATTAAAAACAATACATGTGAAGATAGAGTCCAGAATTCAGGTGCCTTTTTTCCTTTTATTATTATTTATTTTTTGTTGTTGTTGTTGAGACAGAGTCTCGCTCAGTGGCCCAGGCTGGAGTGCAGTGGTGTGATCTGGGCTCACTGCAAGGTCGGCCTCCTGGGTTCACGCCATTCTCCTGCCTCAGCCTCCCGAGTAGCTGGGACTACAGGTGCCCACCACCATGTCTGGCTAATATTGTTGTATTTTAGTAGAGACAGGGTTTCACCATGTTAGCCAGGATGGTCTCGATCTCCTGACCTTGTGATCCGCCCGCCTCGGCCTCCCAAAGTGTTGGGATTACAGGCTTGAGCCACCGCACCCGGCCCCTCCCACCTTTTGGTTTTTTTTTTTTTTTGAGACAGAGTCTTATTCTGTCACTCAGGCGGGAGTGCAGTGGTGCAATCTCGGCTCACTGCAACCTCTGCCTCCTGGGTTCACGCCATTCTCCTGCCTCAGCCTCCCGAGTAGCTGGGACTACAGGTGCCCACCACCATGTCTGGCTAATATTGTTGTATTTTTAGTAGAGACAGGGTTTCACCATGTTAGCCAGGATGGTCTCGATCTCCTGACCTTGTGATCCGCCCGCCTCGGCCTCCCAAAGTGTTGGGATTACAGGCTTGAGCCACCGCACCCGGCCCCCTCCCACCTTTTGGTTTTTTTTTTTTTTTTT
>NW_016814188.1:4182-8082 GCF_001698545.2 Rhinopithecus bieti
CTTGTCTTGATGTTGCATTCTTGCAAATGCCTTCAACTCTTACCTGAGAAAACATGGGAAAATGGTCAGCCAGACCCTTTCAGTTTTTCCTTTGCTTTTCTAAACCTCGGTGAAGCCACTGTTTCAGTTGTATAAAATTTTTTTGCCACATGCTTATGGCCCAGTCGGATTAATACCCTTTTTTCTCACTGAGAGAGGAACACGTACTGCCTGTCATAACAGCATTGTAATGCCAGTGTCTCAGTAAGTAACAGAACCCTGGTGGTGGTAATTGGGTGTTTTTTGCCCTGGAGAATTCAGATTCCCTTCTATACCTTCTATTCTGCCCAGAAGAGGGGGGAATCACCAGTGTTATAAAATTAGAAGATTGTTTTGCCGGTTTTAGACTGAATATTTGAACACTGCAGCATTACTAGCCACCAGTGTTAAAGGACAGATGAGGGGAAACATTTGTTTTTAGCAGTAATTCCATGCTTCATCTTTTTTAAGTAATTTGTTCCAAATGAAGCCATTTATTGACTTGATGCTCACAAATATCATTTGAAGAAATAAGACGAATTGGGGTTAGATGATAAATTCTCGGGAATCTGGGTGATTTGGAGGATTTCATTTGGTTTTGCATTACAGCTAGTTGCTCTTAGTAAAGGTAAATTTCTGGTGAAATAACTCAGGTTTAACTGGCTGTGTGCCCAGAATCACTGTTCCTTTATACATGTGTCCTCTCCTTAAATTCATTACTTTCAAATGATGTTCAAAGCATTGACTATTTTCATTCAAAGAGACTACGTTCAAAGAGGACCAAGACTACAGTGAAATTAAAACTATTTGCTGGCCGGGCATGGTGGCTCACACCTGTAATCCCAGCACTTTGGGAGGCCGAGGCAGGTGGACCACCTGAGGTCAGAAGTTCAAGACCAGTTGACCAACATAGTGGAACTCTATCGCTACTAAAATACAAAAGTTAGCTGGGCATGGTGGCAGGCACCTGTAATGCCAGCTACTCCGGAGGCTGAGGCAGGAGAATTGCTTGAACCCAGTAGGCGGAGATTGCAGTGAGCCATGATTGTGCCATTGCACTCCAGCCTGGGCAACGAGTGAAACTCTGTCTCAAATAAAAAATAAATGAAAACTATTTTTTGGCTATTGTTTTCCATTTAGTTTTGAAAAGACTATTGGCAAAAGTACAGTTATCTTCAGCAGTTACTTCGTAACTTAGATTGGTACCAAAAGTGACAGGAAAATCTTGTTTTGAAAATCAGTATTAGACAGATGCCAACAAGGAGGCCCACTGTGACTTCAGGTAACCTATTTGGGGAGACAGACCTAATGACCTATTATGCAATTTCTGTCCTCATGTCTTTTGCTCCAACACACAAGCATTGGTGAAACATTTCAGACACCTCAGGCAGCACTTATGGTTTCTAATTGTGAGAACTACCCTTCCATCAAACCAAAAGGCAAGGGTGGGAGCCCCAGCTACTTACTTAAACATGTTTTACTACAAATTTGCCTAGAAAAGGTGAAATGTTTTGTTATAAAACTGTATTAGGCATGACCTAAGTATTAGGTGTATGATCTGTCTAGTATGTTCCATGAGAAAGATTTCTTACTAGTGCTTTAAGCTCCAGAGTAAACATTCATTTAAAATGGAGTTCACTGGGCAGGTTTCCCCTTTAATCTAGATAGAAATACTCTTTTATCAGAGATTTAAGGCGCCGTTTTGCTAACTGGTAAATAAAACCAAATGTAAATATGTAAGAATGTTTATTTGTTGCACATAACTTTTTTGGTATAAAATAAATGTAGAAGTTACCTGTGGAAGTTGTGCTCCCATTATTCTTAAACTGCAGGGTTGCATTCCAAAAAAGAAGCGGAAACAAGGTCTTTTAGACTCGGTAGGAGCCTTATATTCTTGAAGTCAATACTGTAACCTCATTTCTAAGGTATACAGGGTTGATTCTTTTCTCTTAAATCATACGTAACTTGCAGAAGATTCAGAGTCCTCAGACCTCTAGATCTTGGAATTCCTGTGGGCTTATGATGTATGTGATTGTCAAGAATTAATGACAAAATGTGTCACTGACTGCTGTTCTGTGAACACTCAGAATGTATTAATGAGCTCTTTTCCATAGTTTTACTTTAGCTTACCTTGAATACTCCATGTATAATCCTCTAAAAGGTAGCATCGGCAAGAAGGATGAATCTGTTGGAAATACAGCTGAGCTATCCTTCATGGACTAGAACAAGTGTGTTCTGTGCTGGAGCTTAAGACCTGTGGAAAGGGACACTGCCCCACCGGGCGCAATGGCTCACGCCTGTAATCTCAGCACTTTGGGAGGCAGAGGTGGGTGGATCACGAGGTCAGGAGTTCAAGACCAGCCTGGCCAACATGGTAAAAGCCCGTCTCTACTGAAAATACAAAAAAACTAGCCAGGATTGTGGTGTGTGCCTGTAATCCCAGCTATTCAGGAGGCTGAGGCTGGAGAATTGTTTGAACCCGGGAGGAGGTTGCAGTGAGACGAGATCATGCCACTGCACTGCAGCCTGGGCAACAGAAGAAGACTCCATCTCAAAAAATAAAAAAAAAAAAAGGGACTGCCCCTAATTTCTAAACCATTTAGATGTATCTACTATATTTAACTTTTCTTAATGTTTGTCAACTTTTACTCATTATACTTTGACATACTGGAACGCAAAACTTGATTCCTTTGAAAACTAAAGAGAGGTTGATAAAAAATATACAAGCCCTAAATCTTAATTGGAACTGACTACACTCTCATTTTTTAAAAATGGACTGACGATGCCTAATAAAACCAGGCGAAATTAACTTTATTCTTTCATGGAGCTTGCACAGGAAAGCTAAAAAGGAGGGTCTGTGTGGAGACAGGGGACTCAACCACAGGAGAGGGGAAATCAAGTTCTATAGCAAGAACCATACTGGAGGACGGGCGCGGTGGCTCAATCCTGTAATCCCAGCACGTGGGGAGGCTGAGGCGAGCGGATCATCTGAGGTCAGGAGTTTGAGACCAGCCTGGCCAACATGGCGAAACCCCGTCTCTACTAAAAATATTTTTAAAAATTTAGCTGGGAGTGGTGGCAGTTGCCTGTAGTTCCAGCTACTTCGGAGGCTAAGGCAGAATTGCTTGAACCCCGGAGGTGAAGGTTGCAGTAAGTCGAGGTTGTGCCACTGCACTCCAGCCTGGCCGACAGAGCAAGACTGTCTCAAAACAAACAAAACAAAACAAAACTGTATCGGTTCACTGTCTTTGAACTGACTGGACAGCAAAAGGAATATTTTTCCAAAGCATATACTTCAAATCAGAACTGATGCACCATCCTTGCCTTACTGGAGCCCGCGAAGAGAGGGAGGAGAGATTCCTTAAGGAAAGACTGTGCTCTGGGAGGGGGTAGGTGGCGTCATTTCGGGGTATAAAGCCATGGAATGCTGATTTGTAGGCAGAGTTGTTTAAAGAGGTCTTGTCACACTCAGTGGCATCCGTTATGATAAAGCCAATGGGCTTTTACACTCATCTGTCCATTTCTGTCAAGACCCTATGGCTGAGGTCAGAACGATGTCCTGGGAGAACCAGTTACCTCTAACCTTCCAGTTCAGACACTGCCAGCTTAACTACGTGGAAACTGGCTCACAGAGCCTGCTAAGTGCTGCAGCATGACAGCGTTTCTATGAATTTGTTGGTACATGTGGGACTTTAGCTCATCTGAGGAGTTGAACAGCAGCTGTGAAAGTCTTCTACTCACTCCCTGTCGAGGCTGGCCCGGTTTGCTACACAAACAAGGCGGCCCTAGGACCATGGGGCTATTCCTGCAGATGCCCTCTGGAACCAGCTGCTCTGAACATGGTGGGGGTGTTGGAGCAGCAGTTTCTCCACAGTCCACACA
>NW_016814188.1:11466-17912 GCF_001698545.2 Rhinopithecus bieti
GCAGGGGCTATAGTGACTGCAGGACTCACTGAGGTAAAGACAGCCAGGGAATGATGTAACCCAGAATAAAAAAGGAAGTTTAAAAAGAAAACAACTTAATGAGCAACTGCTTTATTTATAAACATAATTTGATATTCGCTTTACATTACTTTTCCACCTCTATCTGCTAGTACAGTCTTAAGGCTACACTACACTACAAGTAAAAATATGTCTTTGGGCCAGGTGCAGTGGCTCTTGCCTGTCATCCCAGCAGTTTGGGAGGCTGAGGTGGGAGGACTGCTTGAGCCCTGGAGATCAAAGCAGCAGTGAGCTGTGTTCACAACACTGCACTCCAGCTTGGGTGACACAGCAAGACCCTGTCTCAAATAAATATAATTAAATTAAACTAAACCAGGCTGGGCATGGTAGCTCAGGTCTGTAATCCCAGCACTTTTAGAGGTCGAGGCAGGAGGATCACTTGAGCCCGGAGTTCAAGACTAGTCTAGGCAACACGGTGAGACCCAGTCTCTACAAAAAGCCTAAATATTAGCCAGGCGTGGTGGCGCACACCTGTGGTTCCAGCTACTTTGGGGGCTAAGGAGGGAGGATCGCTTGAGCTCAGGAGGGTGAGCACTGATCTGTGACTACGCCACTGCACTCCAGCCTGGGCAACAGAGTGAGGCTGTCTCAAAAAAAAAATTCTTTTAAACTAAATCAATTCAGTTATCCTAGTCATATATCAAGACCTCAGTAGCCATGTGTAGCTAGTGTGTACCATTTCAGACAGTGCAAATGTAGAACATTTCCATCACTGCAAGAGTTTTTTTTTTGAAACAAGGTCACCCAGGTGGGAGTACAGTGGTGCCATCAGAGCTGAATGCAGCCTCGACCTACTGGGCTCAAACAATCCTTCCACCTCAGCCTCCCAAGTATCCTGGACTATAAGCACTCACAACCATGCCTAACTAATTTTAAATTTTTTTGTAGAGATGGGGTCTGTGTTACGCAGACTGGTCTCAAACTCCTGGGCTCAAGAGATCCTCTGACCTTGGCCTCCCAAAGTGCTAGCATTCCAGGTGTGAGCCACCAGGCCCAGCACTGCAGAGGTTCTATCAGCACCGACCTAGACCCTCTCGAGAGTTTCTTAAGAATTCAGAGCTGGGGCTTAGCACGGTGGCTCATACCTGTAATCCCAGCACTTTGGGAGGCCAGGGCGGGTGGATCACTTGAGGTCAGGAGTTCAAGACCAGCCTAACCAACATGGTGAAACCTCATCTCTACTGAAAATACAATATTAGGTGGGCGTGGTGGTGCGTGGCTGTAATCCCAGCTACTCGGGAGGCTGAGGCACGAGAATCGCTTGAAACTAGGAGGTGGAGGTTGCAGTGACCCGAGATTGCGCCACTGCACTCCAGCCTGGGCGACGAGCGAAACTCATCTCAAAAAAAAAAAAAAAAAAAGAATTCAGAGCTGGTTACCTTTTCAAAAAGGATGAGCAAGCGAGCATATCCACGAGCCACCTCCCCCTACTTAACTAGTTTGCAGAAGTGGCATTCTGTAAGCACGATAAATTTAACGGTGCAAACAGAACAGCGTAGTCCACTGTGGGTGGCTATTCCCTGTGTGTCAACGGGAGTCCCAGGAGCTGTGACAAACAAGTGTGAGCTGGCTGGGGTGGGAATGAGGGGCTGGATGGGGTTCAGGAATCCACATGAAAAAAAACCTCACAAGACAAACCAACATATCTTTGGTGAGGAGGACAAAAAAATCAGATGGATTAAAAACATGGGGAGAGGCCGGGCATGGTGGCTCATGCCTGGATTCCCAGTACTTTGGGAGTCCAAGGCAGGAGAATCACATGAGATCAGGAGTTCCAGACCAGCCTGATAGCGAGAGTCCATCTTTACAAAAAAATTAAAAATAGGCTGCCCATGGTGGTGATGCCTGTAGTCCCAGCTACTCAGGAGGCTGAGGCAGGGGAATCGCTTCAGCCCAGGAGTTGAAGGCTGCAGTGCGCTATGATGGCACCACTGCACCCCAGCCTGGGCAACAGAACAAGACCCTGCAAAGAAAAAAAAAAAAAAAAAGGGCTAACACAGTGGATCACGCCTGTAATCCCAGCACTTTTGGAGGCCAAGGCAGGAAGATCAGTTGAGTCCAGGCGTTTGAGACCAGCCCGGACAACATAGCAAGACTCTATCTCTAAAAAATAAACATTTTTAAAAAAGAATCTTTTAGTTGATGATTGTGGTGCCAACATGGGAATTCCAGGCAGAAGAAACAGCTCAAGCAAGAGCGGGAGAGCAAACGAGGGCAGTGGAAACAGATCAGTGGCTGGGAGTGAGGCGAGAAGAGGATGAAAACCCAGGAGAGAGCAGAGGACACTGAGTGTCCTGACCAGGGTTTAGGGCTTTGTCCTGTGGGCCTGGGGGAGCCAATGACAGGACTCCCAGAATTGTCATCTGTGGCTGGCACAGAGGCTCACACCTGTAATCTCAGCACTTTGGGAGGCTGAGGCAGGAGATCACTTGAGCCCAGGAGTTCAAGATCAGGCTGGGCAACACAGCAAGACCCCATCTCTACAAAAGTAAAAAAATTAGCCAGGCATGCTGGCATGTGCCTATGGTCCCAGCTACTCAGGAGGCTGAGGTGGGAGGATCACTTGTGCCCACGAGGTTAAGGCTGCAGTGAGCAGTGATCACATCACCACACTCTAGCCTTAGCGACAAAGAAAGACGCAGTCTCAAAAACAAACAAATACAAATTTGGATTTGTTAAGAAGACTATGTGGGCACAGGTGATAGGAGGCTTTCTGGAAACAAAGCCGGTAAGGAGGCCACCTGTGAGGACCAAGCGAAGGGGGCTGAGGCCTGGCTGCTGGCAGGAGGGAACATGGATGAGGCAGAGGGAGGTGAGCCCAAAGCTGAAGTGAAGGGAGCAGTGCAGTGGGCGCAGGGCAGGCCGGGGGAGGTGAGTGACATCTCTGCCTCGAGAGAACACACAAGCAGAAAGCTCAACACTGCTTACCTGGTGAAACCCTACAATCGTTTCCGCTCCATACTCGCTCTGAATAATGGGCTTCTGATACGACTTATACCAGGTCTCAAACTGGGTGGTAAGCTGCCGTTGAATCAACTCCAGGTGCCCATAGTCGTGATACCAAGAGTAGTAGCTGTTCAAACAGATCACGTCCACATATGGAGCCTAGGACCAGAGCGGCAGAGCCCATTTAGCACCCACAAGACAGCATGACTCAGCACTCAACACACTGCAGGGCTCCTCTGACAGAGAACGTAAGAAGGGGATGTAATCCCAGCACTCTGGGACGCTGAGGCAGGAGGATGGCTTGAGGCCAGGGGTTCAAGACAAGCCTGGGTAACACAGCAAGACCCCAGCTCTACAAAAAATAGTAGTGAAAAAATTAGCAGGGCACGGTGGCTCATGCCTGTAATCCCTGCACATTGGAGGCCAAGGTAGGAGGATCGCTTGATCCCAGGAGTTCAAGACCAGCCTGGGCAATATCGCAAGACCCCATTTCTACCAAAAAAAAAAACCAACCTAGAACGGGAAGAGCTGCCTCCTGGGGCTGAGAACATGCAAGTACACCAATTTAGATCCTGAAATTACCCTGCTCCATAGACAGGAAACATGGTCACAAAGTGGCCCAAAGGAGGCAGGCCTGTCACTCCACGTTGATGCTCACGACGCGCGCAGCTGGGAAGGGCTGTGAGAGGCACAGCAGCTGCCAACGCACAGTCCTCAGCCAAAGCCCCGGGCCCCCGCCACTGGAACTGTGTCCTCTCCAGGGAGCACTCCCATCACTGGGCTTCCCCTCACTTTGCCCTGGAGAAGCGCTCCCACCCGAGAGGCCAATGAAGTCATTCTCACAGAAAATCTTTTTTTCTTTCATTTTGGGAGAGAGTCTCGCTCTGTCCCTCAGACTAGAATGTTAGTGGAGTGATCTCAGCTCACTGCAACCTCTGCCTCCCACGATCAGGTGCTTCTCGTGCCTCAGCCTCCCAAGTAGCTAGGATTACTAAGGCGTGCACCCCCATGCATGGCTAAGTTTTTTTTTTTTTTTTGAGACGGAGTCTCGCTCTGCCACCCAGGCTGGAGTGCAGTGGCCGGATCTCAGCTCACTGCAAGCTCCGCCTCCTGGGTTTAGGCCATTCTCCTGCCTCAGCCTCCCGAGTAGCTGGGACTACAGGCGCCCGCCACGTCGCCCGGCTAGTTTTTTGTATTTTTTAGAGACGGGGTTTCACCATGTTAGCCAGGATGGTCTCGATCTCCTGACCTCGTGATCCGCCCGTCTCGGCCTCCCAAAGTGCTGGGATTACAGGCTTGAGCCACCGCACCTGGCCGCATGGCTAAGTTTTTTGTATTTTAGGTAGAAACCAAGTTTCACCAGTTGGCTGGGCTGGTCTTGAACTCCTGACCTCAAGTGATACACCTGCCTCAGCCTCTGAAAGTGCTGGGATGATAGACGTAAGCCACCATGCCCGGAGAATGTCACAGAGAATCTTGAGGCAGCTTTCACGAGGCAGCACTGTGGGCTGTAGAGGACTTGCAAGAGTCCATCCTAGGAGCAGGGCAGGGAAGACCGAGTAGGACCACCCCAAGCTTCAGCAAAGCAGTGCTCACGGCTGAGCAGGAGAGGCTTCTGTGTCCAACTGGCTAGTTTCTAATGTGTCCTGAACACACTTCTTTCTAGTAAAAATGCTGGCCGGGTGCGGTGGTTCACACCTGTAATCCCAGCACTTTGGGAGGCAGAGGTGGGTGGATCAAGAGGTCAGATCGAGACCATCCTGGCTAACATGGTAAAACCCTGTCTCTACTAAAAATACAAAAAAATTAGCTGGGTGTGGTGGCGGGCGCCTGCAGTCCCAGCTACTCGGGAGGCTGAGGCAGCAGAATGGCGTGAGCCCTGGAGGCAGAGCTTGCAGTGAGCCAAGATCGCACCACTGCACTCCAGCCTGGGCGAGAGAGCAAGACTCCGTCTCAAAAAAAAACGAAATGAAAAACACCCAGACTGGCAGCGCATGGTGCTTTCTAGCTGTTCCAATGAGCAGGTTTCAGGACGAGCCTAGGCAAAGGCAGGGAGAAGTGGGATGGGGACCCCCAGGCTCACCCCCTTGTCTGCTGCATAGTTGGAGTTGGTCACAAAGGTCACAGGCCGGGAGGGGTCCAAGGCTTTGGTGTGAGCGATCACCATCCTGTCCACAAAAGGCAGAAGACAGGGGTTCTGTTGGTCCAAGGGCTCAGGCACCCTCCCATCCTCTCTGTCCCATCTTCCCCCGCCAGAATACAACACGCAGCCAGGCAAGGGGGGTCACACGCGTAATCCCAGCAGTTTGGGAGGCCGAGGCAGGTGGATCACCTGAGGTCAGGAGTTCAAGATCAGCCTGGCCAACATGGTGAAACCCCTTCTCTACTACAAATACAAAAATTAGCTGGGCATGGTGGCACATGTCTGTAACCCCAGCTACTCGGGAGGCTGAAGCACAAGAATCACTTGAACCCGGGAGGTGGAGGTTGCAGTGAGCCGAGATCGCGCCACTACACTTCAGCCTGGTCCACAGAGCAAGACCCTGTCTCAAAACAAATAAATAAATAAATAAATAAAAAGCATGGAGCTGCTGCTTTCTTCCCTAACTGGAGATGTATTTTACGTAAGGGCACATGTTCCTCTAGTTCTAGACAGAGCTCTCTAACATCACTCTTTCTCCCCGCATCTCCAAATCCTATCCTCCCAGAGGAGCAGCCACCCTTCCAGGTACACAGAGCCGAGGCCACTGGACTGAACTGCTAAAAATGAGGTTGACTGCCTGAAACAGCTCTTGAACACAGGAGTGGATGGGTGCAGATTTGGGTGGGGTATTTATTAATGCATCAAGCAAACAGGGGCACTCCCTGGAAAGTAGGCATGGGGCTGGGTGCGAGGTGCTCAGCAGGGACTCAAATCTAAGTCCACAGGTCCTGGGCAGTGGGAGTGGAGACGCATGCACAGAGACATGGTGCAAGAGCTGGGCACGGTGGCTCACGCCTAGAATCCCAGCACTTTGGAGGCTTACTAGAGACCAGCATTTCAAGACCGGCCTGGGCAACATAGCAAGACCTTGTTTCTACAACAAATTTAAAACTTAGGGGCGGGCATGGTGGCTCACGCCTGTAATCCCAACACTTTGGGAGGCCGACGCAGGTGGATCATGAGGTCAAGAGTTTGACACCAGCCTGGCCAACAAGGTGAAATTCTATCTCTACAAAAAATACAAAGAAAACCTAGCCGGGCATGGTGGCACACACCTGTAATCCCAGGTACTCATGAGGCTGAGGCAGAAAAATTGCTTGAACCCAGGAGGTAGAGGTTGTAGTGAGCCAAAATCATACCACTGCTCTCCAGCCTGGGCAACAGAGCAAGACTCCATCTCGGGGAAAAAAATTTTTTTTTTTTTTTTTTTTTTTTTTTT
>NW_016814188.1:18058-19304 GCF_001698545.2 Rhinopithecus bieti
GATCTCAGCTCACTGCAAGCTCCGCCTCCCGGGTTTACGCCATTCTCCTGCCTCAGCCTCCCGAGTAGCTGGGACTACAGGCGCCCGCCACCTCACCCGGCTAGTTTTTTGTATTTTTTAGTAGAGACGGGGTTTCATGGTGTTAGCCAGGATGGTCTCTATCTCCTGACCTCGTGATCCACCCGTCTCGGCCTCCCAAAGTGCTGGGATTACAGGCTTGAGCCACCGCGCCCAGCCAAAAAAAATTTTTTTTAACTTAGCCTGGCATGGCGGTGCACGCCTGTGGTCCCAGGTATTTGAGAGGCTGAGTGGGGAGGATCGCTTAAGCCTAGGAGGCCGAGGTGGCAATGAACCATGATTGTACCACTGCACTCTGGGGAACAGAGCGAGACCCTGACTCTGAAAAACAAACAATGAAAGAAATGTTTCAAATGGAAGTGAGAAGTGGTGGCAGCAATTGGGCTCTGCAAGGCAATAAACATAACTTGGACTGGAGAGTCAAGGACAGCCTCCTAGAAGAAACGACCCTTAGGAAGGGTGCGGTGGCTCATGCCTGTAATCCCAGCAGTTTGGGAGGCCGAGGCGGGCGGATCACCTGAGGTTGGGAGTTCAAGATCAGCCTGACCAACATGGAGAAACCCCGTCTCTACTGAAAATACAAATTAGCCGGGCATGGTGGTCCATGCCTGTAATCCCAGTCACTCGGGAGGCTGAGGCGGGAGAATTGCTTGAACCCACAAGGCAGAGGTTGTGGTGAGCCGAGATCGCGCCATTGCACTCCAGCCTGGGTAACGAGCAAAACTCCATCTCAAAAAATAAATAAATAAATAAGAGGAAATGGCTCTTATACTGAGTAGAGTTAACCAGGAGGGATGAAGGGAAGAAAAACCCAACAGAGGGACCCGTCCGTGCTCAGAGCTCCCAGCACCCACCCGAGTCCTCCACAGTATAGACTTTTTTTTTTAGAGACCGGGTCTTGTTCTGTCACCCAGGCTGGAGTGCAAAGGCCTGATCTCAGCTCACTGCAACCTCCGTCTCCCAGGTTCAAGCGATTCTCCTGCCTCAGCCTCCCAAGTAGCTGGGATCACAGGCGCGCACCACCATGCCTGGCTAATTTTTGTATTTTTAGTAGAGACGAGGTTTAATCATGTTGGTAAGGCTGCTCTTGAACTCCTGACCTCGTGATCTGCTCGCCTCAGTCTCCCAAAGTGCTGGGATTACAGGTGTGAGCCATCACACCTGGCCC
>NW_016814189.1:0-849 GCF_001698545.2 Rhinopithecus bieti
AAAAGAAGAAAAAGTAATTTACAAGTTTTGTTTATCCCCAATTATGACAATATCTAGATTTAAGTAATATAATCAAAATAAAATTTATCATTTTATTCAATCTGAAAATATTCAGAAGAAAATATGACTCATTCAAAATGCCAATTCAATAAGAATTCACCTAGATGTTTGATTCAAAGTTGAATCTATTTATAATATGAATTTGTAAGACATCTGTTTTATTTAAATACTACTTTCATAACTGAAGCGTGCCATTTTCTCAATAAATTTTATAATAGAATAAAACAAATGAGAGAAAACCGAGGTTTTATGGAGCTGTGGAATACTTGTATCTAAAAGCCAAAGAAGGCTGCTTGATGTGAAGAAAACGACAGAAATAGAGCAGTAGTTTCAAAAATTATGTTTATAAAATATATTAAACAATAGTTGCTATATCCTGATATAAATGGAGAGCCATGTGCAATTTTTATCCATCCAGTGCCTGTAAAATATGTTTACAGTCATGGAAACAATAATGAAAATCATGGAAACAAATGTAAGGAAGCAAGAGATACTTTTCTTATTGATAACACACTACAAGGTAGGTACAACTTGCTAGATGAATAAATGAAGAACAAACAGCTTAATGAACTTGACTGAGGTTACAGCATTTGAAGTTGAAATGTAAAAAGCAGGCATTCAAACTGAAATTCAATATTTTTCATAACTAGATTTCACTCACTAATCATCATCATCAAAATAATAATTAAAACATGTACTAATCTCTAGACTTATTTAAAAATTGTATTTTCTAAATAGATGAATGGCCTGGCCGGGCGCGGTGGCTCAAGCCTGTAATCCCAGCACTTT
>NW_016814190.1:0-58170 GCF_001698545.2 Rhinopithecus bieti
TATGCACATGTACCCTAGAACTTAAAGTATAAAAAAAAAAAAAAAAAGAAATCAAAACACATGACTGAAATAGAAAATAAAAAATAATAAACTTCATTAAGACAAGAAATCTGATATTTAAAGAAACAACCAAAGAGACAACTGTCTTATAAATATGACCAACAAAATAAAACAGATTAGAAAGAAGAGATAACCACAGATGATGAAGTTCACACACTAGAAGTTACATGAAATTATTTGCCAATAAATTTGAAAGTATGGCTAAAATTGTTTTTCTAAGGAAACAAACTATGACAACTGATGCAACAGTTTGAAATTCTGAATATACCCAAAACAAAAAACATAGAGTATATAATTACTAAAAAAGTTCCTTCACCCCCTCAAAAGGCAACAGATTCCGATGGATTTGTAGATGAAATTTATCAAACCACTAAGGGACATATTACTTCCTATGGAATTTATATTGTTCCCCAACCACTAAAATGTTTTTAAAAATTCCAATTCATTTCTAAGAGACCAAAATAAACTATAAAAAACTGACAAAACAAATCTCTCCACCACAAAACTATAGATGAGTTTTTCTCAATGGGATCAGAATTGGCTTTGGGGATGGAAAACTTATTTGTTGCAGGTAACTGTTCCATGAATTACAGGGTCCTTAGCACCCTGCCCATTGTGGCCAGCAAAAACTACTCCCTCACATTCCCAAATGTCCCTGGAGAATACTCAGCAGGAAGTACCACCTTTCCTTGAGAATAACTGTATAGACCGTCAACTTCATGAGTATAAATGAATTCGACATTATGTTAGCAGAATGCTATGATACAACCTAAAAGGGTTAACACTAGGAAATCGCTTAATGCAATTCACCACACTATTAAGAAAAAATATTAGCATCAATGACTAGCATGGTAAAATTCAACATTTGCTTTTTTAAAAGGAAGATAAAACACCAACAACAAATCAAAATATAATTACAAGTACAACACTTAGTAATCTGGGAATAGGGGGAAACTACAGAAAACTTATTAGAAACCAACAGAAATCTTATTTAACAATGATATACTAGAAGTATTCCATTAAGGGATACGAAAAGGATATCCGTTTGTACTGACGTTCTAGTCAATGAATTAAGCTGGAAAAGAAAAAACTGATAAACAATTGAAAATAAGTTGTCTTCAGATTGCCTACTTGTTAATAGAAAAACGAAAATACCCGATAACTATTCAATCAACTATTGGGAAAAAATTTGTACCTCAGAAAAGTGGGCATATATAAATTAAAGTGCAAAACTAAATGGATTTCTTACAATAAATATGTAGGTCCCATTTGCAAGATAATCATCATCTAGCAAAAGTATGTTATTCTTCAATAAAGAACATTATATAACTTTTAAGAAAAAATACCTAAATAAATAGAGCTAGTACCATATTCTTGAAGGGGAAGATTCAATACTTTTAAAATAGGAATTCTTTCAAAATTAGTTAGTATAAAACACATTTGCAGGGGCAAGTTAATGAAAGGGGCTTATCTCATTAAAACATGCTATAAAGCCACAGGTTTAAGCTAGTTTGGTACTAGCAGGAGGATTAGTGGCACACATTAGAATCCAAAAATGAATCTCTACATAACAAAATCTAATACATATTTTAAAACATGAAGAAAAGATCAAATGCTCAATAAATAGTCTTGAAATAATTTGACATTAGGTTGAGGGAGGGATATCAAAGTTAGATTCCCATTATATATCAATACAATAATAAAATGAATAATCCAATTAAAATGCAAAATATTTTAATAGATGCTTCTCAAAAGAAAATGTATAAATGGCACATTAAGCATATGAAAAGGTGATCAGCTTCACTAGTTATCAGGGAAATGCAAATTAAATCCACAATGAGATACGACTGCACACCCACTGAATGTCCAAAATTTAAGAGTGACCCTAGCAAATGCTGACTTGGATATAGTGGAACTGAAACTTTCATCACGGCTGGTGAAAATGTAATATGGTATTAATTATTTGGAAAACAGTTTGGCAGCTTCTTCAAAAGTTAAACATTCACATATCATATGACTCAGCCATTCTACTCCTTAATATTTATCCAAGAGAAAGGAAAGAATATGTCCACACAAAGATGTGTATGAAATGCTCAGAGCAAAATGTTTGTAATAGTCAATAACTAGAAACAACCCAAAAGTCCATCCACAGATCAACAGATGAATATACAGTAGTATTTCTGATCAATGGAATACTAGTCAGTAATAAATAGAAAGAAACAAACTATCAACATATGCAACAACATGTTATATGTCAATTATAGTTCAATAAAGTAGGAAAGAGAGAATGACAGAGAATGAGGAAGAGATTGACCAACACTAGAAAGGCTTGCGCCAACCATCTTTAGTTTCTTCTTCTTGTTACCTGTATAAAGTAGCTCATAGCTCAGGCCGGCGCGGTGGCTCAGGCCTGTAATCCCAGCATTTTGGGAGGCTGAGGCAGGCAGATCACGAGGTCAGGAGTTCAAGACCAGCCTGACCAACATGGTGAAACTCTATCTCTACTAAAAATACAAAAATTAGCCAGGTGAGATGGCGTGTGCCTGTAATCCCAGCTACTCGGGAGGCTGAGGCAGGAGAATCAGCTGAACCTGGGAGGCAGAGGTTACAGTCAGCTGAGATCATGCCACTGCACTCCAGCCTGGGTGACAGAGTGAGACTCCAAGAGAAGTCTCACTCTGTGAGGGAAGGAAGGGAGAAAGGGACGAAGGCAGGCAGGCAGGCAGGCTGGCTGGCTCAAAAACACTCAATAAGCTTAGTGGTGCAGGCTGTGCCCTTCCTGGGGAAACCCATGATTGTCCAGCAATATCTGTGGCTGGGTGGTTGAGTCTGTTGATCCAGGGATGAAATGTTAGCAAGTGCTTTGGCTTCAGAACTAAAGCTCATCAGTATTAAATATGTTATTCTGATCTTAAAAAGAATAGCTAGCAGAGTGGGAAAGATTTAAAATGCTCTTACTAATGACATAATGGTAATAAATAAATGGGCACACTCATACACTGTTGATAGAAGAGTCATTTGACCATCTTCTTGAAGGGCAATTTGGCAATATCTATCTAAATGTATAACGTCCTTTTTTACCCAACAATTCCATTTTAGAAGTGTATCATCCAGATATACTTGAAGAAACATATAAAAATATGACCACAAAATGTTCAATGAAATATATATAATGGTAGAAAATTAGAAACTATCTCAATATCCACTGATAGGATACATAAGTGGAGTAGTAAGCAGCCATTAAGCAGATTGGCACTGCTCTACCATATTTACCACATGGGAAGATATGCACATTACATTAAGTCTATAAAGTTACATCATGTACATAGGTCGCTTATTATAAAATTGCTATAGGTACTTATATGCATGTGTACCCTATATGCATTTCAAAAAATGTCTAGAAGGATACACACCAAATCACTGGCAGCAGTTACCTTTAGGAACCAGAGGCAGTTGCATGGACTTTAAATTTTAATGTAAACATTGTTTTTTTAAATTTTTTGGTAAGAAATATGTTTTTCTAAGCCTGCCCAGGACAGGGTGGAAACTGATGGGAAAAAAAGTCCTGGAACCCACTGGGACACAAACTTGGTTTCAATTCCTGCTCTCATCCAGGATAAGTGTTTGTAACTAAAAGTGGTATGGGACTGTCTGTTTCATGGACATCATTTTCTCACCTGCCTACACGTGGTCTCAGGGTGCTGGCCTGCATGAAGTACATCTACTACGCTCCCTGGTCTAAGCAGGAGGAGAAAAGAGGAAAGACAGACAGTGGACTTTGATAATGATATTGATGTAGATAACCAACCCTAAATTATTACTTTTTTAAATTCTGTGGAAATGCTTCATTAGAATAAATTAGAAATGCTTCAATGGAAAGAACTTCATTAAAATGTTTTAAAATAATGATAAAATCTTTATTAAACATTATTTACCATTAAAAAAAGAAACACGTTTTTCTTTAATAATTAAGGAGATGAATGACAATATTCACATGGGAACTCAAGAAGCTAGTTAGTGGGGAGGAAGAAAACTAGAGATATCTTGGAAATAAAATTTCTTTTAATCTCCAAGGCTGCATGATTTGGAGGACTTTAAAGGTGTGTATTCATCTTTTATAGGAGGAAAGAGACAGACCTGAGGTCAAATACTGTTTCTTTTCCTTACTGCTTATGGGACATTGGACAAGTTATTCACTTTTGTCCAGCCTCAATTTCTTTATGTGTCAAATGCGGATATGATCTACTTTCAGCACTATTGTGAGGACTGAATGAGACACTGCAAGTGGAATATGAAGCACAGAGCCACCTAATGGGTTCCCTTCATTTATTTCCTTTCCCTCTTCAGTGAATACCCAAAGGTTAAGCCTCCAAGAAATGTGGATATTTTGGGTGAACTGTTATTGGTTCTCCCAACCTAGAGATAGCAAAGTGGGAAGCTGTACTCCCTACAATGCCATTACCCTAGTCACAGAGTGACATCAGGCTGTCCTTTCATCTGAAACGATTCTGAAGTCACCCATCAGCATTTCTTGATGACTTCTTGAACTTCAGAGCCAGTCCCCTTTTTGCTTAAAATTAAAAATAAGGTACAGGTGCAGTGGCTCACACCTATAATCCCAGCCTTTTGGGAGACTGAGGTGAGAGGATCGCTTGAGCCCTGGAGTTCAAGACCAGCCTGGGCAGCAAGGTAAAACCCTATCTCTAGAAAAAAAAAAAAAAAAAAAAAAAAAAACAGCCAGGTGCAGTGGCGCACACCTGTGGTCCCAACAACATGGGAGGCCGAGGTGTGGGGACTGCTTGAGCCCAGGAGGTCGAGGTTTCAGTGAGTTATGATTGCGTCACTGCACTCCAGCCTGGGGGACAGAGCAAGACCTAGTCTTAAAAAATAAAAAAAGAATCTAAAATGAGTATTTGCTTTTAATGTCTTAATTTTAGACCCTATCTCATTTGAAAAAGAATTTGAGGTAAGAGTCAAGTTTAAAAGTTTAAATGGTCCTTTATTTTACCATCCTTCAAGTAGAGGGGAATAATTTCTAAGAGGAATGCGCTATCTCAGCCTGCTAAAGTACCACATTCTGGAAAAGGATGAAATCCTTCTGGTTTTAGAGAGCCTGGGAAGACAGGGTGTAGTGGATGCCCCTGCACAGCCAGAACAGCTGCCCACAGCCAGGTGTAGCCAGCAAAGCTTCTGGGTGGCTGGCTCCAACCTCTCCTCTCTGGGGCAGACACTAGGGCCTGGTCACTCGGCTGTGTAGGCTGCACAATCAGTTATTGCTGCACAGGGACCCCCAGTCAGGGCCTAAGGCAGAGGCCAGATCTTCTTAGCTGGGAAACTAGGGGAAATCCACCTGTTTTTCAATGACAGGGCCTGACCTAGTTGAGATATTTGAGGAAAACAGATAAGCCAGGGAGGGAACTCTTTAGGGAGCAAACATGCAGGCCTTGTATTTCTGTTTTTCACAGGTTACAGCTTGGGAGGGTCTGGTGGAGACTTATCAGACCACATAGCACTGACCGGGGGGTGTTCGGAGCTGGATGCACTCTGGCCACCTCGGTAAGATTGGACCCCACCCTACAGAAACAGCTGGGCTGCTGGGCAAAGGCCAGCACTGAGAGAATTTCATTGCAGAACAGTTCTGGCTAAAAAACAATAAAAAGAATTTTCCTAAGAAATAAAGTAGCAACAAAAGAGAACCAGATGCAGCCCAGAGGGGCTTCATGTTGGCCCTGTGTGAAGAATAGAAAGACAGCCTTTGGGACACCTGGGTACTTCTCTTGCTTCTCATGCCATTCACCCATCCATTTCGTATCCATTTCTTCGTCAAAGATCTTAATCAGATCAGGTTTACAGAGTGAAAAACTTCGTTAGGGAAGATGTAAGCTGGGTCAATTCCTTTGTCTTCCTTTAACTGTAAACTAGTAAAGTGCTCGCTTCCAGTTTAGATTAGAGGGAGAAATGTACTTGCTCCATTTAATCCAGGTATATGATGCTAATGAAGAACTTCAAGTCCTGCTCATAATTATTCTTGTTACCATGAAAGATTTTTAACTGTGCTGGATACTTTCTAGGGCCCTCTTATTTTCAAAAACATTGCTGACAATTTTCTTTTGACAGTTTTCAGACTCCTGCTATTTATTCAGGTCATTTGTGGCCTTTTGATTTTTAACTATGTAAAGTTTTGAGGTGCAATTACATCTTTTAAATGCATTTATATATCTTTATAATGCCTAATTAAATTTATCAGGGGCAACCCACACTTGAAACATTTAAAAGGCATCTCAGAATGCTTTTTATTTGCTTAGTCTGATTATAACTCAGTTACAACTTATTTTGTGTTTTGCACTTAAGTATTTGATTTTTACAACATTCCCCATTGTACTCCATGGTATGATCTAGAAAGTAACCCTACACATAAGTAGGCAACAAAAACAAAGGAAAGGATCCGCTAGAATACTACACTAAGGATTACCCAGAGTGAGGTTACTAGATTGATGACTTTGGGATTTAAGCACTGTATGAACTTGAAATAAACACAGAATACATTGAAGCATGACTTAAAATTTGGGAGGGGGTGAGTTAAATGACTTGTATTTGAATATGCACCTTTTTAGTGAACTCTTTAATCAGACAGAGGCATTTATTTTCCTGAATCCTGCCTTCCTACCTGACATGGTTTGGCTCTGTATTCCCAGTCAAATCTCATCTTGTAGCTCCCACAATTCCCACGTGTTGTGGAAGGGACCTGGTGGGAGATGACTGAATCATAGGGAGGGTCTTGCCTGTGCTGTTCTCATGAGAGCAATGGGTCTCATGAAATCTGATTTAAAAACAGGAGTTTCTCTGCATTAGCTCTCTCTTTGCCTGCCGCCATCCATGTAAGATGTGACTTGCTCCTCCTTGCCTTCCTCTGTGATTGTGTGGCCTCCCAGCCATGTTGAACCATAAGTCCAATAAACCTCTTTCTTTCGTACATTGCCTAGTCTCAGGTATGTCTTTATCAGCAGTGTGAAAACAGACTAATACAGTATGCTTCAACTCCCTTAGCATGCTGGCAAAGTTCTGACGCATCAGAATTACAAACAGATCTTATAGGGAGAAACTTTTGCATCCGTGTCATCTGTTTATCTGAGAGTGGAACAGCATTTGGCTTCCTCTTCCATAAGTTAGAGGCATCTGTGTTCTTCAAATCATAGCATCCTTACTAAGCTCCATCACACTGTCTTTGAAGATAAGACAACATAGGTAGAAGGAAAAAGACAACTGGAGAACTAATTCTAGAAAGATAGGGAGAAACATTTAAAAGTAGAAAAAATAACTAGATATAGATTAAAATAAGGCCTTTGATTTTCTTTTTCATTTTCTTCTGTTTTAATGAGCAGATATCCACACTACTGTAGTCAAGGATCATTGTCTCTGTGTTGCTGTTATTGTTGAATTTTCATTACTTGGGGATTATTTCACAAGGGATACATAAAATCCTCAAACACAGAATTTCTGGAGGAAGGAAGAAAATACTTAATAGCAAAAACAGTGAGCTCAAGAAACCCTAGTAATTAGAATCATAGTCTTGACAAGTCAGATTTTCACTGGTCTTCAGATACATATTTCAAGAGTTGAAAAAACTAGTGACTCATTTCTGTGACACTGGTGCCTCTGGGAGTCCAGTGAAAGCCATGGCTCTATCCCGAAGGGTAAAAAGGACTCTAAAACAGCACAAAGCTTACAATTCCAAGCAATACAAACCAATATTTCTGGACCAAGTTATTTTTTCCAGTGCTAGTTTTGCTTTTAGAAATTTAAAAAATATGTGTCTGTTTGACTTTGCCCAGTAGCTTTGGAATTACAAAATTATTTTATCAGAGAATTAACATAACTTGGCACTTTTATTCATTTACATATAAAGTAAAAACGTTTTTATGTAGATTACCGTGTGCAAAGAAACATGAATTTAAATCTAACTTTTGTACTAGTATTGTAGTGACAGCTTCCATCTATTTATCCATCCTTTTCTCCAGACAGAAATAGTCTACAGTGAGGCAGTATGAAACTATAAGAACACTATATTTAGAGTGGGAGAACCGGATTTAAAATGTTTTAAAAGTTGCAAGGTCCTCAAGGGTCATCTGGTTTACAGCACAAATTTACGAGATGAAGACAGCTATGTTTAAAAGCAAGCCTCCAATATTGTCCTTTCCACAAAACATGCAATGGTTTGATCTTTTGACTAGCACCAACTTCTCGAGGCCTCAAATTCTTCATCTGCAAAATGAAGGAGATCACTTAACAGCCTGAGAAATCTCTGGCTAATTAAACTAGAATTTTAACTTGCTCCTTTTCTATAGCACTGAATTCTTATTTTTGTTGTAAGATGCAGCATTCATAAAATCAGGCCTTTCACATAATGTGTGTCACCTTAACTCCAAAACATCCTATGAGTGTTTTCACTGCATTCGTGCAAAGAAAAAAAATGAGATAATTCCTTGTAGTTGTAACCATCATACAAAGTAACAGATTTTGATAAATACCAAAAACCTGATAATCCCCTTAGGTTCCTTGGACTAATATCAGATAATTGTTTTTTAAAATATAATACAAATTATTTCCATTACCCAAATTATTGGTTCTGGAGAATTAATGTTAAGAATGGAAATACCTACCTAGGTTTTCTCTAGGGTTTTTTTTTTTATGTATTAAGTCTAACATTAAGTCTCTAATCCATCTTGAATTAATTTCATATAAGGAGAAGGGGAAAGGGATGCAGTTTCAGCTCTCTACTTTATGGCTAGCAATTTCCCAGCACCATTTATTAAATAGGAATCCTTTTCCCATGGTACTTGTTTCTCTCATGTTTGTCAAAGATCAGATGGCTGTTAGATGTGGGTATTATTTCTGAGGGACTCTGTTTTCTGTTCCATTGGTCTATATCTCTGTTTTGGTACAGTTACCATGCTGATTTGGTTACTGTAGCCTTGTATGTATCGTTTGAATTCAGGTAGCGTGACGCTCCAGCATTTGTCCTTTGACTTAGGATTGTCTTGGCAATGCGGGCCCTTTTTTGGTGTCCATATGAACTTTAAAGCAGTTTTTTCCAATTCTGTGACGAAACTCATTGGTAGCTTTGCATGGGGATGGCATTTTGAATCTATAATAACTTTGGGCAGTATGGCATTTTCACGATATGATTCTCTACCATTGAGCATGGTATGTTCTTCCATTTGTTTGTGTCCTCTTTGATTCATGAGCAGTGGTTGTAGTTCTCCCTGAAGAGGTCCTTTACATCCCTTTGTAAGTTGATCCTAGGTATTTTATTCTCTTGAAGCAATTGTGAATGGAAGTCATATCAGTTATTTGGCTCTCTGTTTTTGCTCTGTTACTGGTGTATAAGAATGCTTGTGATTTTTGCACATTAATTTTGTATCCTGAGACTTTGCTGAAGTTGCTTATCAGCTGAAGGAGATTTTGGGCTGAGAACATGGGGTTTTCTAAATATACAATCCCATTGTCATCTGACAAACAGGGACAATTTGACTTCTTCTTTCCTTAACTGAATACCTTGATTTCTTTCTCTTGCCTGATTGCCCTAGCCAGAAACTTCCAAGGGACTATGTTGAATAGTAGTGTGAGGAGGGCATCCCTGTCTTGTGCCAGTTTTCAAGGAATTTTTCCATGTTTTTGCCCATTCAGTATGATATTGGCATATGGGTTTGTCATAAAACAGCTCTTATTATTTGAGGTACGTTCCATCAATACCGAATTTATTGAGCGTTTTTAGCATGAAGGGCTTGTTGAATTTTGTCAAAACGGCTTTTCTGCATCTATTGAGATAATCACATTCAGGGACATAGCATGGGCAAGGACTTCATGTCTAAAACACCAAAAGCAACGGGCAGCAAAAGCCAAAATTGACAAATGGGATCTAATTAAAATTAAGAGCTTCTGCCACAGCAAAGGGAACACTACCATCAGAGTGAACAGGGGGTAACCTACAGAATGGGAGAAAATTTTTGCATCTACTCATCTGGACAAAGGGCTGATACCCAGACCTACAAAGAACTCAACAAATTTACAAGAAGAAGCAAACCACCATCAAAAAGTGGGCAAAGGATATGAACAGACATTTCTCAAAAGAAGGACTATCATACAGCAATCAGAACACATGAAAAAACTGCTCATCATCACTCGCCATCAGAGAAATGCAAATCAAAACCCATATGAGATACCATCTCCACCAGTTAGAATGGCAACTCATTAAAATCAGGAACAACAGGTGGCTGGAGAGGATGTGGAGGAAATAGGAACCTTTAACTGTTGGTGGGACTGTAAACTAGTTCAACATTATGGAAAACAGTATGGCAATTCCTCCAAGGATCATAGAACTAGATGTCAGTGACCCAGCATCCCACTACTGGATATACCCAAAGAATTATAATTCTGCTGCTATAAAGACACAATGCACACGCATGTTTATTGCGGCACACATTCACAATAGCAAAGGACTTGAATCAACCCAAATGTCCATCTGTGACACACTGGATAAGAAAATGTGGCCACAGTTATCACCATGGAATATTATGCAGCCATTAAAAAAGATGAGTCCTTTGTTAGGGACATGGATGCAGCTTGGAAACCATCATTCTAGCAAACTATCACAAAAAACACCGCATGTTCTCACTCATAGGTGGAACTGACAATGAACATCACTTGGACTCGGGAAGGGGAATCATCACACATTGGGGGCCTATCATGGGGGGGGGGGGAGGGATTGCATTGGGAGTTATACCTGGATATAAATGACGAATTGATGGTGCGACGAGTGATGGTTGCAGACACCAACATGGCACATTACATATGTAACAAACCGCACATTATGACATGTACCCTAGAAACTTAAATATAATAAAAAAAAAAAAAAAAAAAAAAAGAAAAAAAAAGAAAAAGAAAAAAAAGAATGGAAATACTGGCTACATTTTATTACACATAAAGAATCAGAATATAGGATACTTAGGATGAGTTTCCTTCTTCACACCGTGAAATCATTAGGAAGCTTCAATTTACTATGAAATTTCTAGACATTTGAAATGACTATCTTTTTTCACAGTTGAAACTCTAGGAAATGTCTGAATTAAAGTACAAAGTAAAAATGATGGCAGCCATCCATTCAGTTCCAACGAAAATTATCTACATCAAGAATTTTCAGAAGCTCATTTGATCCATGGTGTCAAGCAGCTATCTTGTGCAATGCAATGTGGTCAGTGTCTTTGGGAGAATATAGAGACGAAATAAAACACAGACCCGGCTTGAGGAGACTAGAAACTGAAGCTGGGAAGAAAGGATTTTTGTAGCTAAACGGGAAACGTAAGTGCAGGGAGTAGCAGAGGGAGGAGAAAGGAAATGACAGGGAGAGAAAGAAAGCAAGAGAAAGTCACCTAGACCAGTGCTTTATCAACTTGAATGTGTACATGAATCACCCAGAGATCTATTAAAATACAAATTCCGATTCAGTAGGTCTGGAGTGGGACCTGAGAGTCAGCATTTCTAACAGCTGTCAGGTAATGCTAATGTTACTCATCCATGTACAGCACTTTGGGTAGCAAGAGTCTAGAAGACCAGCACTCAATAGAACTTTTTGCAATGATAGAAATGTTCTGTATCAGAGCTGTTGAATATGGTAGCCGCTAGGCACATATGGCTATCAAGCACTTGATAAATGATGACTGCAACTGAGAAACTGACTTTTTCAATTTGTTTAACTGTAATGAATTTAAATTTGAACAGACATGTGTGTCTAATAGCTACCCTATTGGACAGTGCAGCTCTAGACTATGCAGTTAGTTTAGAGCAAACTGAATAGGGAAGCCTCAATTTCCTACATGCTTTGAGTATATAAATTAACCTAGCTCAGAATTTCTCTACTTTGGCTAGATGATTCTTTCTTGTGGGACTGGTCATTACATTGTAAGACATTAAGCAGCACAGCTGGCTTTTGCCCACTTGGTGCCCGTAATACACCACCACCTCCCACGGCCCCAATTGCGAAAATAAAAAATGTCTCCAAACATTGCCAAATGTTTTCCCAGGGCAAAGTCAGTGGTGTAGATAATGCTTTTACATAAAAAGTTATATGAGACAAATAGCAACACTCTTTAAAATAACTCACTTATTTGTATTCATTTTCTATTTCTGCTGTAACAAACTATCACAAAACTTTGTGACTCAGAATAACCCAAATTTATTATCTTATAATTCTAGAAGTCAGAAATCTGATGTGAGTCCTTGCTAGGCTAAAATCAAAGTGTTAGCAGGGCTAACACTTTCTTTAGGATCCAGGGAAGAATCAGTTTCCTTGACTTTTCCAGCTTCCAGAAGCTTCCACGGCTCATGGACCCTTCCTCTATCTCCAAAGCCAGTGATCCAGCATAAAACCTCCCTGTCTCAAGGCCTTTAACTTAATCACATCTGCAAAGTCTCTTTTGCCATGTGGAGTGGCATATTCACAGGTTCCAGGGAAAAGGATGTGAGTATCTTTAGTGATCCATATTTCTCACTTCCACCATGTTAAAATTAAAATTACAATTGTAAATGATTTCATACCTAGAATAACTTATGATAAAATTTTCCCCCAAAATTCAAGAGAACAGGAATTTTCTTCTGTGCCGTAAGTACTTTCCTACCTGAGAACATTTCATAGCATTTCTAGTCACACATAAATTCATCTAAAGAAGAACCAATGTTACAGTTTCTGGCACCATTCCCAGGCTTTCTTGACCCTGTTGCTATCACTAGTATAAAATTACATTTTTAATGCCCAACAAATGAGGAAATATGATTCATTTCTGAATCTTTGGGTGTTTCCTGAAATTTAAGAATTCCATTTGTATTTTATAGACTTGTATTTACTACTTTACATTTTTTCTTTTAGATTTATCTTAAAAGTGAAGGTAGTATTTGGTTATTTGAACCCTCATCCAAAACCTTCATCAGCACCTTCCCTGTGTTTTTTAGATTTTTGCTCATATGTGCCAAGGGCTAGGACATCTTAAGTTACAGAACACTTAGTGACACATTTAATTGAATCTAATTATAGTGCTAAAATGTTTAAAACAAACCTTTTCTTCAATCTGTTCCTATAAATTGCTCTTTAGAGTGAAAGCCTGCATCTGCTCAAAGTGTTTCTGAGATGGGCGAGGATGAGTAAATAAAGCCAGATGGCATTTACACTTAGGGTTTCTTTCCCTTTTTGAGTTTGACATATAAGATTTGACTGTCTTTAAAAGCTCATTTTTCCCAGCCGTTGAATTTGACAAGAGGTGATTAGGAGGAAGTGGTGAGAAGGAGAAGTGGTGGCCTAAAGATAGAGTATTTGTTGACTCACATTCCCACTACGACAAGAGTTGCAAAACTGAAAGTGAGGCTTTAACTCTTCCTCCATACTCCTAAAGATGTAAGAACTTCAGCTCATTGAAGCCCATAGAGGCAGCATGTATTAGTCTGCTCTCATGCTGCTAATACAGACACACCTGAGACTGGGTAATTTATAAATGAAAGAGGTTTAATGGACTCACAGTTCCATATAACTAGGAAGGCCTCACAATCATGGTGAGAGAGCAAGGTATGTCTTACATGCAGCAGGCAAGAGAGAGTGTGTGCAGGGGAACTGCCCTTTATAAAACCATCAGATCTCATGAGACTTATTCACTATAATGAGAACAGCATGTGAAAGACCCACCTCCATGATTCAATTACCTCCCACCAGGTACCTCCCATGACATGTGGGAATTGTGGTGGCTACAATTCAAGATGAGATTTGGGTGGGGACACAGCCAAACCATATCACAGCGTGATTATGAAGTAGGGGGAAGAAAGAAGGCAGGTAGACTGCATTTCAGTTTTGTTTGCAGGGAACTATGAAAGGTAGAAACATAAAGAAATAGAGAACTTTCTACTGAAACAAAGCCACTAACCAAATTCATTTTTTCTATTATGAGTAGTCTTAAGGGTCTTCTTCCACCCCACCTCTACCCAAAAATAATCCCTGCACAAGAATTCTGGTCTGGACAAGATTGTATGGATACTTTTTCCCTGTTCCTCCCAGCTAAGTATAAATATATACCCTAGAAAAAACACAAAAAGAAGCCAGAGAACTCCAAAAGATGAACTGGTTAGATACCCCACAACTAGAGGAATGTCATAGTGACAGTGTCTTACAACCCACAACCTCACAGAGGGTCACCCAAGCCCAGCGTTTCTAGAGCCTCACCCTAATGGCCAGCCCAAATAGGCTCATTCCCACTCAGACCAAAGGGGAGTCCCAATAACACTACCAGGCTGGCCAGCGGTACTAGCCAGGGAAAATGGAGCAGGAGCCATGATGATATGGTTTGGCTGTGTCCCCACCCAAATCTCATCTTGAATTGTAGTTCCCATAATCCCATGTTGTGGGGGACCTGGAGGGAGGTCACTGAATCATGGGGGTGGATACCCTCACGCTGTTCTTGTGATAGTAAGTTATCACGACATCTGATGAGTTCATAAGGGGTGTTTCCCACTTTGCTCAGCACTTCTCTCTCCTGTTGCCTTGTGAAGAAGGATGTGTTTACTTCCCCTTCCACCATGATTATAAGTTTCCTGAGGCCTTCCCAGCCATGTGGAACTGGGAGTCAATTAGACCTCTTTCCTTTATAAATTACCCAGTCTCAGGTATGTCTTTATTAGCAGCGTGAGACCAATATACCTGCTGACCATGAGACAGGAAAGCACTCTCCTTACTCACCAAGCCTAAGACTTCCTTCCTCCAATAAGAAACAGCAGGTGCCTTGCAGCACTAGCAAAGGAGATCCTGCCACAAAAAAGGCTCCACCTGGGAAGTGTTTTCCTTGGAGAGAGGGGCAGTCCTCAGCACTAGTGCCTGTCTCCAGGATATCTGTATTCCCTCTACCCCCATCAGAGGCATCATGAGGCTATACCCAGGAGCTCCACTCCTTCAGGCAGCACCAGCAGGTACCAGGAGGAACCCCAGCAGCCCCAGATAAACCAAGCAGACCAAAATAGCACCACAAAGTCTCTGAAAATGTAATTGTCATTGGATGCACAGCCCACAAAATTAGGCCAGGATTTTCTTGCTAAACCTAAATGTGATGACTGCCTACTAAAACAAAAGATTTAAATCAGACTTGGAGTCTCCTAACACCATAGCCAAATTCCAGGATAGAATGACAAATTACCCATCAAATCAAAAATCAGGAAAATCACAACTTGACTCTGAAATGACAATGGACACTAACCCTGAGATGAATCAGATGAAGAACTTATTGACAAAGATTTTAAAGCACCCATCCTCAAAATGGTGCAATGAATAACTGCAAATTATTCAGAAACAAATGAAAAAACATAAAATCTCAGCCAAGAACTAGAAGTTATAAAAAAAGAACCACAGCACTCACAGTTCAGCAGCAAATACGCTAACATTTGAACAGCATAGATAAGATTAGCATGGCCCCCTGCACAAAGGTGACATGCAAAGTCGTGACATGTTCCATATTTTTTGAGAAATTAAAAAAACAACCAAATGGAAATTATAAAACTAAAAAGTACAACAAATATAAACTTAGTGGGTTCAATAGTAAAATGAAGGCAACAAAGGACAGAATCCGTGAGCCTGAGAACAAATCAACAGAATTACCAAACTTACTCATTATGAACAAGAAGAAAATAGACTAAAACCCGACAAATAACAGACCCTCCAGGACTTGTAACACAATAACAAAATGTTCAACACTCATTACAGAGGTCCAGCACAGAGGGAAAAAAAGAGAGTGGGTCTGAAAAAGTATATTTAAAAAAATGGCTTAAAATTTTCTAAATTTGGCAAAAAAATATAAACCTACAGATTCATAAGCTGTATACATCTCAAACAGGATAAACCCAAAGAAATCCAGATCAGGACATTTCATAACTAAAATTTTGAGAAGTGAATTGAAAAATAAAAAAGTCTTGAAAGCATTCAGACATTCCGAGAGCAACAATATATTACCCATTAGGGAACATCAACTCAAATAACAGCAAATTTCTTACCTGAAACCATACAGGCCAGAAGGACAAGGTGCATTTTCCAAGTGCTGAAAACAAAGAACTGTCATCTTCAAATTCTATATCCAGGAAAATGATACTTCAAGAATGAAGGGAATATAGAAACATTATCAGATGAAAGAAACAAAAAGATTGTGTTGCTAGCAGACCTTTTAAAATTGCTAAAATAAGTTTTTTGAACAGAAAGAAAATGATGGAAGATGGAATCTCGGAGCATGAGGAAAGAAAACAACAAAAAACAAGCTGAAATATGGCTACATATGATAGACGATTCTCCTCATGAGTTTCATAAGACATATTAGACGACTGAAACAAACATAACACCATCTGATACTCAAGGTAATAATATTTAAAAGTGGGAAAGGTAAAAGCGTTTCAATGGAAATAAGGCTCCCATGTGTCACTCCAAGTGGTAAAACGTTGATATCAGTAGACTGTGATAAGTCACATGTGTATTGTAATGAGAGAGCAACCAAAAGGAAAATTATTCAGAGGTATATTCAAAGACATAATAAATTAAGGTATAATACCAAAAGTCCTCAATATCTTTGAGATTCTGCATATTAAATGACTCAATATAAATAAAAGCATAAAGTTATTCACAGCAAAGCCCTAGGCTATGAGCTACCTCATTCTGAGACAGAACTAGACTGGAGCATGTTTCTGACTCTTAACTAGGAATGTGGATCACCAGAAATTCCTGGACCTTAACTGCCACATCTTTGAAATAGGAGTGGCTGGAGAAGTAGGTCTGAAAGACAACCTGGACCACACCCAGTGATAATTCTATACCTTATTACAGGTTTTAATTCTTCTCATCCATCCTGTGTTATCCCTTATGATTCAGATGTCTTTCAAAGTGCTCTGAAAACTGTAAGCAAGTTCATAATCCAAAGAGGATACTGTATGACACACTCCAGTCTCTCACAAACCCCAAAGTACAGAGGAGAGGAAGTGACAGAAGGAAGACACTTTAAGTGTAGCATAAACCCTCTGGAGCATGGACCATTTCCACTTAGAGGAATTATTCATTTCTTTCCCACCTCTGGTAGGGAACACAAATAAGAAAAGCAGAGTCAACTATTTACTGTTGTTCATTCAGCATCCTCTTAGATCAGCTATAACAAATCCCTGGAACTAAAGGAACTATATAAAAATTGGCTGATGCTGATCATGGTCCACCAACTTAACATGCTCTCACTTCTTCCTCAGTTCACCATGCTATCCTATTCCAAGTCTGCATAAGTGGCAAGATAATTTGCCTTTGAGAAGTGCTAGGTCATATATGGATGGTTGGGTACACTGTACCATGACATACATTTAAAACAAAATATGCCTTTGCTATTTTTTTTTTTTTTTCAGACGGAGTCTCACTCTGTTACCCAGGCTGGATTGCAGTGGCATGATCTTGGCTCACTGCAACCTCTGTCACCCAGGTTGAAGCGATTCTCCTGCCTCACTTCCCCCAGTAGCTGGGATTACAGGTGTGTGACACCACACCCAGATAATTTTTGTTTATTATTATTTTTAGTAGAGATGGGGTTTCACCATGTTGGCCAGGCTGGTCTCAAACTCCAGACCTCAAATGATCCGCTTGCCTTGGCCTCCCAAAGTACTGGGATTACAGGCATTAGCCACCATGCCCAGCCTGCTATGTTTTATAAATAAGTATAAACACCTTAATTGCACCATTTACTATAAAAGTTAAAAGGCTTCCATTTTCTTATCAGTAATATGTAAAGATTTAAAAGGCTCTAAACATTTCCTCAGTGTCTTATGTTCTACGGAATTCTTTTTCCTAGACAGATAGTGGTGAACCCTCCTGGGCTAGAATATGCCAGTGTGTGCACTTGCTGGCTGAGTGTCCTGGCTCAATACCCTGAGGTTCAGTTTCTTTGTTTATGAAAAGGATATGGTAATACCTAATTTATAGCAGTGCTATAACAACCAAATGAATTTCTGTATCTCAAACACTTGACATGTAATAAGTTTTCTACAGTAGCTATTATAATCCAGGAGCACGCTCTTTGTCAGAAACTTTACCATAGGTAGCAATGGATTTGGAAACAAAGTAAAACATTTCAAGAAATCAGATTAGTAAAAATTATGGCACAAAAATACATCAAGTTCTACGGACAAGATAGATGTTACTTCTAAAGCCAAAATTCTCCCTGCTTATGTTAGGAACTTCTAAGATCCTTGGAACTCTAGAATCAACCATCTGACTACATTGCTGGTCCACTCTCTGTCTTCTACTATATGTAGGATGATGTTAACCCTTCCTACCTTGGTGTAATGTGTTTCATTAAAAAAAGGAAAAAATTTGGCCAGTCGCCGTGGCTCACGCCTGTAATCCCAGCACTTTGGGAAGCCAAGGCGGGCGGATCACGAGGTCAGGAGATCGAGACCATACTGGCTAACACTGTGAAACCCTGTCTCTACTAAAAATACAAAAACAGCCAGGCGTGGTGGTGGGCGCCTCTAGTCTCAGCTACTCGGGAGGCTGAGGCAGGAGAATGGCGTGAACCCGGGAGGCGGAGCTTGCAGTGAGCCGAGATCGCACCACTGCACTCCAGCCTGGGCGACAGAGCAAGACTCCGTCTCAAAAAAAAAAAAAAAAAAAAAAAAGAAAAAATCACTCCTTTTATTTTAAAAAAATATTTTGCCCTGGTGATGTTTTAAAAAACTTATTTCAAGCCGTGTGTTCTTTTCTTTGGGTGAAAACTTCTGATTAAAGACACATAATCATTAAGAGTATCATCTCCATAATTTTAGCCTGTGCTAAAAATGTGAGTTTATCTTTTCATTTTTAGCACAAACCCAACACATGCCAAAATGGTCACCTCCAAATATTATCTAATAAAAGTACATATTCTGATCATTGTGTGGTAGAACATTTTTTCATATTAAAATATTTTTCTTGGGTTTGACTCTGACACTTAGGAAAATAAAATGCTTCACAACAACAATACTATTATGGCTCATAATCAGTTATCAAAATACTTTTAAAACAGCTTATTTTCTTCTAGAATGAAACTTTTTAAATTAAAATGCTTTTCCACATAAAATGCATAAGTATATTCGGCAAATACAAAATGTAACAAATACAAAACGTAACAAATACATCACATAAAGTAAATGAACTATATATTTACTTGCAAAACCAAAGTTTCTATGGAGTGATACTGGATATATATGCTATGAAGGCAAACTTAAGGATAAAGGAAGTTTCTAAAAATTATGATATAAAAATCCTTTATTGATGCAAAATGGATTCACATTAACATTTTAATTATGTAACTTAAAAAAGTAGAATTAAGAACAAAACAATTTCTATGAATGTACATTTTCTGGTATTACATGCAGCTATCTAATTTCAAAAGTTGATATATATTTGAAAAATGTTAAAAATTACATTGATCACCTCACTTTAACAAAAGGGAGAAAAGGATAATACTACTACCCCTGAGAAAGGGCTAAATCTTATTTAAGAATTTGATGGCACCGATGTCACAAACAATAAATATTCCTGATAATATTCTGTCCAGCGAAAAACCAAGAGAGGAAGAGAGAAGCTAAGATGAACAGAGATATATGGTGAACAACCTAGAATGACTCACTGGAGACTTGACGGGCCCTGAGCCACTGATGGTTCTAATACCCTTAGCTCTGTAAAAAGGCAAGGGGTAATCATTCTTGGTCTTTAATGGAACAGACTCTGGTGAAAGAAAGGGAATAGAGAATAAACTATAAGGATAAAGAACCCACAACCACCTCAGCCAAAATAAACAGGTTACCTGTAAAGGGAGAATCATCAGACTGATCCCAGACTTTTCTATAACAATGTTAAAAATCAGGTTCCAGTAAAGCAACATCTATATGAGTTCACAGAAACTCTTTTGATCCATTAATTCTATATTCTCTCTTGACATTCACATGTCTGGGCAACAGGAAAATCTTCTCAGATAAAGGACATGTGTTGTCTTTACATGGTGGGACTACAGGTTACTATTTTCTCTCTTTGATTCTCAATATTTCCCTATATATCTGTACTGATCATATGTTATCTTTACAGAATAAAATAATTTTTATTAATAATAATGCAGAGATTAAAACAGAAAAAGCAGAAACTAAGGAGAGCATAAGGATGGCTTACTATTCAAAGAACAGTAATTTGATTTACATCAGTTTAATTGTTCTGAAACTTTCACATCAAAAAAGAAAGACTTAACCTTTGACAAAACACACACACACACAAACACACACACAGCTACTCTGATTTCAGGGAAAAGCTAAAATAGATTCATAAGAAAATTACACTACAGAAGATGGAGGCTAAGGCTTATATCCAACCCAAATAATTCTGCTTCTCATCAGTTGCTTCTTGTTTACTTGTTCTTTGGAAATAAATAATCACTGTGTTTTTCTTTTCTTTTTTTCCTCTTATGCATATTTTAGGAACATTTTTCTATTTAAACTAGGAACTAAATTATTATTAATTTTAAATATCTAAATGTTTATAAATAGTAAGCTATTTTAAAATATTTTACTTAAATTATTTTAAAATAACATTTGTTTAAATATTTTTATAATTCATTAATGCTTAATAAACTATTAAAAATTAATATGGATTATTATAATTAACTATATATTAATAAATTGATACTAATAAGTTATTGTCCAGATGCTATTTTATTAAAATTTAAATGTACTGAATTATAATTATTTTCATCATAAAGTATTAAAACAGGAAATTACTACTGAAATTAGTCTCTTGTCATATATTATATTCAAGAGAAATCCAAAGGGAAATATAAAGCGGAATAACCTTAAAGGAAAAATACATTTTAGTAACTGCATTGAATGGAACATTCTGGTATTTCAGAGAGATTCATTAGTTAGTGAAGTTACCTAAGCACTATGAGGAAGTACCTTTTCTTCTGTGGACCAGGAATTCCCTGACACGAATACGACTTCCTAAGAGGCCATGAAAATGCAAAGGGCCAGCTCTTGGAGTTGCCCTTGCTGGAAAGAACTATATTGAAGAGAAAGGGCAGGTGTGACCAGCATCCTTTCAAAAGAACTGGTGTGGTCACATAGAGAAAAATGTTCAAGGAGTCTTATAGTTTCCATTTCAGAAGGGACAAGAGAACTACCAATCAGATGCCAGGGTAGTATTGAAACCAACCCCATTGTTCCACAGACTGTTCTTTTTGATAAACATAGAAATTGACCTTTTTTGTTTTAAAGCTTACTTGAAACTTATATTTATTTTATCTGAGTTCCCTTCTTAGGAAAGGACCTTCAGGCCTCTCAAAAAAGTATCAAAGAAGTAAAACTCACCAGATCACTACACCAAATGCCACATCCCTCACTCGTCATGATTGCTTCATTGCCCCTCCCTAGTTCCTGTTTCTTACACATTGTGACTTTTTTTTCCCTTCTATATAAACCCCCAGTTTTAGTCAGTCAGGGAGATGGGTTTGAGTCTGGCTCCCATCTCCTCAGCTGCAGCACCCAAGTAAAGCCTCCTTCCTTGGCAATGCTTGGCATCTCAGTGACTTACTTTCTGTGCAGCAGGCAGCAGGACCTAGACCAAACCCCTGGTGTTTCAGTAACAGTATAAGTTACATGATCCTAGCACCTTCTTGTACAGGCACAGCTCATTTCACTGTGCTCATTACAGTTTTTAGAGATTGAAGGTTTGTGGCAACCCCGTATCACACAAGGATAGTGGCACCTCTTCTCCAGCAGCATGTGCTCACTTTGTGTCTGTGTCACATCTTGGTAATCCTCACAATATTTCAAACTTTTCATTATTATATCTGTTCTGGTGATCTGTGACCCGTGATCTTTTTGTTTTGCTTCATTTATTAAATAAAGTGTTGTATTTATGTATTTATTTATTTAGAGACAGGGCCTGGCTCTGTTGCCCTGACTAGAGTGCAGTGGTGTGATCTCGGCTCACTGCGACCTCTGTTTCCTGGGCTCAAAAGTGATCCTCCCATCTCAGCCTCCTGAGTAGCTGGGACTAGCTGGGACTACAGGTGCCTCCCACCATGCTCGGCTAATTTTTTGCAATTTTTGGAGAGACAGGGTTTCATCATGTTGCCCAGACTGGTCTCAAACTCCTGAGCTCAAGCTATCCACCTGCCTCAGCCTCCCAAAGTGCTGGAATTATAGGCATGAGTCACCACGCCCAACCCAAATGTTATTTTTAGAGCAGGTTAGTTTCACAACATAACTGACCAATAAGTACAGAGAGAAAATTCCACCTAGGACTTTTCATAGCTGGAGAGGAAGAGTCAATGCCTGGCTTCTAAGCTTCAAAGGGTAGGCTGACTCTCTTGTTAGGGGATAATGCCGCTGGTGTGTCTTTAAGCAGAAGCCAGTGCTCATTTACCATTCCAAAAATCCTACAGCCCTTAAAAATTACACTAAAGCTACTCTGCCTGTAGTCTACAAATGGAACAACAAAGCTTGGATAACACATTTGTTTATATCATGGCTTACTGAATATTTTAAGTCCATTGTTGAGACCTGCTAAGAAACAAAGATTCCTTTCAAAATATTACTGCTTGTTGACAAGGTACCTAGTCACCTAAGAGCTCTGATGGACATGTACAGGGATATTAATGTTGTATTCATGACTGCTAACTCAATATCCACTCTGCAGGCCATGGATCAAGGAGTAATTCTGACTTTCAAGTCTTATTTAGTAAGTACATTTTGTAAAGCTAGAGATGCCATAGATAGTGATTTCTCTGATGGATCTTGGCAAAGTTAGTTGAAAACTTCCTGGAAAGAATTCACCATTCTAGATGCCATTAAGAACATCCATGATTCATAAGAGGAGGCCAAAATATCAACATTAATAGGAGCTTATAAGAAGTTTATTCCAACCCTCATTGATGACTTTGAGGAGTTCAAGACTTCAGTGGAGGAAGTTACTACAGATTTGGGAGAAACAGCAAGAGGAACTAGAGTTAGAAGTGGCACCTGAAGATGTGGCTAAATTGCTACAATCTCATGATAAAACTTTAATGGATGAAGAGTTGCTTCTTATGGAGGAGCAAAGAAAGTGGTCTCTGGAGATAGAATATATCCTGGTTGTCACTGTTGAAATGACAACAAAGGATTGAAAATACTCCATTAACTTAGTTGATAAAGCAGCACTAGGGTTTGAGAGGATTGTCTCAGATTTTGACAGAAGTTTTACTGTGGGTAAAATGCTGTCAAAAAGTATCACATGCTACTGAGAAATCTTTTGTGAAAGGAAGAATCAATCAATGTGGCAAACTTCATTACTGTCTCATTTTAAGAAATTGCCACAGTCACCCCAACCTTCAGCAACCACTACTCTCATCAGTCAGCAACCATCAACATCAAGGCCAGACCTTCCACCAGCAAAAAGATCATGACCTGTGCAGGGCATGGTGGCGTACGCCTGTAATCCCAGCACTTTGAGAGGCCAAGGCAGGTGGATTGCTCGAGCCCAGGAGTTTGAGACAAGCCTGGATAACATAGCAAGATGTCATTTCTACCCAAAATACAAAAGTTAGCCAGGCGTGGTGGTGCACACCTGTGGCCCAGTTACTTGGGAGGCTGAGGTGAGAGAATTGCTTCAGCCTGGGAAGCAGAGGCTGCAATGCACCAAGACTGTGCCACTGCACTCTAGCCTGGGTGACAGAGAAGATCCTATCTAAAAAAAAAAAAAAGTGGAGGATTTGAAAATTAAGAAACAACTTAAGATACTTTTTTTTTAAGAAAAGAAAATTATTTTCAAAAGATTATGACTTAAGACTCACATGATAGTTAGCATTTTTAAAGAAATAAGCTGTTTTAAAATTAAGGCATGCACTTTTTTTTAGACATACTACTATTGCACATTTAACAGACTATGGTATATTACAAACATAACTATCATATGAACCAGGAAACCAAAAAATTTGTGTGACTCACTTTATTGGAGTATTTGCTCTATTGCAGTGGTCTGGAACCAAATCTGCAGTATCTCCAAGGTATGCCTGTATCTTTCCCACTTGCCTATTTCCCAATTGAGATCAGGATTAACACCTGCAATACAGAAATGGGCTGAGTGATTGTTTTAAGGGCCAGCTGGGAAGCAGAAAGGCTAGGGAGACAGTATCTCAGTCTGAAGAAAACCTAAAAGGCAGAAACCGTTGGGTGATAGGAAGTGAAGGTAGGTAGACAGAAGAATAAACATCTGGGTTACTGAGGGCTGTGGGAGGGAGAAAGGAAAGCACAGTATCAATGCAGAAACAATGTGACTACATCACAGCTTTTAAATACTTAATAATAGAAAATGGAAAGAAAAACTACTTCTTTCTAAACACACCCTACTTTTGACCACCCATGAGGCCAGAACTCTGCTGTGACCCTCTCCATCATCGAGGTGACTAGAACTTCACATTACAGAATTGTGCAGCTTGTGAGCTTGAACATTGCCAGGAATCTCCACCCCTCAGAGACAATTCTGATTTCTTTACAAATGCAAATATTTGATTCTGACCCAGGGATAGAATACAAAACTTTAAAACTCTTATCTTTTCATGACAGTTTTAAAAAAAGAATTATTAGGGGCAAAGATCTTTTGGCTGGCTATAGAGTTTTCTCATTTTTTTTTCTTCTAAAAGCAAAAGAGAAGAGGAAACACCAAATGAGCTTCTCCTTTCACAATAAAACCCGTTTTCAGACATTCCTCATTCTGAGAACATTGAGGTTTTATTAATGGAGATAGTGTATGGATATTCAGGCTTTCATCAACCACAGAAGCTGGCATAGTCTAAATTTGAACCAACTATTGAAATACAGCCATAAGTTTCTTGCTGGAGACAGTGTCTCCATATCACAGTTTTTTCATTACTCAAACAGGAGAAGGGTTAGAGATTCCATTCTAAATGTCACCAGGACACTCTGTTCTTCCTTCTTCACCCACCAGATGAGAAGGGTTCCTTTCAGTTCAAAGGATGCTAATCTTGCCTCTCTTGGGACTGTCCCAAATAATAAATGGGCTGACCTTAGCTAAATAGAGCAACTGGTCAAACCTGGGAAGATCAGATTTTCTGCCTCAGAAACTACTGTCACAGGAACAAGGTTAGGAGGTTAACAGGCATTAAGCCAGTTACTCTTTAGCACATCCTATGAAGTGGTGTCATGTGTGCTATTTGTGCTATTTCCCAGAGCGGAACTTAAACTTGAAAGTAATTGACTTGTCAAGCTCCATTCAAACTGAAGTCTGTATTCAAATCCAGATCTTTCATTATATTCCCTGACCTAGAAAACCATCTGGGATATAATAGGTGCCATCTATCTAGGAATCTATCTATGTATCTATGTAGATAATTCTTATTTATATATATCAGATAGGTGTTGAACTGTCTGACTCCAAAAGCATTTTTCTGCCAGACCATGCTGCATAGAAAGTACAGACTTTTAGAGCACCTGTTAGATTAAGTACAGGTTTCCAATAGGTAGTATTTACCACTACTACAAGTCAGCCAAATCAGAAAGGTTCATTATCCTAAAAGAAATTAAAATCAGTGCCAACTTGTCATAATACACATACACACAATTTGTTTCTAAAAGTCTCTAAATGAAAGTTTTGCAAAAGTATTGATGAAAGGTATTTATACATATATATATGTATATGTACACACACGTATCAAGTTCATTTCAATAAGTATATATATCCATTTTTAGCATTAGATATTACAAAACTATGTAATAATCCGAGTAGACCAGCAGATAGGCCTAATCAAGTATGTCCAGAAACAAAAAGCACATTCTGAATGGAACAAAGCAAGTGAAGTGGAGTTATGGAAAATAAGACTAAAGGACAGGCTGCAATGTGATTTTGGAAGGATGAGAACATTAGGGTAAGAGATTTCTGCTTTCCTTCTTAGGCAGTGGGGATCCATTTAAATTGTTGAGTAGGAAGATCAAAGTGACTATTTTGTAGAATGTAGATGAAAGGTTACATGCTCAAAGAGGAGAGAACGTCTAAGAAGCTCAATTGGGTACCTGCTATATTTTTCCACAAGAAGGCTGGTTATTACCAGACTGTATGAACAAGACACATTCAAGCTTGACAAGCATCACTGACTTATTTTTGGCAGGCGATTTGGGACAAAAATAAGTTCCCTCATTGCTTTTTTCCTTTGGTTCCTGTCCACAAAGGATGCCAGCATCTCAAAAGACAACTCTTCCCAGGAACAAGCAAGCTCCACACCCAAGAACTTACAAACTCCTTTGCCTGATTCTAATCCTGTTTCCCCTTGTCTTATGTCACTGTCTCCCTAACTTTTAAACCATTTTATCATTGTGTACACAAATGCCTTTGTGTTAGTCTGTTTTCATACCACTGATAAAGACATAACTGAGACTGGATAATTTATAAAGAAAAAGAGGTTTAATGAACTCACAGTTCCACATGGCTGGGGAGGCCTCACTATCATGGTGAAAGGCAAAAGGTACATCTCACGTGGCAGCAAGCAAGAGGGAGAAAGAGAGCCAAGAGAAAGGGGTTTCCCCTTATAAAACCATCAGGTCTCATGAGACTTATTCACTACCACCAGAACAGCACGGGAAAGACCCACCCCCATGATTCAATTATCTCCCACCAGGTCCCTCCCACAACACATGGGAATTATAGGAGCTACAATTCAGGAAGCGATTTGGGTGGAGACCCAGCCAAACTATATCAGTCTTTAATAAATGTGTTTCTACAAAATTTCTAGAACAATTCTGGTTGTGAGAGTAATTCTTGGTTTCCTTCTTTCCCAGGCTGACAGTCTTATCGAGAGAGGCAGAATGCTGATACTGACATGTAAGATGCCTAGTACAGTATGCAGAGACAGGCTTCTTTTTATCTCTTTTCACTTCCTTTCTTCATTAAAGACTCAAGGAAAAAAAAAGAAAAGCTTGTTTTATTTTGCTTGCTGAGATGATACTTCTGTTTTACTTTTCGTCCTTCAAAATTAATGTTTTAGCTCTCGAGCTAAGTCAAATGCTAATCTCATCTTCAAAAATGAAACCTATCCTTAGTTCTAGCCACTTGGCTTGAAAAAAACTTGAATAAAACAGATTTCACAAATTAAAAAAAACGAATTTAATGATCAGAATGATAGTGAGAGCCCCTTTGTGCAAGCTGAATGCAAACGCAGTCAAGGAGGTCTCTCATTTAAGATGCAGACATTGTCCTTAAGGATAATTTCAATGGTTTTTAAACTCCCCATATAATTGTATCCTCTAAAGTGTGCTTATGATTCATAGTTTATCTTCTTTCATTTAAAAAAAACAGTAATATTTATTGCTATTTTATGATCACGAGAATAAAAACTATGCATTATAGACTATTTGAAAATGAATATACAACAGGCCGGGTGTGGTAGCTCATGCCTGTAATCCCAGCACTTTGGGAGGCTGGGGCAGGCAGATCATTGGAGGTCAAGAGTTGGAGACCAGCCTGACCAACATATTGAAACCTTATCTCTACTAAAAATACAAAACTTAGCCAAGGGTGGGGCATGTGCCTGTAATCTCAGCTACTTGGGAGGCTAAGGCAGCAGCAGCAGAAGAATCCTTGAACCCAGGAGGTGGAGGCTGTAGTAAGCTGGGATCATGCCACTGCACTCCAGCCTGGGAGACAGGGTGAGACTCTGTCTCTCCAAAAAAAAAAAAAAAAAAGAATATACAACAAAAAAGTATCTATAATTCCATCTCCAGGATTCAAAATCCAATCTGTGAACATATGATACAAAATATGTACGTGTGTATATACACACATACATATGTCCACATGTGTATGTACACATATAACCACAATCATATATTTGTACATACTCATTTTTCTTAGAATAAATTTCTGGAATTATTAAGATGTAAATGGATATGAATGATTTAAATTCCTTAGATGTAGATTTTAGCTACTTTTCCATATGTTATCATCAAAAACGAAACACTGACTACCCTAAGAAAGAAGAAAATTGAACAAGTGTGCCTTATTTTCTCTCTTAATTCTGAGTGTCTTACTTCTTACTTCTGTCAATATAATAATGTTATCAAATTATCAATTTGAAAATCATGGTAATAACATGAATGACTAAAATCAAACAAACAGGTAAGTATAGAATGATATAACCTTATGATAAAATGTTAGACAGATGTTAAATTTCAAGGATAAAGGAACCTTGAGTATGATATCAATTATATAACACTACTGTATACATTTAAATGCATGTGTACACACATATAAGCATGCAATAGCCATTATCTACTGAAGCCTGTCATATAATTGGCACTGTGCTAATAAGCTTATTGAATATACTTTCTCACGTAGCTCTTGGCAATAACCTTATGAGATAGGACTGTCTGTATTTTACAAATGAGGAAATTGAGGTTCAAAGAAGTCATGAAACTTCTCTGGGCAATACAGCTAGGAATGACGGGGCTGGGATCTTACTCTAGATCTGGATACCTCCAGAGGCCTTTGCTCCTAGCCACTATGCTATATTGGCAGAAGAAAAAATACACTGGATGGAAGTATGTCAAAATGGTGGTCAAGTTCAGGATCACTTTTGTATCTTTATTTAAATGATTCTGTATACTATAAAACACTGATATAGGATACAATTTACTTTTATAATTAGAAATAAATTAATGAATAATAAATATTGCATGCAGGCTTTGTGACTCAGACCCAGGTGGCCTGGATCACTCAGACCCTCTGTAGGAAGGCCATTATTATTATTATGCAGAGACCCTTGGGTTGGCCATGATGTTTTTTTCCTCTTCTTTTCTTGTAGCTAACGTGGAACAGTCTCCTAATGAGGCAGACGTCTTTTTAAATTCCTCCAGTTTTCTCTAGAGAATGCTAATTACTCCCAAACCACCCCCTAAAAAAAACTCCACTGACTTTAACTGGAAATTATTAAAAAGGTATATCCAGATGTTAGCAATAAAGATAATATTTTTTAAACTTGGAAAAAATAACTGTAACAATATGCATGGAGAACTATATAATTCATTCTTTTGGATAGGCCAAAACAACGTTTTTTCTTTTCTTTTCTTTTTTTTTTTAACACTGTTGAGGGCAGATACAGCAGAATAACTAGTGTTGAATGTGTACCTTGTCAATATTGTAACAACTTTGTAGTTGGAAGATAAAATAACTTCTTTTCAAATATAAGCTAAGATATGAGAAACAAACCTTCAAAATGTTCTTGGCCAGATGCAGCGACTCACGCCTGTAATCCCAGCACTTTGGGAAGCTGAGGCAGGTGGATCACCTGAGGTCAGGAGTTCGAGACCAGTCTGGCTAACAAAGTGCAACCCCGTCTCTACTAAAAATACCAAATACAAAAAAAAATTAGCCAGGCATGGTGTGCATGCCTGTAATCCCAGCTACTTGGGAGGCTGAGGCAGGAGAATCACTTGAACCTGGGAGTTAGAGGCTGCAGTGAGCTGAGATTGTGCCATTCCACTCTAGTCTGGGCAACAAGAGCGAAATTCCATCTCAAAAATAATAATAATAAAAAGTTCTTAAGCTTTTCGGGGCAGGGCAATAAGTTTTAATAAGACTAAGAAACACTGTGCTAAACCTGATTCTTGAGGGAGCCAACCAAATATATTAGAAAGCCACATGACTGGGCTGTATCTTTTAAGCCCCAAAGAATTGCTTTCATTGAACTGCACTTTGGTTACAGACCACCAACCTTCACTGAGAAATGATATGACATGACTTTATGGGCCATGGCACTGAATGCACTATAAAGAATGTAGAGCTCTCCAGAACATCACATCATAGCTGATGCATCCATCACAGAGCAACACCCACGTGAGAAATGTCTCTTTGGACTCAGTACTTAAAAGGATTATTTCTCCTGATTTTACTTTATGGCCACTAAATCATGAATCTTATTGTGTTTTACATCTTCATTAACTGCTGGAAAGTATGTCTTTACCTGACTCCACGTCAGTTTCTTAGATTTCTTTTTCCCTTTCCCTCCTTTTTCTTGCTTATTTTAAACTCAACTTTGTCCTTTGAACTGAATACATCTTTTTAAGCTGTCTTAAATACTTTTCTTTAGAGACTGGGTCTTGCTCTGCCACCCAGGCTATAGTACAGTGGTACGATCATGGCTCACTGTAGCCTCCACCTACAGGGCTCATACTGTCCTTCCAACTCAGCCTTCCAAGTAGCTGGGATAAGACACCACGCCTGACTAACTTTTGTATATTTTTTTTTGTAGAGATGGAGTTTTTCCATGTCATCAGGCTGGTCTCGAACTCCTGAGCTCAAGCAATCCATATCCACTTTGGTCTCCCAAAGTGCTGGAATTATGGGTGTGAGCCGCTGCACCCAGCAAAATTCTTTTTTTAATAAAAGATTAAGTATAAATAAACAGACACATACTCTGTCCACTTTTGTAAGACTGTTTATGCAATACTGCTATTGGACATAAACACCACCCAACATGAATGAAACCAGCATATTTCCTATACCAAAAAGAAAATAAATTTTCATTTATATTTTAACAGTGAGATTGAAACAATCTAAGGTCTCTCACCCACAGGTCATTCAGCAGACACTCAGGTTACAACCTGAACCCAACAGAGCAGCCGGCTTATCTATGGGGTCATGATTACATTGTGATTATGTGTTTCCATGCCACTATGTTCAGGAAGTAAGTGGTCTGGATATAAGATTTCTAGCCATCCTTGAGGAGAGTGGACAGAAGGGACCATCAGTTTAGAGATGCAGCATTTCAAAAACAAACAGAAGGGATGAAGGAAGTGGAAGTGAAGGAACAGGTAAAGAGATAGGAGGCTCAGAAAAGAGTAATGTCTCTGTAGCCAAAATTAGAGACAAATTCAAAAAGGAAGTACTAGATGATACATTCTTTAACAGATGACTAATATTCCTGGCACAAACTTTTTAAAAACTAAGCATACATTTAAATACATAACATTCCATCCTTTAGTCTTCAACCTAACAACATCAATTCCTTTAAAACAGCATTTTTGAAAAGCTGATTTTTTTTTCCATCTGTACTCAAAATGGTACATCTATGGTGGACACAACCTAAGACGTTCCAAAATGAGTCACACTCTTGTGTAGTCCCCCCTCCCCTGGTATGTGAGCAGAACCTGTAACTTGCTTCTAACCACAGAATATGACAACGGTTATAGGATGCCACTCTCTTGATTAGGTTCTGTTAAATAGCAAAAGTTTTGCAGATGTAATTAAATTGACAATAAATTGCTCAAAAGGGAGATTATCCTGGGTCAGTTGGACTTACTTAAGTGAGCTCTCACAGAGGCCAGAGACTGGAAGAAGTACAGATTTCTCTCTCTCTTTCTCCCTCCCTCTCTCCCTCTGCCCACCCCCCGCCCCCACCCATTGCTGGCCTTGAAGACACAAGTTGCCATGAATTCTACAGCCACAAGGAAATGAATTCTACTAGCGACCTAAGGAACTTGGAAGCAGATCCTTCCCTAGTTGAGCCTCCACATGAGAATGCAACCCAACTGGCACGCAGACTTCAGCTTGTGAGACCCTGATCACAGAACCCAGCTAAGCATGCCTGGACTTCTAACCTACAGAGAGACTAAGAGATACTTTGTGGGTGTGTTTTAAACCACTAAGTTTGTGACAATTTGTGATATAGCATAGAAAATGAATACAACATCTAAAGACAGAGACAATTTGCTTGGAAATTGCCTTTTAATCAACTAAACAGAAAAAACATGTAATGGAAACTTCAGACTCCTCTCTTAACTTCACATCACTTAGCCAAGTTCTCCCACATTAGATGTTCCAGATACTTAAACTAAAGCAGCTGTCACCATATCCAAAATGCTTCGCTGGAGAACCATCACATGATACCATTGTGGGGGTTTCAATGCTTGCTTGCCCAAGGAAATCTGCCTCCAATAAACCAGGAAATGTTTAACCCAGACAGCCTGTAACTTCCACAATTTTCTAATCAGCCACCAGAGAGTCCTCTTTAGAGTGTCATAATGACTCAGCACACACACATCAATGCCTTCAACCCCAAAGCTGCATATCTATGTATGTAGTTGTTCTCCCTTCACCTACTTGGGCGTGAAAATCACCAAATGAGCACAGAATCAGCAAACGTTGTATAGGCCTCACAGGAGGAGGCAACATTTCATTTCCATTTTAGCACTGAGATCAAAACACAGCCAAAGGCCAGGCTATTCAGCTGAGACTTGATTCCATAATAGCATGTTCTCTCTGCTCTGCACAAAATTATACCCTGATTATGTATTTCCATGCCACTGTGCCCAGAAGGTGGTTAGGCAGCAACAGTTCTAGCATGGGTGGAAGGGTTAGGCATCTGAATATTTAGAAAAGTAGAGAATGGGGGGAAGGGAAAGTTTGTCTGTTTTCTGAAGCATTTTCTGTCAACTGGAAATCAAACTTACCAATGCTTACATTATACTTTTCTGAGTGAGGAATATGCTGCTTTGGATGCATAGTTTAAGTAAGGTCTATAAGCAATTTATCTTTTGAAATTATTTCTAATGAGAAAAAATTGGCAATTTTTTTCAACTGTTGTGTGATTTTTATGCACTAAGTAAAACCATTATAATACTTATATATACTAGACACAGCAGAAATAGCAAATTTTCATTGTTTAAAAACAAATCAAAGAATAACAATCTTCTTTTCCTTTTTTTCTTCTCTTCCCCTTTTGTTTTTAACTTTTGAAATACTAAAGGCAGCAAAATAGCAAGTAATAAGCACCAGCATTGAAACTACAAGTCCTAGGTTAGGGTATGAGGTCCAGCAAATACTGAATTTCCTTCAGCAATTCACACCATCTCTCTGAATCTGTTTTATTATCTTTAAAATGGGTAAAACACTATCTGCACTATCATACCTATAATTTCCTAAAATCATCACAGATCATATGTCTACCAAGATATTGTAGAATATATAAACCAAATGTGGCCAGGCACATTGACCCATGCCTATATTCTCAGCACTTTGGGAAACTGAAGTGGGAGGAATGCTTGAGGCCAGGAGTCCCAGTCCAGCCTGGGAAACATAATGAGACCCCATCTCAACAACAATAAAACTTTTTTTTTTAGTTAGGCAGATGTGGTGGCACTTGCCTATAGTCCTAGCTGCACAGGAGACTAAATTGGGAGAATCCCTTGAGCCCAGGAGTTTGAGGCTGCAATGAGCTATGATTGCTACTGCACTCCAGCCTGTGTGACAGAGCAAAACCCTGTTTCAAAAAACAAAATAAAACAAAACAAAACAGACAGGTTGAGGTGTGAGGATGGCTTGAGCCTGGAAGGCTGAGGCTACAGTGAGCTTTGATCTAGTCACTGTACTTCAGTATGGGTGACAGAGCAAGACCTTATCTCAATTTAATTTTAAAAAATTATATGAATGTATTTTTCATTTCAATATTTATGTTTCCTTTCATGAACTGACAAACTAAACTTTAAAACCAGTCATTTATTATTCTCTTTCTAAAAAAATTAAAATAGTTAAAAGTAAATTACAAAGTTACTGTCAGAAAAATACATATAGTAACAGTTAACATTTAATAAATGTCAGACATTGACTAAGGGGCATCACATAACTTCTCATTTGATTCTCACATGAAGGAAACTAATTATCTCTATTTTACAGATAGGGAATCTGAAGTTTCAGGAAGTTAAAGAGTAAGTGGTAAACCTGTAATAAAAAAAGTTAAGCAGATTAATCCAGAGTCCACAATTAACCACTCAACTGTTTCGAATACATTTTCTGGGTTGATACTCCAAGAAAAGGAGCAACGAGATGTGGTCTCGGCATTTTAGCACTGAGATCAAAACACAGCCAAAGGCCAGGCTATTCAGCTGAGACTTGATTCCATAATAGCATGTTCTCTCTGCTCTGCAGCGGTTGGGGGCTGGGGGAGGGATAGCATTAGGAGAAATACCTAATGTGGATGATGGATTGATGGGTACAGCAAACCACCATGGCACGTGTATACCTATGTAACAAACCTGCACGTTGCCTATAGTCCTAGCTGCACAGGAGACTAAATTGGGAGAATCCCTTGAGCCCAGGAGTTTGAGGCTGCAATGAGGTCTTTGTTGTTGTAAAGCAGAGAGTGTTCCTAGTGAGCTAGGAGACCTGATGTGGAGGACAAGCCCACCCACACTGCAGGGAGACCGCCGCAGACAGAACCTAATGGCCAGCCACATGAAAGGCATGCCATTAGGGCAGGTTATGATGGACATAATGCTCCCTGGAGTTGTGAATTGAAGAAGTCCTGTAGAATTTAGAACACATTGATTGACCTACAGCCAGCTACCAAACCACATCAGAGCCTACCGGGCTGCATCTAGGTCTGCAAAGGTCCAGAGGCTACAGAGACTGCTGCTGCTTGATGGTGACTATGCAGAGAGCCGACCTGAGCAATGGAGAAAGTAACCAGACAGACGGAACCAAGAAATAAAAGTAGGAACTGAGGAAGAAGAAGAGTCAATGAAACCAAAAAAAAAAAAAAACTGAAGTAAAGCCAGAAACCAGAAATACAGTAGGGCTCTGGTTCCCAAACTGTGCCCCAAGGCACCTTGGGTGCCACAGTTAATTCAGAGGAATACTACTAGATATTTTTAATTTGAGGGCAACTAACACTCGACATCTGTCAGACATCCTGTGAACTACTAGCATGAAGTAGTTCAGCGCTTCAACATTAGATGGCATTACATTCCTTTCAATGACATCATGTCCTTGCAATATGATATCTGCTATAATAAAAATGAAGTGTAAACATAAAACTCAGTGTGGAACAGAAAATGAAGATGGTGTTTTCCAATCTGAATTCAAGTTTTGAGAAGTTGTGGAGTGCCCAACAGGTGCATACATACCTTGGCAAATATGAAGAATTAGATAAAAATAATTTTTTCTTTCAATTTTTATGGTTTTGTTTTACAAATGGCTACTAATTTATTAGGACCTATATACATATTAAGTTGAATTAACTAATTAAGTTGAATATACTTCTTAAGCTGATTTAATAAATGAAACTGTTAGGTATTTCTTTTAGCTCTGGAGCACTGTAAAAAAACTGAGATAGTATGAGCACTGAACTGAGAAGTCATGGGAACATTACTTAGGGATTAAAGTTGTCTAGGGAAGATAGAAAAGTAAAGGATCTCAGCAGTGAGTTGCATATCTCTTTTCAAGGCCTTCCTATTATTATTATTATACTTTAAGTTCTGGGGTACATATGCAGAACGTGCAGGTTTGTTACATAGGTATATACGTGCCATGGTGGTTTGCTGTACCCATCAATCCATCATCCACATTAGGTATTTCTCCTAATGCTATCCCTCCCCCAGCCCCCAACCGCTGACAGGCCCTGGTGTGTGGTATTCTCCTCCCTGTGTCCATGCTTTGACATGGCAACACCACTCAATACAAAGGAGACTTGCCCCACTGAGTCCCAGAAGCATCATGGGTCCTGATCCTTGTAGTCTGGTCCTGCTCAAGGCATAATAAAGATCTGCCACAGTAAGAGGATTAATTCAGGGACTTTAGATTTCAGCAAGGCAATATGATAATCTGATGAAAACAAGTTATGTATCATGTATTTTATAATAGTACCTGCTAAATACTTATATACTTGGCATCTTAAAAAGACGGTCCCTGACTTACAATGGTTTGTTTAGGATTTTTTGACTTTACGACAGTGTGAAAGCAATACAAGCATTCCTTAGAAACTGTACTTTGGGTACCCATACAACCATTCTATTTTTCACTTTCATTTCAGTATTCAATAAATTGATGAGATTTTTAATGCTTTGTTGTACAACAGGCTTTGTGTTAGATTATTTAGCCCAACTGTAGACTAATGTAAGTGTTCTGAGCATGTTTAACGTAGGCTAGGCTAAGCTATGATGTTCCAAGGTTATGTGTATTCAACGCATTTTTGACTTACAATATTTTCAATTTATGATGGGTTTATGGAGATGTAACCCCACTCACTGTTAAGTCCAGAAACATTTGTGTAATAATCTTACTTAACCTTTTGAGGTTTTGCTGTTTCTGCTGTGTCTCTCATTTAACAGACAAGGAAACTGGAGCTTGCAGCAATTGGATACATGGCTCAAGTGGACTCTGCTGGTATGCAGTAGTGTCAGGATTAGAATCCAGGAAGTTGGGACTTCAAAAGTAACACTGCTAATCACCATGCTGTACTGTTCAGCTGTTAGGCCTTTGGGTTTCTAAAGAAGTAAATATACACTAGACTTTCACATGGAACAAAGTACTTCAAAGGAGTACATATATTTAAATGTGGCCAAATGCATTACTATTTTTGTTTATTCTTAGTTTCTAAATCCTTAAAAAGTTTCCATCTCTTTTTTAGGTTTGCTAATGTTTATCATCATGAATAAAGATAACATAAAGGTTGTAACATAGTGCCATTAAAAAAAATCCAATATTGGCATGAATGTGACAAAAGACTCCCAATTCCCTTGTGATAAGAGTATAAATTGGCACAAACTTTCTGAAGAACATTTAAAAATAAGTCATTATGATTCATTACTCTCTGAGGAAGGAATCATAAGAGATATTTGTCTTAATGCTATAATAGCAAAAACAAAAAAATTAGATGTCCAGTGATTATATATTTATTTCATCATATGAATGTACCAAACTTTGGGTAGAAAAATCACACTTTCAAAGATTACTTAATGGCATAATAAATGCTCAAGGCAATCTTTTAAAGAATCTATAAAATTGTATGTGTTGTATGAATTGAATTGTAAACAATTAGCAGAGGACTAGAAACAGTATATTCAATTTAATATTTTGATTAACTATGAAAGGTAACATTCTAAATGATTTTCTTTTTTTTCTTAATGAATATGCATTAGTTTGCTAATCAAAAAAAGAGTAAGCTGGGTGTAGTGGCATGCACTTGCAGTTCTAGCTACTCAGGAGGTTGAGGGAGGAGGATCACTTAAGCCCATGAGTTCAATTCCAGCCTGAGCAACATAGCAATACACTATCTCTTAAAATTAAAAAGAAAATTTAAAAAGAGGAAATGTGATGTGATTAAAATAAGATTCAGTATGCAGTCTAATACTTCATTCCGTAAACATCACCTATACGTCAACACCCAAGTCATAAAATTCATTTATATAAAGCTTTCCTGATTTTGCTTCCAACAAGATAGTCTCTTTCCTCTAAATTCTCATACAGCTTTATTTGTACTTCTTTTATGGTACTTTTGTCACCTTTTGCCTTTCTCAATAATTATCTATGTATATGTGCCATCCTTCCTACCAGACTATAGGCATTGGCAAGTCAGGGCCATATTTGCTTCATAATTACATCTGCCATGAGTCTGACTCCCATTCTCCCTGTATTTTAGTCATATTTGTAAGTGAATAGGGATTATACATTTTGGTTTCTGTTTTCCCATCACACAATAGGCAATATGACACCCAAGCTAAATTGGTTTGTATATAGTTGCAGTGCTCTTTATGGCACCCAAGGAGACAAATACACTCAGTGGATGGTACCCCAGAGTACAATTTTTTTCTGAGATTTTGGATATATATAAATATATTACATATATATTTAATTGTATATATCTTACATATATAAAACAGTCCATATATCTAAAGATTGTCTGGCCTCTAGGAGGCCAGTATCCCTGTATCCAAGATGTTTGAGCAGATGCTGAAAAACCATTTATCATTGCTACCATACAGACAATTCAAGCCTGGCTTTGGAAGACTGTATGAACATCATAGTCCTGATAGTCTCATAATCCTGATAGATGACAGTTTATAGAATCCTGCTGGGATTCTACATTCATTGATTGAATGAATGATTAGAGAATGAATTTATGGATAAATATACAAATTAATGGGTGGAATCCCCATATAGAACCTTCAGATCACCTTGTACAGGCAGGGAATGGGAAAATGCCACTCATCATTATACAAGCCTATAAAAGAAGCTAGATAACGTCAAGGAATGACCATCCTGGGAAGTAGCTCCAACCACTAACCACAGCAGGCCACAGGTGGCCCTTTCATGTATGTGAGCCATAGGAAAAGTATGAGAGCATTACATTCATCGCAGCATGTGCCAGGCAGCATGCTAAGCACTTGAACAAATCTAATTTTCTCAACAACCTCCCCATTTAGGGGAGAGTACTCTCCCCAGTTACAGATGGGAATAGAAACTCAGAAAGGTAAATATACTGCTCTAGGTCACACAGTTAATATGTCAGCAGAACTGGGCTTTTGCACACAAGGACATGTAAGTCCAACTCCCAAGCTCTTCAGATTATACCATGCTGACTCAGGAAGAAATTAAAGCCTACGAACAAGCAAATGATTGATTTACCCTTTTTCTTCAAAAGTTTCCATGTAGACACATACAATTGTATTAGGTTAATGCAAAAATAAACATTGTTGTTCCATCCCCATTCTTGCGGGAAACAAATGGTTTCTCCTCAGAATAATATAAAATCATATGCCTACTTGAAACATTCTTAGATACCCCATAATTTCTCAAGATACCTTTTAGTAGACTGGGTGATTTTCAGACATTAATTTACAGGTAACAAACATTCCTAGGGTGATAAAACTAATTAGTGTGGATGTTTCAAATATTTTGAGAGGAAAGTCTATTTAGTGTGAAACAATCTATTTTCTTTGATAGCTCTTCAAGAGCCAAGAATTTTGCCCTAGTGGTTTTGTGGGATTTTTTTCCCCTAACTCTCCTTTCCTTTCCTTTTCCCTTCTGATCCTCTCCCCTGTAAAGCAAATGTGCAAACTCACATGCCTGGGGCAGTCACGGATACTTACAGTACCAAAAATGTGTCCACTCCGGTGGAAAAGGTGAAAAGGGTTTTAAAATTGAGCAAGGACAGGTTGAATGCCATGTAATTTAAACCAAAGCCAGCAACTCCTCACATGGTCATTGTCGAGGTTTGTGTGATGTAAATACTGATGCCTGAATCCCAACACAAAGATTCTGCTTCAATAGTCTGGGCTCAGGCCCAAAAATCAGCCTGTTAAACAAGCATCCCAGGTGACTCAGATGCAAGGTGGCCCTTGGACCACACCTGGAGAAACACTGAGGTGGTGAAGTCCTTCATGGTACAGATAAAGAAGTTGTGTAAAGGTTAAGTGGATTGCCCAAAGTCAATCCAACTAGTAAGCGGCAAATCTGGAATTAGAATACAGCTACATCACATTTTTTGCTTAGCATTCCCCCTTTTTTTTTTTTTTTTTTTTTAATTTGGGTCACTGCTCTATAAGCAGCAGCTGCAAAACATTCATAGCTTACATTTGTGTGGCACTTCCTATAAAAGAGCTCTCACATTCATTATCCAATATGATCCTCATAAAATATATTTTCTGTATTTGGCAGATGAAGGGGCTGAAATTCAGACAGATTAAGATTCTTGCTCAAAATTATACTCAATTTGGGACAAAGTAGGACTTAATGAGTCCTGATAACTAGTAAGCACTCAAATGTTAAACATTATTATATTTTCTTTTAGAAACTCTCAAAACTAAAATATTGACCTAGGAAAAGTTAAGAAAAGTAGGAAAATTGAAAACAAAACTGAAAACAGCCAAATCGCATGCAATAAAGTTTAATACATATTAGAACTTCAAAATGAATCAAATCTTTTATAAAATTTAGCTGTAAAATGGGGCCAAGGAAAAGTAAACGTGAGAGGAAAAATAACTCACAATAATAGATAGATGCAGTAACTAAAGTTACTGCAATTTGGTATGTTAAAAAACTAATCAATGAGTTAAGCCTTCATTGTGTAACTTATACACAAAGATTTTATTATTATGAAAATTTTAGCTGTATCTGAAAATTGTGGCAAACTAGAAATATTTTAACCGTGCTATATGTTGAAGGGATTAAAGTGAATTAATAATATACACTCTAGAAAGTTTTCTCAATAAAAATCAATGTTACTGTAATTCTGATTTAAATATCCATATTTATAAAGACAGTATAAAAATGTCCTTGAAGTCTAATCAAAACAATGAGTCAAAATGTCCCATGACCTCAAAAAGCTTCCTAGTAATAAAGTTACATCTGTTACTATTAAAGTTATAAATCGGTAACTGCAGAAGGACAATACATTGAACATGTAATATTTTATAATTTAATGGTAGTAAATCAGTTATCTAATATAGATAGAGCAATACATAGAAATGAATACTTTTTGTTTCTGCTTCTAATTTTAACGCTTTTAAATTTACAAATGCTTTCAGACAGATGTCTTGCCTTAGAAGTATTAATACTAACTTAGATTGAACTAAAGCATTACGAAATTCCACTAAGGAATTCTATTAATGTTACTATCTCACTATGCTATATAATAACATAAACTACTGTTAGAATTACTCAAATTTTGTTTTTAAAGCATGCTCTTCCACTCTAAATAAGTGGTTTTCATGTACTGGTAATCTAGAGTATATGTATGATGCTCTAATTAAATAGTGTTTTTAATTAAAACATCTTCACTTTTCTTCTAGAACATTAGAATTTGCCAAAATAAAGCCAGTGCTCTAATCTCTAGCATCTGATCGTTTTATACACACACACACACACACACATATATACACACACACACTTTTAAAGAATGTCTAAATACAGCCTCTTTTGCTTTAGTTCAGAAATTGACTGATTCCAGCTCCTCAATTTATAGCTTGGCCTTTCCTCTCAGACTGGACCAATATACAAAGGAGTACCACGTGCTTGGCAAGGTTAGCAAACCCAGTCCCTTCAGCATAAAATGGTGAATCACTTGCTGGCTACAGCAAAAGCTTCTTGACTGTTCAGTTCATCTATCTTTTCTGCATGTTCTTTAAGGCTAGGCTCCTAAGTGACTACCTTCTCTCTCTCCCAAGAGAAAGGAAAATAACTTGAGTGAATGAGTTCATGCCTGCAATATAAATATGGGAAGCTTTTTGAAGCACAGAAATACCTGTTTAGAATGAACTCATGGAAAACCCAACTTAAAATGCAGTGTTCTTTGTGTCAACAAAAGTCTACTTGGGCAGAATAAATAAGTGAAGCCATGAATTTCCAGTCTCCCAATGCCAGATTAAATCCCATTTCTTCAAAAAGACCCTGTTATTGCTGTGTCACCCTATTAGAACTTCATATTTGCTTTGGATCATTATAATAACTCCTCTATGGGTGCAGGAGCCCTGCCAGGGTTTAAGTAAAGCCATGACCACATTCAGTCTAGACACTATCATCTTCACTAAAATACATGAATAGAAAGTAACTTCTCAGAGGCACAGGCTCTAGTTAGGCCTCAAAGAAAAAAATATCAAAGGTACCAACAGAAGAAAAAAAATTGTTTATATGAAAAAACAAATTTCATTAAAATGCTTTTTTCAAAGAGCATGACAAAGACTATGTAATAGAAGGGAAAAATTCAATTTTGACATAGAAGTATACAACATTACCTGTTCATAAGCAAGCAAAATTTCTGAGAAACAAATACACGATACTATAAACTGAATACAATCCTTTATTTCAAGCCAACTCAAAATAAAATGCAGAAATAGTAAATAAGTGAAACTTCTTGTGTAGTTAAATTGAACTCCAGAATAATATGGAAGCCTATAAGACAAAGGAGAAAATCCATGTAACATAGAATTGATTGCTATCCAAAATGCTGTATTTCCCAGTCAATAGTGTGTGTGTGTGTGTGTGTGTGTGTGTGTGTGTGTTATAGTTGCCAGATAAAACACAAGATACCCAGTTAAATCTTAATTTCAAATAAAGAAGTATTGTGTTTCTTTTGTTTTTAGTATAAGTATATCCCATGCAATTATTTTTATTGGCTGAATTCGTCAATTCATGTGTGTGCCTCCTATGTTCATTCTCATTTTTTCAATCTGTATCAGGAAATCAGAAATGATGCTTCAAGTCGCAAAGAATGTAAACCCCTGAAAATAGAACTATACATTTCTAGATGAAACAGGTGCTTGTGAATTCTACTGCTGTAACAATAACAAAAAACACCTGAAGACATTCTGAAACCTCAACCTGGCCATTACAGACTGTAAAATACCATAGAAAATTATATTCCCATTATGCTTCAGGTATAGGTGTCAACTTCTCCTGGCAATGATCTTTCAGATCCTGAAACACATACATGTCACTGTCAATCCCTTCTTCTCCATAGGATGTTATTCTGACATATAGAAATGAATCCCTTTCCGCCGGACGCAGTGGCTCACACCTGTAATCCCAGCACTTTGGGAGGTCAAGGTGGGCAGATCACCTGAGTTTGGGAGTTTGAGACCAGCCTGACCAACATAGAGAAACCCCATCTCTACTAAAAATACAAAATCAGTTTGGTGTGATGGCACATGCCTATAGTCCCAGCTACTCGGGAGGCTGAGGCAGAAGAATTGCTTGAACCCGGGAGGTGGAGGTTGCGGTGAGCCGAGATCGCGTCACTGCACTCCGGCCTGGGCAACAAGACCGAAATTCCATCTCAAAAAAAAAAAAAGTAAATATTATGCCAGTGCAAAATGCAGCCAAAAAGTTATAAGTAAATATTGCCTGACAATTCTGGAAGCTTCCCTTTCCACTCTAAGGATTTATACAAAATGTACATGCCTAACAAGGGTTACTGTTATAGCTAAGTGATATACTAATTACAATATAAGAAAGGTAATTGACTATTTCATTCAATTCAAGGTATAAAGAGTATCTAATAGAAATCATTCCTTTGCCTAGGCTTACTTGGAAAACTTCTATACACCATCTAAGATGAAATTCCAACATCAATTTCATCTCGAAGTCTTTTCCAGACACTGCCCAGTGAAATACAGCGTTCATATAGCACTTTGCCTATTTTATCATATTATATTGTATTTATTCACCATATTATATTGCACTTATTTAAATTATCTGTCATCTACTATAATGAGAGCTTCTTGAAGGCAGGATACATATTTTTGTTGATCTTTGCAGTCATCCTCATTAACAGAGGGTCTAGAAGACTTCAATGCATGTTTGCTGACAAAGTAAACTATTATCAAAAAGTTTGCACTGGAACTTAGACTTAAAAAAAGTCCTGAGAGGCAGGAGTTATAGCTGCTTCATTACAATGACCTTACGGCAAATATCCCTTTGAATGGGACCCATTATTAAATCTCATTGAATTTTCGGATACCTGGGTATATTACTATTGTAACTAGGCAACCTGTAAAACTCCCAATCCAAAACAAGAGGTATATTTCATGTAGTCATTCAACAAATATCTAGAGTTCCAGGCCCTATTCTAGGTGCTGGAAAGTAGGATTAAAGCCCTAGCATCATAGAACAGCCATGACGATTCTTCACAGAGATTCATGAGGTAGCAGTGAGAGATTAGGAGCTATTAATAAATATCAGTTTCTTCCTAAGTAAATGATGATGAATCCCAGACTAAAGGATTCCTAGGTGGTCACACTGTGAAGTTAGGACTGGCTAGACAACAGCAATCAAGTCTCATGACCCCAACCATTTGCCATTTCTTCTATACATGCCAGACATGGCCCTTCACTGCTGATCAAAAGGAGATAGAACAACAGAATGGTGCCCTAGATCAGGGGTTCAAAACCCCCAGGTCAAGGACCAGTACCAGTCTATGGCCTGTTAGGAATCCGGCCGCACATTAGGAGGTGAGCAGCAGATGAGCAAGCATTACTGCTTGAGCTCTGCCTCCTGTCAGATCAGTGGTGGCATTCGATTCTCATAGGAGTGTGAACCCTATTGTGATTTGCAGATGTGAGGGATCTAGATTGCGTGCTTCTTATGAGAATCTAACTAATGCCTGACAATCTGAGGTGGAACATTTTCATCCCAAAACCATCCCCTCTCCTCCAACCCATCTATGGAAAAACTGTCTTCCATGAAACTGATCCCTGGGGCCAAAAAGGTTGGGGGCCACTGCCCTAGATGATACCTGGGCTTTCAACTGTGCCTTAAGTACTGCAGATCCATCTGAAGGAGCTCATGACTTTCTTATATTGACAAAGTGGCCTGTTCCATTGCAAAGTTCTTTTTAATAGTCAACACCATTTAACCATCTCTGAAGAGTTAGCAGGTCAAAACTATTAGCATTTCCTGTGATGCTAACAGGATTTTTCATACACAGGGCTGAGGCTCAACGAGTAGGGTGTAGGCAAAGCTGCAGTAAAAGCAAAGGCCATTCATTCGGGATAAAAATTTGCAGAGTATAATTCGAGCCAACAGCTGCCGGAACACAACAGTAATTTCATACTACGTCATAGAAATGAAGCACCCTCTCAAACATCAAATTATATGTGGACGTGGTGTGTAGGTAGATGTGAATGGATGTGGTTGTGTCAAAAAAAAAAAAAAAAAAGAAAGAGAAAGAAAAAGAAGGGGAATGCTCATGAGGACACAACCTAAGAGTAATAATACTTGCTACCATTAAGTGTTTTCTGTAAGCCACATGTATGTGCTTTACATAAATCAGTTCATCTAATGCTCACAACCATTTAAGGAAGGTCCTACGATTCTTACTTTATTAATTCTGAAACCAAGACTCAGAGAGGTTAAGTCAGTTATTCGGGATTATGGAACTCGTAAGTGAGGAGCCAGGATTTGAACTTCAAACTCTGGCCTATCTTACTGCAAATTTAAACTCTCAATCCCTAGGCAACAGTGATTCTCAGTGGTCACCACACTTCATTTAAGAAATCTTTGCATCATTTATTACCTTTAACGACAAGGAAAAGTAAATGACTTTCCAACATTCATATTTGGATGAACAAGAGTCTCAGCCAGACAAGGCCTGAATCACTCTCAACAGACCTAAAATAAGAGCTTCATGTTCTGGTTCCTCTGTCCACACTTCAAAAGGAACTCTGCTAGGTTCATGTGGTATTTTTGGTTTCTGTTTCTGTTTAAACATTTCTTCTGAGAAAAAATATTTGAATGGAGATGGGCAACAAAAGGGTATAAAGAACTGGTGTTTGAAAGTTGTTTTCTGTCTTGACCCAAGCCCAGGGTGTGGGGTCTGGGAAGCACTGTGGGACTTTTGCAAGGACTGTCTCCTGGCCACCACCCATGCCTAGTGGCTGGCCAAACAATGGAGGCTCTCATGGATATTCTCTGAGGTTCTTCCTCAAAGAGGCCTTTACAGGGATGCCACTGGGACCTGAGGAGACTTGGGGTAGCTTTAGTTCCTCTTCAGAGTAACAGAATGTGTAGCTGGTCACCTGTGACCAGGGAATAAGAGACTCTGTGTCCACTCCCTGCCCCTAGCAAGAGGACCAATTGGGAAGTCTTCCCTTCCTGTCACATGGCTCTCCACAGGAAAGCAAAGCCCCCAGATTCATCTCTTTGAGAGGATCCTTTATACACTCACCACTCCCTTTAATGGGGGATAGTGCATCTAAAAGCTTATTATTAGAGAAGGTAATGGCTGGTCCGAGTGCAGGGAGGTGTACAACTAATTGATCATAACCAATTACAGATTTATTTGTTCTTTCTCCACTCCCACTATTCTACTTGACTAGCCTTAAAAAATTAAAAAGAAGGTGGGATGCATCGTTTATACAAAGAAGAATCATAGTCTCTTATGTTTGTCCTAATCCCCTTTCAAGTTTTTCTCTAGAAAGCTCTACATGGTTGATCCACAGTAGTTACTGTCCTTATAATTTTATTTATAGAATAAATAGAGTCCTAAGTAATCTTGGAAATCAAATTGGTCAACTTCATCCTACAGAAAAAATTAACACACAGGGAAAGTAACTTGCCCACAATCATCCAGATAGTTCTTGTCAAAGAGTAGATTCCAGAGGTGCCCTGACTTAGTGAATATGTGAACACACACACAGAGAGAGAGAGAGAGAGAGAGAGAGAGAGAGAGGAGAGAGAGAGAGGAGAGAGAGAGAAAGAGAGAGGAGAGAGAGAGAGAGCACAAACTTAATATAAAAACCAAGTGGAATCAAAAATAGTAATATAATGCTGTTGTCAAGGAAGCTAACAGGATGCTAACATATGTGAAAAGCTACTATATGTGATGCTAATAACATACAAGCAATTCGGTTTCAGATGACTTTTTTCAAGGTTTCATTAGGGAGGGAGATTACCAATTGGTTATAAGAAGACCTATTCAAGGAAACTCTTTCTGTGAGAACCAGTTACCTTCACAGCCACAATGTTTACACCTAATCCTGGCTAGCCACATAAATACATGGCTGAAGTTCCCAAAAAAGATGAAGATGGAAAGTGTGGATGGGACTGAACAAGGCAGGGGCAGTAAAAACAGCACCTTAGTGGAAGTCAGGAAACCTGGATCCTGCCTTGGATCATGAGCTAACTAAGACCTGAAGTTCTCAATTAACCTGGAGGTCTCAGTCTCCTCATGTGTAAGATGTAGGAGTTGAATGATGTAATTTTTAGGGATCCTTTCAAGTTCTAAGAATTCTAAATCTGGACCGACTCCAGCCAAAAAAAGAAAAAAAAAAAGCTTTACCAATTATACGCAGTAATACAAGTCCAGTGTTGAAAGCTGCATTTGAAAAGCTGAAAGAGAACCTAGAAAAAATATTGGCTGGGCATGGTGGCTCACACCTGTAATCTCAACACTTTGGGAGGCTGAGGTGGGCAGATCACTCGAGCTCACGTGTTCAAGACCAGTCTGGGTAACAGGGTGAAACCCCGTCTCTAAAACAAAAAAAGAACAAACAGAGCAGAGCCTCAAAGGAGGGTGAACATACATCCTAGGTTGCCCTAAACAGTCTTGATTTACTCCTGTTATCCCAGATTCCCAACAGTTAGTGCCTGTTTTCGCTCCCAAAAGTGTCTCAGTTTGGATGATACATTATGTGAGGATGCTGCCTATAAGGAATTGGTGTTCATTTGATCTTAGGGGACCCTTCACTATCTCCCATCTCCCACAGAGAGAAGCTCAAACTTCTTAGTATGTTACAAAGGTTTTGACTATCTTGTCAAAACTCCACCTGGCATATCCACTAGATGCTAATCACACCTGACTACTTTCAGTTCCTCAAAGGTGATCATCAATGCTCATGAACTGGTCACCTTCTCTTCCACCCAGTGCTACAGTAAGGCAAGCTCCTCTACATCCAGCAAGACTCAGCTCAAGATTGCCTCCTCTGGGAGCCCCTCCCATCCCTCCACTTGTCATCACTCGCTGCCCATACCTCTACTAGCACATGAACCTGAGTGCTTTGCAGCTCTTTTTTAGTCTCCTCTACTACATCATAAGCTCTGTAAAGAATTTTTTCTTTTATCCCTTAGCACACAATTAGCACTCAACAACATGTTCATTGGAGTAAACTGAAAAGAAAAGCACATATAGATTTGCTAACAGGATACTAGCCAAATTAAATCTTTCATCAGAGTGAACAAGAAAACAATGGTCTTAAACTTATCTGACTCCCGCCACTTTCGTCACCACTGGTGACAGTCTCCATGGTATGTGCAGAGTCAGTGTCCTGTGGTCAAAAGGCATGGTCTACAAGAATCTGAAAGCTGATTTCCAGTTCTGCCACTTACAAAAAGAATGATCTTAGACAAGTTATTTATCCTATCCTAATTCAGTTCCCTCAACATAAAATGAAGGAAATGTAACTCCTTGATGTAAGATTATAAACAACACAGGAAGAGTAGGGCTGCATACTGACCCTAGCACAGAGTAAGACAGACATAAAGAGTAATCTGATTTCCATGGTGATAGTTTCCAACCAGAACAGATCAAACTAGAAAAACAGTGTATCCCTCTTCTTCTCCAAAGAAGTAAGTCACACCTGGATTCATTTTACTTTATGTCTCTCCCCAGGACTCAGATGTAAAAACCTCCACATCTTAACCATGATTTTCTCTCTTCAAATTCTGGATTTCCTCCTTTCTAAGTTTCCCAGACAGAAGTGACATCACAAAGAATACAGCCAGAAAGGAAAGGACTTATAATTCAAGACATGCCGTGGTCAAATAAGGAAGAACATCTTGACTGCCACTCTGACTCAATAGTGGAACCGACTCAGAAGGAATTCTTGGTAAAATGTCAAGTAGGGAGACTTCAAGCCTAGGGAGGGATAACATGACTTCATGCTAGGGCAATGAACCTTCAAGTTAACTATACCTTGAACAAAATCCTCCCTCAATCAGAAGCCATAAGTTAGTGCTAATGCAACACCAAACAGTGGAAAAGGGTGGATGAAACGAGAGTCATCAGAGGCAAAAGAAGAAAAGATTGCTCCCTTAAAAGCTTTCTCTGCCCAGGCAGCAAAGTTAGGCAGTTTCAACAGAAACAAATGAGATCACAGTGTTTCAATTTAATAGCACACTGTTGGCTGTTCAAATGTTATAACTAAATACAGCATGTGCTGCTAGTTGTTTTGATTAAAGGGAAGTAGAATAAAATGGAGGGGAAAAACACTCGGGCTCTGAAACCCAAGTGCCCAACCTTGAATCCCAGCTCCTGACCTTGAATCCTTGTTCCTATACTTACTAGCTGTGTGGCTGTGGGAGAGTTACCTAACCTCTCCTTACCTCAGTTTTTATCATCTGGAAAATACGGATAACAAATCAGTAACAGTACCTATACTCTATAGGGTTGTAATTTACAAATACTAATTTCTAAGGTAGCACCTGATTTATGCCAGGTAAGTATTTCACAACTAAAAATAATTATTAAGATCCAGTACTCACTCAAAAGCAGCTTAATACAAGATTATGCTTAAAAATCAGCCATTGGTATTGCCCATCATTAATCTCAAAGATGCCTTTATTTTAATATAAGTTGACTCACAGGAAGTCAGTTGCTGACCAACAAATTCTTCTCTTGATCATGAAGGCTGAATAGGTCTAAAACCCAGGGATCATTTTGATGAAGTTAAAATGGAAACTGAGTAATCATTCCCAGAATAAATGGAAGTAAAACAAACATATTATTTACTGAGCACCCATTGTAGCCAGGCATCTTCCAGGCTGTTGTATTTTAGAAGGCATGGAACATAAAGGTGTCGCTAGGTTTGGCTCCCACATAGTTGAATAAAGTGGCATTTACTGTAATGAATTCACTATGGCTCTGGTCTTCAGTTTTGAAGGCACAGAAACTTGGTTTTGTCATCACATGCATTTCCTCAGCATTCACTGACTACCAGATAACCATGGCAGGCAGTGTGACAATGTGGAGAAAACAGACAACAAATCATTACAATCTTGCCTGCCCTTACACACCTGGCAATCTGGCAGTGAAGAAAAATATTAAAAACCAAATGTGCACAAACTAAGGTAAAATAACCAGAATTATCAATGGACTAATTTACAAAGAGAAGAACTTCGAGTAGACCAGAATTCTTGTTCCTACTGAAGTGGGAGATCAGCAGGACTTGTTTTCACAACCTGCTGATCAAAACAGGATGTAGCAAAGAAACCAACCCAAACCAGCAAGGACCAAGAATCATAATACATATGCATTAGACATTCCTACCAGCACCATGACGGTTTACAAATGCAATGGCAATGACTTGGAAGTTAACCTTACGTGGTTTCAGGAACTCCCCACCCCTTTTCTAGGAAGTTCATGAATAACCTGTTTAATTATATTTATAATTAAGAGTGCGGGCCCAGGCATGGTGGCTTATGCCTGCAATCCCAGGATTTTGGGAGGCCAAGGCAGGAAGATCACTTGAACCCAGGAGCTCAAGACCAGCCTGGGCAACATGACAAAATCCCATCTCTAAAAAAAAAAGAAAAAAAATCTGGGTAGCTGGGTGTGGTGGTATGCACCTGTAGTCTCAGCTAATTGAGAGGCTGGGTGGGAGGACTGCTTGAGCCTAGGAGGTCCAGGCAACAATGAGCCAAGATCATGCCACTGCACTCCAGCCTGGGTGACACAGCAAGATCCTGTCTCAAAGAAAAAGAAAAAAGAATGGGTACAAATATAACTAGCCAGCAATCCATTAGTGCTGCTCTGTGCTACCCTGCCTATGATATAGCCCTGCTCTGCCTATGGAGCAGTCATTTTGCTGTACACTGTTACCCTAACAAACTTGCTTTCTTTCCCTGTTGGCTCACTCTTGAATTCTTTCCTGGGCAGAGCCAAGAACTCTTCCAGGCTGAGCCCCAATTTTGGGGTTTGCCTACACTACGACAAGACCAACCCATGTCTCCCATGTTACCATGCCTATCTAAGGATGGACACTTACAATTCAAATAGGGGAGCACATTGTAGGAATGGCATTAGGCACCACGCCTTGAAAAACATCTGTAAAGATTGTGACTTCCCTATTCTAAGCTTTCCAACCACTCCCTGCCCACATCCTGCCCATTCTCTTATTCTTGCCACTTTTCTCAAAAAGGCTACGGTCCATTTAATTTCTGCTTCCCCTATCACAATCATATTCCCATCTTTCTTCACCAAATACCTTCACCTGTCACTGTGATGGGGTTTTCCATGTTCTAAAACTTCTTCCATCCCACAGCTTGAGAAATCATGCTCTTTATTCCACAGATGTCAGCTGCATTCTATCTTTGTGGAGTATACTAGTTTAAATATTATTTCTGTTATTTTAAAGTTAGTGGTTGTGTAGTGGTAGTAGTTGGGCATGAGAAAGAGGCATTTAGGGCAGATGTACACTGAAACACTAGCTCCTACAGCCTCAAAATTATTATTTCAACATGAAAAACAACCCAATGAGGCACAAAAGTATGTCAATCATTCAGTACTTTGCACACTGGAATACACAAGATATTATAGAAAGGTCAAAATTAAAACAAGAACTTGGCAAGTTAATAGTCCAAGTTCAGTAGTCATTTGCTGCTGGCAATTCTGTGAACTATGAGCAGCCCTTTTCGTAATAGAAAAAGTCCACGCATATAAAAAATGTCAACCAACATTTAGATCATCAGCAAATAAACATTTGAGTCAATACAGAAAAAAAGTCTCATGTTATTTAATGTCTCATGTTTTATTTCATACAAAAATAGCATCCATGGTAAACGAAGATGTGTTTCATCCACATTATGGAAAATACGGCCTTGTGGCACAGGTGTGCTTAAGGTCCTGTTAATAAACATACAGAGAAATCATTTTTGTAGTTCTACTACTAATTTTCATTGGATGAAATAAGACAATCGCATATCTGAGGTGACGGGGTCCTCCGTGTTTCAGTTAGTGAGGCAGGGTTTTAGGTGTGTCAGTGATCCCAAGGCTTAGTTGCTATTCTCACAGGTCTACAAGACAGTCAACAATGAGTACAGCTGAAAATGATGTCCATGATGCATTCACCCTAACCAAAACAGATGAGACCTATGCATCAATCTGAATGCTACTTTATATAATGATCATTAGGACCCTGTCTCCTTTCAGTGGCTAAAATTAAGGTCACTCCCAAAGATTCAGAGGAACCACATAATCCCATGTTACATTCACTCAAAAATGCTACACAAATTGGAGCACAGAGAATTACAGGAACTTCCCAATGGATTTCTGCGGGGAAAGAGGAGGTGATAAAAATTTTTTTTTTTTCAATTTCCATAGAGAAAGATGAAATAATAAAAGGTTTTCAAAAAAGATTTTTTAATGTGATCAAGTGTTAACCTGAATACAGTCTATGGAGAATGTGTAATTCCATTGGGTAATTATTTTAAAAAATTTTCACTCCAAAGGAAAGCTCCAAAGGAAATGTCTATATCTGTCCTTTTCATGGGTATACCTCCAGGAGCTAGCACAGAGCCCAGAACATAGTAGGTGCTCTTTAACTACCTTCTACACACATAAGTGAATAAATATGTTCCTCTTGATCACTACTATGAATTTTCATCCAAGAAAACAATGCTTATTTAAAAGCAGAAGGTATTTGACTCTACAAATCTTGCTCTTCACCTTGAAATATGGATTAACCTCCATTACTACAAATAGAAAATTAATAGAAAAGAAGGAAGTTTTCATGAAGATGACGGTCAGAGAATATCATTAACTCCAATCTGTTTTGTTCAGTAAATCTATACAAAACTTTGATATACTTACCTATAATGTAGTAACAATTACAGAATAGACTAATAAAAATAACCATACATGGAAGCATATTCATATTCTATGAAAGCACTTTCTGTCTGAAAATACGTAATACAGAAACTACAATGCAAAAGTTTCACAATTTAGGCTGTAAGAAAAACAAAACGAGTTTGATTGGTATTTCTAGTATTTTCAATATTAGATAGCCAAACTCTTCAATGACATTTTTTACATCATCATCATTTATACTGCACCACTGAGACCCATGTTTCCCTAACACTAATTCTATAATTTTAGAAAGACTCATAAGCTGACATTTAATATAAAGGTGCCTCATCCCCTTGTGATTCCTGCATATATACCTGGTGAATATTCATACTGTTGGTTACCTCTGTCACAAAAAAAAAAAATGTGGTTTATGTTAAGTCATTGAGAATCTACAAGGTAAGTTAGTCAAGACAAAACTTACCAAGCACAATGACCACAGTCTTCAGAAGACTCATCATGGTATCCCGATTCCGCCGGGGTCCAGAACTATGCCGAGACATTCTCATAGTCCTCTGCCGAACATAGCCAAAGATGTGAGCATAGAGAACCACCATTACCACAAAGGTCACCAAGTTGAAAATGGCCCAGAAGACTAAGTAAGAGTCGCTGTAGAGGGGTGCCATGTTGGAACAATTTTCAATATCACAGATACAGTTCCAGCCCACACTGGGTATAGCACCCATAACGATGGCCATAGTCCAGATGACCACAATGACCACCACTACCCGCCGGTTGCTCATCCGTGTGTGGAGCTGCATGCGGAAAACCGTAATGTGCCTCTCGATTGCAATAGCCAGTAAGTTGGCCACAGATGCCGTCAGGCTGGTGTCAATGAGGCCCTGACGAAGGAGCCATGTGCTAACAGTCAGCCTCCGAGTATTGGGTCCTGTGTTGAACATGAGATAGAAGTAGGCCAACCCAGCAAAGAAGTCTGCAGCAGCCAGATTAGCCATTAGGTAATAAATAGGAAAATGGAAGCGGCGGTTGACATAGATTGCCACCATGACCAGTAGGTTGGCCAACATGATGAAGATACAAACAGTGATTCCAAGTCCCATCACCAGCTTGCTGACTGTGTTCCATTCTGTGGCAAGATGCTTTCCACTTCGGTTATAAAAGAAGGCAATGGATTCGTTGTAGAAGCACTGTGGTTCATTCATGGCTGTGAACTAAAAGAAAAAGGAGAAAAGATGATGAAAAAGAAGCCACAGGTCCAGATTTAAAGCTTATATAGACAACACAAGACTTCTATAGTACATGAAACAGAAAAACAAAAGCAAATAATTTGAATATTTGATCCTGCATACCATCTTGTGATTATGTTGAAACCCCAAGGTTTCTCACAATATTACTGTCCTCAAGATTAAAGGCAGTTGGAGTTAAATAAATGACAAGGTCTCTGTTTAGTGGTTTCATGTCATTGAAGTCTACTAGAAAAGCCACATGGCCAAGAAATCTTGCTCAAAATATATGAGACAGACAAAAATTTTGCAGAACATTGCAATTGGATATTTACCATAGTAAAATCTATTTGATCTGTTATTTAGGGAATCTGTAAACACAGTTGGTTTCTAGATAGGGTATCATTCCCCTATTATTCTCCATTTCTATTCTCACATAGTATGTTCTATGTGGGATAGACATTTTGTAATGCAGGTTCCCACAAGGACCATCATTCTGAACATTTCAAAGAAGTCACTGTGCATCAAAGGTTTTTTGCCCAAAGCCAGCATTTGCTGCTCAACATTCCTGTGGTCAGCACTGCCTACTCCCATAACTCCTTAACCTCATAACCTCAGAATAGGACTTGTCAACCAATCTATGACATTTGAGAATTTTTTTTCTTTTTGGAGGACCCAACGTAACCTCCAAAGAGTAGGTGACCCTTTGACAATTCTCTACAAGTAAAATATACTTAGATTAGATGCAGCGTATTTTTTAAAGTATGGAGTGACAATGCTTTATAACATGTTTACTTATTCTTCAACATCATTGATAAGAATATATTTGCTTATTATTTATACTCTCACTTAAATCTAAAAAGGATTGAGACAGTGTAAAACAGAATAATATATATTTACTTACATATATCATAANTAAACAAAATTAGAAAATAAGTAACAAAAGAGAAATTAGAAAATTGTACATCACATAGAGTAAGTCATTCTTCTTGAAGCTGTAAGCTTACCTGGGACCCCTAAAATTAAAAAATGTATCTTGAAGACAGTTCACATTCTACTATTTCATTTTTATTTTGCTTTGCATCTAATAAATTACCCAAAAGATATGACACTTTTAACCACTATTTTTGATCAAATATTCTACTGAATATCCATAGGTTGTACATAAATGTTTACCAAACACTGAAACTTCCAAGAACAATGTGAAACACTTAAGTGGTTAAGTCTTCTGACTTACCCAGGCATCTAAAGTCTCTTTCCTTATCTAGACTTCAATAGCTTTTAGACTATGCTTCAAACATTATACTTAGTACACTGTATAATTATTTATCTCTTTACTTGTCTGCTTCTTAAAGAGATTACAGTCCTGGGCATGGTAGCTTACACCTGCAATCCCAGCACTTTGGGAGGCCAAACTGGGTGGATCACTTGAGGTCAGGAGTTCAAGACCAGCCTGGTCAACATGGTGAAACCCCCTCTCTACTAACATGGTGGTGGGCACCTGTAATCCCAGCTACTTGGGAGGCTGAAGCAGGAGAGTCACTTGAACCTGGGAGGTGGAGGTTGCAGTGAGCCAAGATCATGCCACTGCACTCCAGCCTGAGTAACAAAGCAAGACCCTGACTCCATCGCAAAAAAAAAAGACAAAGTTGATCAAGCTGTTTCCCCACTAGACATGTTTTAATGGCTTATGAGCACACATTAGATAAAAGTCTAAACTCTTCAATCATCTTATCAGACCTTACTTACCTGCCTCTCTAGCCTCAACTCAAGATATTAATGACTCCAAACTCTCAGGTTCAGCTCTATTTAATGTGTTGTGCTCTCTCTCTCTCAACTCTGGTTCTCAACAGTGAAAACAGTGGTTTCCTGTATCAGAATTACCTGAGAGTTTGTAAAACACTGATTGCTGACATACCGCGCAAGAACTTCTGATTCAGTAGATCTGAGGTAGGGTCCCAAGTAATGCTAAGGCTGCTGGTCCAGGGAATCACTATATCATAATTGCTTAATTATTTGTTGATCCCCTCTACACTAGGCTATGAAACCCTATAAACACAGAGATTCTAGCTTGCTTATATTCATTGTTGTATAGTATTCAACTGTTCTATGGACTACATGCTAAATACATATTGATTTCCTTAATAAATTAAAGATATTTCCAAAAATGTTTAAACTTTACAACTTTCCTTTCTGCAAAGGATATTTAAAACTTTGTCAAGACAAATATAAAAGTCTGTTCTTTTCATTAGTCTCTATAACCATTTACCTTCTCTGAATCAAGAAAGGTTTAAACCAAATATCAAGCATATATTATTTCACAGCATTCCAACTTCTGAACACCAAGTAGCAACAAAGTTAAGCAGAGATATAAGAAGCTTCTTAGCCCTTTCCACAGGGAAAAACTATAAAGTTAAGGATGGCAAAATTAAAAAGTATAAATTATCTCTTTAAGCCACAATGTACAAAGATGAGTAAAACTGACAGATTTTCTCTGGTAGAGAAAAGTGCTCCGTCCTGTGCCATTTTTTTTCTCTCAACAATTGACTGTAATGCCATAAAAACCATACATATTTAATGGCATAACTTAAATGATTTTTGAAACTCAGTTTTATCATCTGTGAAATGAGAAAATTGGACTAACTTATACATAAGGTCTATTTCAGATTTAAAATCCTATACTAAGAGGATTCTGGATAAGAACTCTGTATTTCATGAAAATTAGCAGCTAAATATTGAAAGAGTAGAAAATACACCAGGAATTAAAAATTGGGAGTGTATAATATGCTTGAGAAGAAGTGAGAGGAATTTCAGTTGGTTTCATGACAATAGAGGAATTAAAAGAGAGGAATTAAATCTCCTCTCTTATCGTCTGCAGAAAGCAACAGGTCAAAAGAATAAGCAGTGGAGACCCTGAAAGTACCTCCAATGGCAGTCAGAAGGGCAGTGTGAATGGGCTTTCCTACTTCTTCAGGAGCTGACAGACTTAGAAAACCCACATGGTTCAGAAAGAATCCAATCTAACTGCGATTGGACTATAAGCCAGTAAGATAGTCAGTGCTATAATGACAGAAAAACAATTATGGAACATAATGGGGAAAAATGTAATCAAAGGAGGTGGCCACTCATCTCCCACCAAAGAAGAAATCACCTTCCACTGAAGCAGATGTATGGGAGGGGGAAAAAAAAAGAAGAGATAGAAAGAGAAAAAGATTAAATGATGGGACATCTCTGATTTGTGTCCTCAACGTGTTTCATTAATATAGTAACACTGAAAATAGAACAAGCCATTATGAAGACAAAAGAAATCAGTAAAAACTTCACAAAAATAGTTTTTTATTGCTACTTTAACAAATTGCTATAAATTTAGTGGCATAAATATACAAATTTATTATCTTACAGTCCTAGAGGTCAGAAGTCCAAAATAGGTCTCATGGGACTAAAATCACAGAGAGGGCAGGGCTACGTTTCTTTTCAGAAGCTCTAGGGGAGAATCTGTTTCCTTGTCTTTTCCAGCTTCTAGAGGCTGCCCATATGTCTTGGCTCATGGTCACCTGTCATCTTCAAAAGCTGGTAATGACTAGTCAGGTCTTCCTCACATGACTGACAGTCAATCTTCTCTCTCACTCTTCCACATTCAGTGACCCTTGTGATTACACTGAGCCCACCCGAAAATCCAGGAGAACCTCCCCATCTCAACATCTTTAACTGAAACATATCTGAAAAGTCCCTTTCTCTATGCAAGGTAGTAGTCACAGGTTCTGAGGATTAAGTAATGGATCTCTTTGGAAGCCATTATTGTGCCTATCAGAACAAACTGAAAAACAATTTCTGAATTAAAAATGGCAATGCAGACAATGAAATGAAGAATAAAAATTACAGAAAACTGAAATGGCAGGTAGAAGACTTAAGAAATTCACCCAATACTCAGAAAAGAGTCAGAGATGACAAGAACAAAAGAAAAGAAGGCACATATAGGAAAAAAACTCAAGATGCACCAGGAATCCAAGAAAGATCAGAAGGAACCTGAAGAAACACAGCTCCAAACAGAAGACAAATTATTGCCTGAAAAGAAAGGTCTCAGATTACTAATTTAAACTTACATAGATTACAAAACAAAGTTAATTAAAAGCAACTAAAATGTAGGCATATCCTGATGAGATTTTGGGATCTCAATGGTAAAGAAAAATTGTAAGAATTTAGAGAAAAAATAAATAACAAGTCAAATATCTAAAGAGAGAGAGAATAAGAATTGCAAAAAACAGACCCATTATGCAGAGAAATTTTTTGAGATACACAGCCAACTACATTGATGTTTTCATATGAGGACAATAAAGAACAGTCACAGAAATGTAAGTATTCAGAAAGAATGCCATCTACACTTCCTTCGTAGAGAAAGTACATATCCCTCATGAGAAAAGAAAAAAACAAATATACACATACAGTAAATACGAGACCCTGGCAGCAAGCATTAAAACCCACAGAACATGATTCTTAATCATTGTTCTTCATAGGGTTATAAAACTTAAAGCAAATACCAAAAATAATTATTGAAAGAAGCTATACCTATTAATAAAATAGCAATTTAATAATAATCTGGGATTAAAATTACTTACTGTGTAAATAAAACTTGAAATGGGGAAGCAGAATGTAAACATATTAATTTTCTCTTATTACTCAAGTATGAGACGATTTAAATTGTAACA
>NW_016814190.1:63957-77012 GCF_001698545.2 Rhinopithecus bieti
GTGGTATTGGGGTGGGAGTTACCCGATTTTCCAGGTGTTGTGTGTCTCAGTTCCCCTGGCTAGGAAAAGGGATTCCCTTCCTCCTTGCACTTCCCAGGTGAGGCGATGCCTCACCCTGCTTCAGCTCTTGCTGGTCAGGCTGCAGCAGCTGACCAGCACCGATTGTCCGGCACTCCCTAGTGAGATGTCCCCAGTACCTCAGTCGAAAATGCAGAAATCACCAGTCTTCTGTGTCGCTCGCGCTGGGAGTTGGAGACTGGAGCTGTTCCTATTCGGCCATCTTGCCTACCTTTCTAAATTCTTATTCTTAAATTCAAAATAATCAGGCCTATTTTCTTTCTCCAGAGAAAGATTAGAAAAGAGACAGCATAGAGTTTAATTAAATTCCATTAAGTCTCTATTAACAAGAAAAAAGTCCTCGCCCTTCTTAGAGCTTCAAATTGGACATTTTCAAAAGTGAGGTGTTTTGTCACAAGAACTAGAAAATGGGCCACAAAACAATACTGTGATCCACTAAAAATGATTTTAAACTAGAATACTTAAAATTGCTGAAGAATATGCAACTAGTAAATTTTAGGTTTATCTAAAAAAAGTACATAAAATGCTACTTCTTATAAAATAATAATGTATATCAATGTGATATACACATAGGCAAAAAGAAACTGTGGAACACATAAATTGTAAGTTAATAAAAGCACTTTTTATCTATTACAGCCCATTGTCTACCATGCCGAGAAAAGGTACACATCATCATACTTGCCAGATTTCCAAAGAGAATTCTGTGTCAGTCCTAAGAGGAAGGAATGGAAAAATTCACTAAAAACACTAAGATGTACTGGATAAAGTATAATAAATAGTCCTTAGATGCACTGCTAAGCTAAGAGGGAACTTAAACCAAGGTGAAAGGCTGTCCAGGCAGCAGACTGTCAGAGATCATGGGGACAGGGCTTTAATACTACTGGGAAACAAGATAAGCCCTTGGGCTTGACCGAGGCAGTGAGTTGGAATTAAGACCTACCCATCAAGCTAGCAGCCTCAAAGATCTTCATAACAGTAAGTGTGTAGATCAGAAAAAAAAAAAAAAAAAAAAAAAAAAAGATATCCCTACTTGCATTGGGAAGAACAAGGAAGTTTTGTCGAGCTCAGGCTCCAGGTTGGAAAATAAATAAATAAAGAGTCCCTTAAGAAATCATGACTCTAGTCCCATAAATCACACAAGGCTGGGATTTGAAGTTAGACTATGTCAAGTCTGAGAACCTCCAGGAGAAGAAATTAACACAAACCAAGGTCCCGAGTTTGGGATATCCCCATGCTCCTTCCACTCACCGCCTAATACTAGCGAACACCAAACTTTTCTGGAGGACGAGACCTCAACACAGTCACGTGGGATTCTCTCAAACCAGCCCCACTGAATATAAACTCATCTTCCAAAAGTGAAAAAACACAGGAGGATGCAACATGTGAGAATCCCCAGAACAGTCCACAGCAGGATTAGACCCAAGAATGTCAGATAATAAATGATTAAAGACAAAACTGAACTAACTGCATTCTCCCTTTTCCACTTCTATTGGTTCAAGAGTTATACACTGTTTCTATTTCTTAATGCTTAGTCTTAATATTTTAACATGCACACTTGACGAGAAGTCTAAAGGTAATCCTCTTCCCTTGATATGTTTTCTCTCCATTGCCTCCACTCCCATCTTACATGTTACTGTGGCTCAACATTCTACTTCCGTTTGTTCTGAAGCCTACCTAAAATTACTTGCTATTACTTATTTTCCAAGTTTATTTGGTTACCCCATAAGAAGTCAGTAGAATTATGTTACAAGAACAAACAAGGAGAGTAAGAACAAGATAAATGATGAGTTAATCTAATTTAAGACCATAAATGAGAGTTTCTAAATAAAATGCAAGTAAATAAAACATGTATCTTCAAGATACACACACACACACACAAGATAGGGTTTGTGTATGTATAACTAAATGGGTTGTGTGTATGTATATATATTTCTTATGACTAAATAGGGTTTATTCCAGAATGCAAAGATGATTTAACATTTAAAAATTTGGTTACATAATTAACCACTTTAACAAATTCAAAGAGAGAAAAAAAGCCAATGATCATCTAAAAGACATGGAAAATGTGCTTGGTAATTTTAATACACTTTCATGATATTTTGACAATCTATAATTAGAAGACAATTAATTTCCCTAACTTATTGAAAGGTAGCTATCAAATATGTACACTAATTGTCATATTTAAGCATTTGCTTTCCAAACATTCATATCATATTTAAATATGACATTCATGTCATATTTAAGCATTCACTTTCAAACAGAAACAAGGACAGGTGCAGTGGTTCATGCCTATAATCCCAGCACTTTGAGGGGCTGAGGCAGGTGGCTCACTTGAGGCCAGGAGTTTGAGACCAGCCTGGACAACATGACAAAATCCCATCTCTACTCTAATAAAAATACAAAATTTAGCTGGGCATAGTGGTACATGCCTGTAATCCCAGCTATTTGGGAGCCTGAGGCATGAGAATTGCTTGAACCTGGGAGACAGAGGTCGCAGTGAGCAGAGATAGCACCACTGCATTCCAGCCTGGGTGACAGAGTGAGACTCTGTCTCAAAAAAAAAAAAAAAAAGGAACATGAAAATTTTAAAACCTTATTTTATCCACACATAATATAATCAGCTACACAGAAAATGCAGGACACCTATAAACAAACTGTATTAAGAGAGTTTAATAAATTTTCTGAATTAATCATCAAGCCGTATGAATCAAGTGCTACTATAAAAATACCAGAAAAAGGCCGGGCTCGGTGGCTCACGCCTGTAATCCCAGCACTTTGGGAGGCCAAGGCAGGCGGATCACAACATCAGGAGATCGAGACCATCCTCGCTAACGTGGTAAAACCTGGTCTCTACTAAAAATACAAAAAATTAGCGGGGCGTGGTGCCAGGTGCCTGTAGTCCCAGCTACTCAGCAGGAGAATGGTGTGAACTCGGGAGGCAGAGCTTGCAGTGAGCCAAGATCATGCCACTGCACTCTAGCCTGGGCAACAGGGCGAGACACTGTCTCAAAAAAAAAAAAAATTCCAGTTATTATTTCCAGACAGAACACATTTACAGTAATTAAAGCTCTAATGTATCCAGGAATAAGTTTAACTTTACAAAAGCATACAAGCAAACCTAATTAAATGAAGAAATAAAATATTTTGTGAATCAAGATGTAAAGACATCAGTTTTCCCAGTATCAATATATAAATTTAACATGATAAAATTAAAATCCCAAAAGGGTTTCTCATGGAACTTGACAGACTCCCTGAACATTAATATGAAAGCACAAAAGAACAACACCCAAGACAACTGGAAAACTAATAACTAGATGCCTTATTGAATACTACATTTTAAAGTGATGGTAGTTGGGACATTGTGATATTGGCATAGGAATACATGAATAGCCCAATGGAACAGAATAGAGAGCCTGAAATACACATATTATAACTTGATATGAGAGATATGATTTTACCCATCAATTGAGAAAATGACATATCTCTTCATTCATGTAAAATACTTAAAACTTAATATTTATTTTAAACACAGAAATCCATTTCAGGCAATATGAAGATATACATATAATAAAATACAATTTTAAGAAGAAAATGAAAAATATATTTATAAGCTCTGAAGAGGGGACTATTTCTAAATATGACCTAAAAGCATCGATAAAACTAGACTAATCAAAATTTTAAGACTTCTGTGCCGCAAAATCTAATGAGTGAAAAGAAAAACTAAATTAGTAGAAACTTTAGAAACACACATAAGAAAGACTTTCTCTACAGTGAAATGTAAAGACTTCTTGCAAATCAAAAAGGGAAAAGCCAAAAAATCCAATAGAAAAAGGGGCACCGATGTGGATAGGCAATTCACAGAAAAGAAAACCTTAAGAGCCAATAATCACATGAAAAGAAAATTACATTTACAGGGAATCAGATAATTAATTACAAACTGCAGTGAGATCCAATTTATTTTCATCAGGTTGGCAAAAATTACCAAGTCGGAAAATGTAAAGAGTCAGTGAGGTCAGTCCTACAGTGCTGGTGAAAGTAAAATTAGTACAATAGCTTTGACAACCAGTTTGGCAAAAACTATTAACTATGAACATGTCCATACACTTGATCAAAAGATTCTAACCCTAGTTAAAAAAAATCACACATGTGCCTAAGGAGAGACACAAGAATTCCAGTTGCCACTCTTTTATAATATCAAAATATCAAAAGTAACACAAATATTGATCAACTGGTAAATGAATAAACCACAATATTACCAGAAAGATATATTATAAAGCAGTTAAAATAAACAAAGTATAGCTTTAAATATGCTAATGATGGAAGCAATTTGCACAAGGATGCATGCAGTACATTATTCTTGTGAATATTAAAAACTTGCAGAAGCCAAGATGGCTGACTAGAGGCATCTGGTACTCATCTCCTCCACAAAGAATGGAAATAGCAAGTAGATAATCACATCTCAAAAAGACCACCTAAGAAAGAGTACTAGAATTCAACAGAGAAGTGACAGGAAACACCTAAGGCAAGGAAGAAGAGGGAAGCAAGGCAGCCTGCTGTTCTGGGACTGGTGAAAAGCCTGGAATGGCTCTTTGATGCAGCGAAAGGGGAAGGGACCCCCAGTGGTCCACAATCCCATCACAGATTCCAATCCTAGACACAGAAGAGGCCCTCAACCCACAAGGGCCCTGAGACTCACGTAGGGAGCTGCCTGGAGACCATACAACAGTATTATTCCAGAGATGGAGCTCATGCCAATTCCCACCTTCCCCCTCACCCTCTAGTCCTAAGCAGCTACAGCAAAGCACCACTTTGAGAGCCCAGCCCCCACCAAATTGCATCCTACTCAAGGGGACCCCCTCGCTCCACATATCTGAAGTTACACTGACACCCCCTGCCTGCATCTACCACCACAGCTGACTGCCATTGGCAGCAACTCTGCTGCCCGCAATAGCAGAGCTACAACACATTTAAAAGTGCCCTGAAGAATGGCTACTCTGCTTATAGCTGCCACCTGGGGCTGAAGCATGAGCGCTCCAGCCACCCGTCTATGGTTGCTGCCACTGAAAGCAACCCCGCCCTCTCCAGCAGCAGGACCACAGCATAGTCGCTGCCACCCCCACCAAGCATTCCACTGGAGAACTGAGGATCACCCCACCCCTGCCTACCACAGCTAGCACCGGCACACAGCACTTGGGAGCCTGAGGACACGTCCACGTGGCCCAGCTCCGTCGTCTACCCCCAGTGCTCAAGCATGCCATCCAGGGGCCTCGGGATCTCCCTGCCCCAACCACTACCACTGGCATCTGAGCATGCTTCCTGGGGGCCTCAGGATGGGCTCACCCAAACTGCCACTATCACCTCAGTTGGCACACAGACATATGTGCCACCTGCAGGACTAGCGACTGGCGCTCCCAGTCTGTTGCAGCCACTGTCAACACAGTATGGACCACTTGGATCCCACAGGGTTGTCCCATCACTAATACTGCTATCTCCCCACATCACACACTGAACACTCAGAGGGACCTAAGGACCTACTTCACATTGCCTGGCCCCACTGCTGCACTCAGGCAAGCCTGGAAGCCCAAGAATCAGCCTGCCTGGACCCCTTACACTGGTACCAGCATACACCAAGAATAGGCATGCTCAGCCTGCAACTGCCACTACTGAGGCTCAGGACTGACCCATCTGACATCCCTGGCCCCAGCAAATCTTTCCCACAGCCTCCACAACCAACCATACCCTAAGACACTTAAAAAATTACAGACATGTAGGCCAGGTGTGATGGTTCATGCCTGTAATCCCAGCACTTTGGGAGGCCGAGGTGGACAGATCACCTGAGGTCAGGAGTTCAAGACCACCCTGATCAACATGGAGAAACCCCAACACTACTAAAAATACAAAATTGGCTGGGCATGGTAGCACATGCCTGTAATTGCAACTATGTAGGAGGCTGAGGCAGAAGAATCACTTGAACCCAGGAGGCAGAGGCTGTGGTGAGCTGAGATCGTACCATTGCACTCAGCCTGGGCAACAACAGTAAAACTTGGTCTCAAAAAAAAAAAAAAATTACAGACACTACTGATGCATTTACAGCCAAAGAAATTATATGGAGACTACACTACTTCACATACTCAGAATCAAAGCCAAAGTGACCTACACAACCAACACCACAGATACATCTTCAGGAAAACATCCTCCCCTATGAAAGTAAATTCCCAAAACTGGAATAAGAAACTTTTATATCAGATGTGTAAATTATCAACATGCAAACAAAAGAAACACAAAAAAGCAAGGAAACATGACACCTTCAAAAGAGCACAATAATTCTTCAGCAATAGACTTTAATGAAAAAGAAACTTAAGAAATCCAGGATAAAGAATTCAAAATAATAATATTTTTAAAAACAGTGAATTATAAGAGAATTCAGATTAAACAATAAAAGAAATCAGAAAACAATTCAGGATATAAATGAGAAATTTAGCAGAGACAGATATCATTAAAAAGAACCAAACAGAAATATTGGTATTAAAGAATTCACTGAAAGAAATACAAAATACATTCAAAAAGCTTCAACAACAGACAAGATAAAGTAGAACAATTTCAGAATTTGAAGACAGGTCTTCTGACATAACCCAGGCAGACCAAAAGAGAAACAAAAGGATAAAAAAAGAATGAACAAAGCCTATGTGACATATTGGACACAATATACTGATCAAATATTTGAATTTTACATGTTCCAGAAGGCAAGAGAAAAATGAAATGGATAGAGGACCTATTTAACAAAATAATAGCTGAAAATTTCCCAAGTCTAGCAAGAGAATTAGACATCCAGATATCGGAGGCTCAGGGATCCCCAAACAGATACAACCCAAAAAGGTCTTCTCCATGGCATATAATAATCAGACTGTCAAAAGTCAAAGACAGAGAATTATAAAAACCGCAAGAAAAAAAAAAAGCATCAAGTCACTTATAAGGGAACCCTCATCAGACTAACAGATTTGTCAGGAGAAATTGTATAGCCAGGAGAGAATGGGATGGGATGACACATTCATTTGAAGTGCTGAAGGAGGAAAAAAGAAAGAAAGAAAAAAAAAAACCTGCCAGTAAAGATACTATACCCAGCAAAGTTATCCTTCATAAATGAAAAATAAATGATGTATTTCCCAAACAAGCAAAAGTTGAGGGAATTACCACTAGACCATACCTACAAGAAATGCTTCAGGGAGTCCTACACTTGGAAGTGACAGGATAATTTCTACCATCATGAAAACACACAAAAGTGTAAAACCCACTGGTAGAGCAAACACACAAATGAGGAAGAGAAAGAACTCATATGTTACCACTAAAGAAAACCACAAAACCACAATGATAAACAAAAAGAAAGGAAAAAGGATACATGATCCCTCACATATCAATAACAACCAAGAATGTAAACCGATTAAATTTTCCTCTTAAAAGATATAGACTGGCTGAATGGATTTAAAAACGTGATCCAACTATATTGTTACCCACAAGCAACTCATCTCATCTGTGAAGACACATGTAGACTGAAAGTAAAAGATAGAAAAGATATTCCATGCAAATGAAAACCAAGAATGAACACAAGTACCTATACACATGTCAGATAAAATGGACTTTAAATTAAAACAGTAAAAAGAGACAAAGAGGAGCACTATATAATGATAAAGGAATCAATCCAGGAAGATATAACAATTCTAAACATATGCACGAAACACACAAAAATCTAGATGTATAATATTATTAGATCTAAAGGAAGAGACATTTTCCAATACAATAATGGTTGGGGACTTCAACACCCCACTTTCAGCATTAGGAAATAAATTAACAAAGAAACACTGGATTTAAACTACACTTTACATAAAAATGGACCTAATAGACATTTAGAGAACATTTCATACAACTGCTATGGAATATATATTCTTTGTATCAGCACGTGGAACAGTTCCCAGAGTAGACCACACAAAAAAGTCTCAACAAATTTAAATAAAAATCATACCAATTATCTCCTCAGACCACAACAGAAACAAAACAAAACAAAACAAAACAAAAATCACAAATCAATTACAAGAGTAACTTTGGAAACTATACCAATACATGGAATTAAAAAAAAAAATACTACTGAATGACCACTGGGTCAAGGAAGAAATTAAGAAGAAAATCAAAAAATTTCTTGAAATAAATGAAAATTGAAACACAATGTACCAAAACCAATAGGATACAACCAAAGCAGTGCGAAGAAGGAAATTTATAGCAATAAATTCCTACATCAAAAAAACTAGACAGATTTCCAATAAACAACCTAAAAATGTATCTCAAAAAAACTAGAAAAGAACAAAATCAAGCCCCAAATAAATAGAAGAAAAAAATATATAAAGATTAGGACACAAAAAAGGATGAGTTCGTGTCCTTTGCAGGGACATGGATGAAGCTGGAAACCATCATTATCAGCAAACTATCACAAGAGCAGAAAACCAAACACTCCATGTTCTCACTCATAAGTGGTAGTTGAACAAGGAGAACACATGGACATAGGGAGGGTAACACCACACACGGGGGCCTGTCGGGGGGTTGGGGGGCTAGCGGAGGGATAGCATTAGGAGAAATACCTAATGTAGGTGACGGGTTGATGGATGCAGCAAACCACCACAGCACGTATGTATGTATGTACCCATGTAACAAAACTGCACATTCTACACATGTACCTCAGAACTTAAAGTATAATAATAATAAAAATACTATGTGTAGTAGGAAATAAAAGTTATTATTTTAAAAATAAAGAAAGATTAGAGCAAAACTAAATAAAATATACTTTTAAAAAAATACAAAGGATCAATCAAACAAGAAGTTAGTGTTTTGAAAAGATAAACAAAATTGAACTGCTAACTAGAATAACCAAGAAAAAAGATGACCCAAATATAATATGAAAAAAAAAGCAGTGCAACTGATACCATAGAAATACGTATAAAAGATCATCAGACTATTATAAACAACTGTACGCTAGCAAACTGGAAAACCTAGAGGAAATTGATAAATTCCTAGAAACATACAATGTGCCAAGATTGAATCAAAAAGTAGAAAACCTAAACAGACCAATGATGAATAATGAGACTGAATCAGTAATAACAAGTCTTCCAACAAAATAAATTCCAGGACTAAATGACTTCACTGCCAAATTCTACCAAACTTACAAAGAACTAACACAATGCTCCTCAAAGGATTCCAAAATATCAAAGGGGGGGGAATTTTTCCTAATTCATTCTACAAGGCCAGCATTACACTGATATCAAAACCAGAAAAGGATGCAACACAAAAAGAAAACTGCAGGGCAATATCCCGGATGAACACAGATGAAAAATATCCTCTACAAAATATCAGCAAACTGAATCTAACGGCACATCAAAAAGATAATACACCATGTTGGGTTCAGTGGCTCATGCCCGTAATCCCAGAATTTTGGGAGGCCAAGGTGGGAGGATCACTTGAGCCCAGGAGTTCAAGACCAGCCTGGGCAACAAAGCAAGATGCCATCTCTACAAAAAAAAAAAAAAAAAAAAAAAAAAAAAAAAAAAAAAAGTTTTAATTAGCCAGGCATAGTAGTGTGCACCTATAGTCCCAGCTACATGGGAGGCTGAGGCAAGAGGAACCCTTGAGAACAGGAGCTATGATTATGCCATTGCACTCCAACCTAGGTGATAAGAGCAATACTCTGTCTCAAAATAATAATAATAATAATAATAATAATAATAATAATGCACCATGATCAAGTAGGATTTATCTCATGGATGCAATGATGGTTCAACACATGCAAATCAGTAAACACAATACATCATATGAACAGAATGAAGAATAAATATCATATGACCATCTCAATAGATGCAAAAAAATTTGATAAAATTCAATATTCTTTCATGACAAAAACTCTCAGCAAACTAGGCATAAAAGGAACATACCTCAACCTAATAAAGCCTATATATGTCAAATCCACAGCTAACATCATACTGAATAGCGAAAAGCTGAAAGCCTTTCTTCTAAGAACTGGAACAACACAGGATGCCCACTTTCACCACTCCTAGTCAACATAATACTAGAAGTTGCAGCCAAAGCAATCAGGCAAGAGAAAGAAATAAAGGCATCCAAATTGGAAAAGAGGGAGGCAAATTGTCCCCCTTTGCAGATGACATCATCTTATATCTAGAAAAATCTAAAGACTCCACCAAAATCTCCTACACTGGATAAATTCAGTAAAGTTGCAGGATACAAAATCAACACACAAAATCAATAGTGTTTTACACACCAATAATGAACTATCTGAAAAAGAAATAAATAAGGCAATCCCCTTTCCAAAGCTATAAAAACAAAACAAAATAAAATAATATAAAATACCTAGGACCAAATTTAACCAAAGAGGGAAAAGACTTCTTCAAGGAAAACTACAAAACACTGATGAAAGAAATTGAAGAGGACACAAACAAATGGAAAGACATCCCATGCTCATAGATGGAATGAATTAACATTGTTAAAATGATCTTACTACCCAAAGCAATCTACAGATTCAATGCAATCCCTATCAAAATACCAATGTCATTTTTTAAAGAAATAGAAAAAACAATCCTAAAATTCATACAGAACCAAAAACAAGCCCAAATAGCAAAGCAATCCTGAGCAAAAAGAACAAAGCTAGAAACATCACACTATCTGACTTCAAAATATATCACAAGGCTATGGTAATCAAAACAGCAAGGTATTGGTATAAAAACAGACACATAGACCAATGGAACAGAATAGAAAACATTGAAATAAATCCTTGTATTTACAGTCAACCTATTTTTTGACAAAAGCATCAAGAACCTACATTGAGGAAAGAAACCCTCTTCAGTAAGTGGTGCTGGGAAAACTGGATATCCTCATGCAGAAGAATAGAACTGGACCCCTATGTCTCACCATATATAAAAATCAACTCAAGATAAAGACTTTATTAAGACTGCAAACTATAAAATTACTAAAATAAAACACTGGGAAACACTTCAGGGCATTGATCTAGGCAAATATTTTACAGCTAAGAACTCAAAAGCACAAATAAAATCAAAACAGGCAAAAGGACTATTTTAAACTAAATGTTTTAAAACAATCAATAGAATGAAGAGGCAACTGGTTGAATGGGGAGAAAATATTCTCTAACTGTTCATCTGACAAGGTACTAATATCCAGAGTATACAAGGAAGGAACTCAAACAAGTCAAGAGTTAAAAAAAAATAATAAAAGCAAATAATCTCATTAAAAAGTGGGCAAAGGATATGAATACACTTTCTCATAAGAAGACACACCAATGGCCAGTAGGTATATGAAAAAAAAATGCTTAACTTTCCTAATCATCAGGGAAATGCAAATCAAAACCACAATGAGATACCTTATGCCAGCCAGAATGGCTATTACTAAAAAGATAAAAAAACAACAAATGCTGGCAAGGATGCAGAGAAAAGGGAAATCTTATACACTGTTGGTGGGAATGTAAATTAGTACAGCCACTATTAAAAAACAAAAAACACTAAAACCAGAAATTCCATATGTTCTAGGTATCCCCCTACTGGCTACTTATCAGAAAAGAGAAAAAAGAAAGAGAAGGTAAGAAGGAAGGAAGGAAAAGAGGAAGGGAAGGAGGGCATCATCCCAGCACTTTAGGGGGCTGAGGCAGCCAAATTGCTTGAGCTTAGGAGTTCAAGACCAGTCTGGGCAACATGGTGAAACCCCGTCTCTACCAAAAATACAAAAAAATTAGCCAAGTGTGGTGGTACACACCGGTGGTCCTAGCTACTTGGGAGGCTGAGGTGGGAGGATCACTTGAGCCTGGATGATGGAGGTTGCAGTTGAGCTGAGATCACAACACTGCACTCCAGCCTGGGTGACAGAGTGAGACCCTATCTCAAAAAAACAAGAAAAAAAAAAAAAAAAAAAAGAAGAGGAAAAAGATATCAGTATATCAAAGGGATACCTGCATTCATGTGTTACCACAGCACTATTTAAAAGAGCAGAGACACAGATTCAACCTAAGTGCCTATCAATTAATGAATGGATAAAGAAAATGTGGTATATATACACAGTGGGATACTATCTGGTCATAAAAAAGAATGAAATCATGTCAGTTGCAGCAATATGAATGGAGTGTGGGCAGAGGGTGAGGGAGGCAGTCATTATATTAAGCGAAATAAGCCAGACACAGAACAACAAATATCCCAGGCATGGGGTCTATGAACATAGGACTAAAAAAAATTGATCTGATGGATAGTGAATAGAATGGTGGTTACCAGAGGCTGGGAAGGGTAATGGGGAGGTAAAGATAAAGAGGAGTTAGTTAATGGGTACAAAAAATATACAGTTAGATAGAAGGGGTAAGTTCTAACATTCGATAGCACAGTAGGGTGACTATAGTTAATGAAAATGTATGGTGTATTTCCAAATAGCTAGAAGAGAGAACTTAAAATGTTCCCTACACACTGATATGGATGGGAACACATGGATGTGTTACCAACACATCTCAACAGAAATAATGAGTACATGAGGTGATGAATAGCCTGACTTGATCATTACACATTCTGTGTGTAATAAAATATCACATGTACCTTGTAAACATGTACAAACATTATGTATCTATAAATAAACCTGCAGAAGCCTGCTATGTGCGTTTTATGTTTTTCTCACATACGTATACATTCACAAACACATGCAGAGAGATGATAAGTATCAAGTAATGGCCTGGGCAAAGAGGAGGCTAATGGAATTAGGAAAGAGTAAAAGGGCTCCAACTTTATCTGTAATTACTGAATTGTTTTATGTATTAAGTCCCAAAAGATCTTGAAGAAATTACATCAAAATGTTAACATTTTACAAAGCTTGGTAATAGCTATGTTATTGCATTATAACTCCCTGTGTGCATTTCATTTTGCTTCATTTTTTTTTTT
>NW_016814190.1:80423-99177 GCF_001698545.2 Rhinopithecus bieti
GAAAGAAAGAAATTGAATTCAGTCTGAGCCATTAAGAGGGAGAGGAAGAAACGGGAGGGGATGTTAGTTTACTCATCCATAAAACAAAGAGGAAAAGATCACCTTATTTATATGTTGAGCATTGAGAACTCTATTTCTGTGACATCTATTCTCCTGAAACTTTTAATCAGGCAACCCAGAAGACTTGAACCTTCATAAACCAAATGCCAGCTCTAAAATGCAGCCTTACTTGAACTGACAGGTCAAAACAATATAATAATTCATCCTGACAAAAATGAAAAATTATTTCCATTAGCTCATTTTGCTGAAAGGCTAATAACAATATATTTCCTTATAAACTTATTCCATTTCAATTTTAAAAATGGAATTTTGTATCTTTTAGTTTTTATTATCTTCTACTACCTTCCATTATTGTCCTTTTTTTAATTACGAAAGAGCTTATCTCTATAAACTATCTTTTTTCTGTGACGAGTTAAGAGACAGCAATAAACTTATACAATTTTTAAAAAGCATTTGATATTTTAGATACTGAGACAATTCATTTATAACCATTTTAAGGGGGAAAAAAAAGCCAAATGTGCTCCTAAGACTCCTATGAGTAAATGTATTAGTCCATTTTCAAACTGCTATGAAGAAATACCCAACACTGGGTAACTTATAAAGAAAAAGAGGTTTAGGGCCGGGTGCAGTGGCTCACACCTGTAATCTCAGCACTTTGGGAGGCTGAGGCAGATGGATCACCTGAGGTCAGGAGTTCAAGACCAGCCTGACCAACATGGTGAAACCACGTCTCTACTAAAAATACAAAAATTTGCCAGGTATAGTGGCACACACTTGTAGTCCCAGCTACTTGGGAGGCTAAGGCAGGAGAATCACTTGAACCCGGGAGGCAGAGTTTGCAGTGAGCTGTGATCGTGCCACTGTACTCCAGCCTGGGTGACAGAGCGAGACTCCATCTCAAAAAAAAAAAAAGAAAAGAAAAGAAAGAAAGAAAAAGAGGTTTAATGGACTCACAGTTCCACATGTCTGAGAAGGCCTCACAATCATGGCAGAAGGTGAAGGAGGAGCAAAGCCACATCTTACACAACTGCAGGCAAGAGAGTGTGTGCTGGGGAACTGCCCTTTATAAAACCATCAGATCTTATGAGACTTATTTACTATCATGAGAACAGCACGGGAAAAATCCACCCCCATGATTCAATTACCTCCTGCCAGGTCCCTCCCACAACATAAGGATTATGGGAGCTACGATTCAGGATAAGATTTGGGTGGGAACACAGTCAAACCATATCATGTATATTCGTGATACATCATTCGAAAGAGTAAAATACCATGGTGTAACTGATTACTATAATCCTCACAATCATTTGCCACCTTGTTTCTTCTGCCTTTTCTTTCTCCACTGCCATAGCATTGAATTTCCCTCTGCAACTTCAATGTTGCCCTAGTTTTCCAGCTAGTTTTGAATGACACAGTGGAATGATCTATGGCTGAGTCTCTCCATCTTGACCTATCTTACATAGTGGGATTTACATCTGACCATGACGGCTCATTCTTAAGTTCCCATCAGTCATCTCTACACAATCCAGCATGTCAGAGGTGAGCCCTGCACTATGACCTGTGCCACTGAGTTGGGCTGCTTCCGGGGTCTTCTCCTCCATTGTCTTTACTAGGTTACTTCAGTAACCTGATCAACCACAATTAAGGTAATACTAAACAGAGTTCTAAGTATGCAAAGCTCTGAGAATTGGGGCCTACACCTGATCCACTCCAAAACCTCCCTGTGCTTGGTGGTGGAAAACCATCTAAGTGCAAATGTTTTGATATCACCTGCTGGACATTCTGACTTTGAAATCAGCCACCTAGTTCACCAACACACACACCCTACTCTTTTTTCTGCAAGATTGGAATTCCTGCTATTAAAGGCTGCCTGAATCATTGAAAGTTGCTTTATTTCCAAGCTATGCTTTCAGAAACTAATATGTTCCATGGCCCTCTGATAAACATATTCTCTGATGCTGAGAAGCAAGTATTTTTTACTTTTCTCCTGGCCTGAGCCTGTCTAACACAATCAGGTATGAAATGGGATAAGTTTAACTTAAGGGCAGCTCTTAAGTGATGTTATACAATTACCAAATGGCAGTATTAATATTATCACACAGCAGGGAAAGGTTGATATTTTTTAGTGACAGTCTTATTAAGGCAAGGTACAGATATTAAAAGACAGAAATTCCCTGGGCTCTATAATTACGATTTCCTCAAATGGAAAAAAACAGCAGGCCATTGTCCCACCTTAGTGTGTAGTCACAGCAAAGCTGCAACAAACGTTCAAAGAAAGATGACTGGAGAATCCAGGGGTATGAAAAGATCGGGCAGTTTCCTAATGGGCAAGAAGTGGGAATAAGCCAGACCCACTTTGAAGGATAAAGGAGTAGCTCCATTAACCATTAAAGACTAAACCAATTAAAAGGATGTATTAGAAAGAAAATAAACAAACATGAAAGGTGTTATACGTGGTTTACCCCAGGTGCCCCTGTACAATTTCATTTTATGAATAGAAAATTCAAAATGGGCTTTCAGATTCCAAAATAATATCTCTTTTCAAACCTTATCTGAGTTTATAAACACAAAAGGAGGCACAAGATGAATTTAAATTGCAATATGGAAACAAATTTAACTTCTAATAGAAACATGGTTCAAGATGAAGTCAGAAGTCTCAATGTTTATCTCCAGATGCATTTATTTCTGGCAATACATGGGAGTTTTCCATAGAGTGTTTATCCAACGTTGCCTTCCTTTGATGGGTCTTCTGGCATACCACATACACAGACCATATGTAGTGGTTCCCCCTTTCTCCCTGTAAAGAACTTATAGAATAATCATGGGGAAAAGGGAAAGAACTAACATATGTCAGGTATCTATTAAAAGGCTGATACTCTACAAAGCACTTAGCAGTTATTTCTGCCATTTAAACTTGTGACTACAGTGTATGTTATTTGAATTCTAGAGATTTTAAAAAATAAAGCTGAAAAAGACCTATGTATTGAAGATCCCCTAGCTATGGTGTATAACAGTCTAGATTTGAACCAAAATCCACCTGGGTCTACGCCCATGCATTACCTTTTCCCAATTCCATGTTAGATGAAATTATTGTGTGGCACTGGAAACATACTTCATAATGCAATTAATTGTTCACATTTTAGTTTGAAAGAAAGCACTATCAATATAATCTGTAATCCCTTACTTCAGAAACTCATAATTTAATAATTGCAAACATTGTATTAATTCCCTTACTCTGGAGTCTTCTGTTTGTCTCATTTTTGTATTCTTCAGTTGTGAAATATTCTGGTTATAATTTTAATCTATTTTCCCACTTAGAAAATAAAGAGAGGAAGTGGAATTGCCTTTTTAAACCTTAAGAGTCATTGAATCATTTTATGCAAAAGAGTAAACTGATCTAATCAATGTTTTAAAAAATAAAATAACCCACCAACTACAAAACACATTTTAGAAAAGCAACTGAAGAAACCTGAATATCAATTGAGAATCAAGTGATATTAGGGAGTTGTTTGTACTTTTGCTAAGTGTGATGATGGCAGTGTGGTTATTTAAGCAAATTATTTTTTAGATATGCATATTAACATAAGGGGACTTTTTAAAAGATGACAATGGTAGAGATTCTGAAATACTTCATCCCCAAAAACAGGAGCAAGTGAAGCAAGTATGTTAAAATGTTATTACTGAATCTAGGTGTTGGCTATATTGAGATTCATTGCTATTTTATTTTGTGAATGTCTGAAAACTGCCATAGTACAAAGTTCTATTAAAAAAAACAAATCTTTCAGCCTCAAAAAAAAGCAACCCACTTAATGTGAAATTCCGTTGCTTTGATTAAAAAAAAATCCACTTTCTAATATCAGAAATAAAACCTTCTAAAACACAGATTTTGAAAATACATATTTTGTTGAGAGAACCTATTGGTAAGGATGTCCAAAAAAAAAAAGTGTCTTCCAAAAGACAACAAGCAGACACCAATCATGTTTTTTTGCATTTTATTTTTTGTTGTTTTTTGAGACAGAATCTCACTGTTTCACCCAGGCTGCAGTACAGTGGCACAATCTTGGCTAACTGCAACCTTTGCCTCCTGGGTTCAAGCAATTCTCCTGTCTCAGCCTCCCGAGTAGCTGAGATTACAGGTGCACACCACCACACCCGGCTGATTTTTGTATTTTCTGTAGAGACGGGGTTTCACATTGGCCAGGCTGGTCTCAAACTTCTGATCTCAGGTGATCCACCGGTCTTGACCTCCCAAAGTGCTGGGATTATAGCCGTGAGCCACCACATCCAGCCTCAATCACCTTTTATCAGAACAGAATGAGAACTGGAGGAACAATCTCTCAACTAAGACATTGAAAATCTACCCAAATTCACATCTTCAATGAAAGCTACAGGAAATCACTTGGAGGGATCAAAATACCTTTATGTTCTTGGCTTAAAACCAAAATGGTTGTGAACAGGCAACCTACAGAATGGGAGAAAAAATTTGCAATCTATCCATCTGACAAAGGTCTAATATCCAGAATCTACAAGGAACTTAAACAAATTTAAGAAAAAAAAAAACCATCAAAATGTGGGTGAAGGATATGAACAGATACTTCTCAAAAGAAGACATTTATGTGGCCAACAATCTATTCATCTGACAAAGGTCTAATATCCAGAATCTACAAGGAACTTAAACAAATTTAAGAGAAAAAAAAAAACCCATCAAAATGCGGTTGAAAGATATGAACAGATATTTCTCAAAAGAAGACATTTATGTGGCCAACAAACATATGAAAAAAAGCTCATTATTCCCAGTCATAAGAGAAATGCAAATCAAAAACCACAATGAGATACCATCTCACACCAGTTAGAATGGCGATTATTAAAAATCAGGAAACAACAATGCCTGGAGAGATGTTGGGAGAAATGGGAACACTTTACCACTGTTGGTGGCAGTTGTAAATTAGTTCAACCATTAGTGGAAACCAATGTGGTGTTCCTCAAGGATCTAGAACCAGAAATACCATTTGACCCAGGCAATTCCCATTACTGGTATATACCCAAAACGTTATAAATCATTTCTACTATGAAGACACATGCACACACATGTTTATTGTAGCACTATTTACAACAGCAAAGGACTTGGAACTAACCCAGATGCCCATCAACGATAGACTGTGTAAAGAAGACACTGGCACATATACACCATGGAATACTATGCAGCCATAAAAAAGGATGAGTTCACAATCTTTGGTAGGGACACATTGAATGAAGCTGGGAAAACATTCATTTCTCAGCATACTTAAACACAGGAACAGGAATATCCAAAATAACACATATTCTCACTCATAAAGTGGGAGTTGAACAATGAGAACACATGGGACACAGGGAGGGGAACATCACACACCAGGACCTGTCTGGGGGTGGGGGAAGAGAGGAGGGAGAGCATTAGGACAAATACCTATTGTATGCAGGCATAAAACCTAGATGATGGGCTGGGCATGGTGGCTCACACCTGTAATCTCAGCACTTTGGGGGTCAAGGAGGGCAGATCATGAGGTCAGGAAGTCAAGACCAGCCTGGCCAACATAGTGAAACCCCATCTCTACTAAAAAGACAAAAATTAGCAAGGCATAGTGGCACACGCCTGTAGTCCCAGCTACTCAGGAGGCTGAGGCAGGAGAATCACTTGAACCTGGGAGGCAGAGGTTGTTGTGAGCCAAGATCGCACCATTGCACTCCAGCCTGGGCAGCACAGTGAGACTCCATCTCAAAAAAAAACCCCAACCTAGATGATGGGTTGACAGTACAGCAGTACAGCAAACTACCATGGCACATGTATACCTATGTAACAAAACTGCATATTCTGCACATGTACCCCGGAACTTAAAGTAAAATATTTTAAAATAAAATAATTTAAATTCAAATAAATATAAAAATTAAAATTTAAAAATAACAAAATGGTCACATAACAAATGAGAGACAGCACGATACACCTTGAAAAATACTGATATAGAAGAATCTTTCCTTACCAGAATCACAGGTGTGAGACCTGAATACCTTTGAGGTTCTCAGATACCTATTCTGGTCTCTAATATAATCCTAGGTTTGTGAGAAGCCAAACTGCTCACTCTGGTACTGAACTATTGACTCTTTCATGAAAAACGAAAATGAAACTTTTAATCCAAATTCTATCCACAGTAACCTGATCAAGCACAGGGTAATGTGCCTAACACAGTGCTAGAAATAGAAAATGGCTCTGGAGAGCTGCAAGTTTGTTTGGTTTACTACCCCATCCCCATGCCCCCAATATCCACAGGACATGAACACATTAACTCAGCCTAATGATAAACAGGTTCCTGTCTGCAAATACATCCCAGGAGTTTCCTTTGAATAAGAAAACTCTTTTTCTGTGTCTGGACCAGCAGAATTACAAATCGGCTACAAACACAGAATCTTCTTGCTGCCGCTAGTCCAGTTTCGTCTTAGTATTCATCACCTAGCTTTGTAAGAGCTAGGTGCTCTCTCAGCATGAGAAAATAAAAATCTATCTCAGAGTCAAGGCGGGGTAAAGCAGAGAATACGAACTTGCCCCACTTCAAAGCACAAGGCATATCTTTCAACTAACTAAACAGCAATCCCAGCAGGCATGACAATGCAAGCTTTCTTCCCTATTATTGTTTGAAACAATCACAAGCTATTTGTCCATATTAATTAGTTTATATGTAGTATTAGGAAGCCTTGATTAGAAAAATGCTCTTTGTTACTAAATGAATAGAGTAACAAACAAAACCAAAAGCTTTTTTAAAAAAATTGTTGTTTTGGCCTTAGAAAAGGATTTTCGGGCCTTTCACACTTGAATGTGGATTTATCTTTACAAAGTTCCTGAATTCACTGGAAAAGAATGCAAGTTGATGTGCCAAACAATACCAGGCTAAGGTGACTGAGTGAACTGCTTATTATGCTTTGCCTAAGAAGATGCTATATCTAAATTATTTTTACCTTCTTTGAACATGGGCAAAACTGATAATAAAGGAGAAGACATCAGTAGAATTTTCAGGGCAAGGGCAAGGGCAAGTGAGCCTTGAACTAAATTTGACTGTACAAATTACATGTGAGGAATTGACATATAATTAGGAGGCCCATCACTGGCCAAAGGATCCTGGGAACCAAGTGACCCAATGGTCTGCATCTCTCCAGAAGAAGCTATCTATCTCTATGACCTAATGCCCGAGTGTATAGCTGGCTCCTTCCCCGTGGGCTTAGTTCTCCAACCATCAGAGGCTGCCACTATTCCCAAAATACAGTGAGAATAATGGAACTACCCTGGTTAAAGTTAATTAACAGACTTGCTCAATAAAACAATTATCGAAAGTCAGGACTTGAACCCAAGTCTATTTCAAAGGCTGGGACCATTAAGCTAACACAGACTTCTTTAAGATCAATGTTAAATTTGTTAATATGGTTTGAAAGGCCTTGTAAAATCTCCAATTTTATAACCTAACCTATTTATGCTAATTCCAGCATTTGCCAATTTCTGCAGTGTAACTATTTCATATGGCTGATTTCAAGAAGCTAGCATGAAGTCAACTGGCTCACAAAATTCCTGAAAATTTAACAATCTGCCTCTGTGAGTTGATATAGGTGGCTCTAGGGACATCACTGTTTACAATCTCACGCCCCACTGTAGTGCAACCATCCAAAACAGAATTCTAAATGCTTTGCTCTCTCTCTCTCTCTCTCACACACACACACACACACACACACACACACACACACACACACCACCTTGGGACACTTGACAGTCACCCATGCTTTTTCTTCTCTTTTACCAAGATAACTTATATTCATTTGTTCTCAGCCTAGTGGTCTTCCTTCAGGAAGTCTTCCCTGATCCTCTAAATCTTTTCCGGGTTCTCCACTTTCCTCCCAGAGCACCCATACTTCCTGTATTTGTGCATTCCTGCATTGGTGACAAAACCTTGTAACTTTTTGTTTTATCTGTATATCTCCCACTTATCTCTAAACTCTGGCAGAGCAAAACTTATTTATCTTACTTATTCTTGTATTCCCCAGGCCTGCCACAAGGCTTGCTGAACAATAATAACAATGCTTGCTAACACACACTGGGCAATATGTGCCCAGAATATGTCCCAGGCACTATTCTGAGTTTTATAGAAATTATTTCATTTCCTCCTTAAAATAACCCTATCGGGTTGGCTTCATTATTACCAGGCTCATTCTGTGGGTAAGGAAATAGGGGCACTAAGAGGGTGGATACCTTCCCCTCAGGCTCAGGTAATTAGTAAATCAAAGCAGGGTGACTGGTGAGCTTATGTTTCTCCCTCAAGAAACCAGTGTTTCTTGGCCACATTTTTTTCTCATTAGTGATCCTTAAGGAGAAAAATTAATTATATTTAAATTTTCTGTAATGAGAAGAAACTAAACACTAAGGAATAAGATTTTGTTGGATAGAGGTATAAGCTTTGGAGGAATTTTTTTCATCTCCCAAAACCCAATTTTTGTCCTCTTGGGGCAATATCACTATGTTAAGAATGTATGTTCTAGGACTTTCATTATCCATTTCCATTAATGTACCATATATTTGTCCCTAAAAATACACAGTCTTGTTTTAGAATTTTAATGGTATCTCCCCATAAGTACTATTTTGCATCTTGCTTTCTTTTTCTTCCATACGATATCTTGGAGTAATATATAGCTGTGTAGATATCCTCATTTTAAAACCACTGAATAGTGGTCGGGTGTGGTGGCTCACGGCTATAGTCCCAGAACTTTGGGAGGCCGAGACGGGCAGATCGCCTGAGGTCAGGAGTTGAGACCAGCCTGGACAACACGGTGAAACCCCATCCCTACTAAAAATACAAAAATTAACCTGCGTGGAGGCACATGCCTGTAATCCCAGCTACTCAGGAGGCTGAGGCAGGAGAAACGCTGGAACCCAGAAGGCGGAGGTTGCAGTGAGCCAAGACTGCACCACTACACTCTAGCCTGGGAAATAGAGCAAGACTCTGTCTCAAAAAAAAAAAAAAAAAAAAAAAAAAAAAAGAAGGAAAAGAAAGAAAAAAGAAATGAAATGACTGAATAGTATTTCAATTATGTCCACATTCCTGAATTCATTAAGTCTTCCTACTATTGGATATTCACAAACTTTTGTATTTCTTGGTTTGCAACCAATGCTTCAATGAATATCTTTATACACTCCTTGGGCTCATGTGTGAGTGTTTTTCTAATGTAGATTCCAAGACAGCAGCAGGGCATGTGCAGAAATGTATAATTTGAATAGATACTGTTGAATTACCCTCCAGAGTGACTGTCCCAACTTACTTTCCCACAGAGAATTTACAAGAGTACACATTTCCCCCAGTAATTGTATGAAATAGAACCTCTTTCTCCTTTGAGCAGTGTCAAACATTTTAATTAAATGAGTCATTTAGAGGTATTTCTGTTCCTCACCAGCTGATAGGAGCTTGTGTAACAGAGAAGATTTATAGGTAAGAAGAAGCTATTGGAAATGCTGACAGATGACAGCAGCAACACCAGGATGTGGAAATGCCTTGTCTAGAAAACCTGCACTAGCCTAACTCACTTCACAAAAGGACTAAGAAGAGTCATTACATGGGAACAGCTTCTGTGGACTTTGAAATGGTGACCTCAGGTAACAGGCACTAAATCTCTTTGCCCATTCTCCAAGTCTCTCGGATACCAAAAAAGTCTACTGAAGATAAGGGAAACCAAACACCCAAAGTAAATGAAGTGTTGAAAGAACAATGGTCCACTTACCAGAAAGAGAAATGCATATGACGATGGTAACACTAAACATTCTGGAAAATAATACTGAAGCCCTTGGTACTTTATTCTGTATTCATATGATATGAATAAAGGGCTTTATTCATAAGATAAAATCCCAAGGTGGATAACAATGATGACATCCCAAATGGCGCTGAGGAGAAAACACTATACTATATGAAGGAAAATACCCCTTGTTCTCCTTTTCCCTCTCCTTCTTCTCTCCCTCTCTCACAAATACGCAAACCCCTATTAAAATACATACAAAATTGAAGAGCCTGCAAAATCATACTGAAAAAAACAGTGTGGAATAACGTTCTGTATCAAGCTCAAATTTCAATCAATATGGCTCTTTCTTGAAAGTATGCTTTTTTTCTTCAAAGTTACCCGAGGCTGGGCACAGTGGCTCAGGCCTGTAATCGCAGCACTTTGGGAGGCCAAGGAGGTGGATCATTTGAAGTCAAGAGTTCAAGACCAGCCTGACCAACATGGTGAAACCCCATCTCTACTAAAATACAAAAATTAGCTGGGCTTGGTGGCAGGCGACTCAAGAAGCTGAGACAGGAGAATTGCTTGAAACCAGGAGGTGGAGGATGCAGTGAGCCAAGATCACACCACTGCACTGCAGCCTGGGCACCAGAGCAAGGCTCCCTCTCAAAAAAATAAATAGATAAAAATAAAGTTGGCCAAAAAATGATTGTCATGAATGAGAGAGGTCACACTATAGAAAGAAGATAAATGAAGAGTAAATGGGAAACTACACTTCCTCAGCACCTCTGTATGCCTCATGTATATAAACCATCATTTAATCCATGTAACCATCATGTGAGGAACGATTACATGAGAGAGATCTGAAGCAGAGAGAGGTTGGCATGACTAAGGCTCTTTATCCCGCAATCAGAGGAGCAGGGATGTGAACTGTGGCCTTATGACTCCAAAGTCTGTTTCCACATTGTACCCTGCTGCCTGCTGAATCTGAAAGAGTCCAGTGAATGCTTGATTAAATCAGGCTGTAAAATCATCCGAACAAAGACCATGTCCCTGCCGTATTACTGCTCTTCACTGGACAGAAAAAAATAACTCATACGATTACTGTTCAGAAGTTCCTGGAATTGCATTTTGTTTTCAAAGTTCCTAGAACAGGTCAAGGCAAAAGAGGAAGTATAGGAGAAGGACGACAAGACAGCCCTCAAAAAACTTGTTAAAGTTAAATTCATTCTGATATATTTCATTAAACCCCACTCCAACCCCCGGCCCACAAAAAAAGCCAAGACAGGAAAAGCAGCAGGGTTTACTACTGACTTATTTTGATTTAGAGTGTGATGCCTATAGTGACAGTCGGGCATCCTAAGCACTGAAAACCAAGGCCTCCTATGAACAGAGGCCAGTTCACTAAAATCACTTGTTCATTGTTCCAGCTGCTTCCTGAATTAAATGGCACCTCACTCACAAAAGCACCATTATTTAAATACGCACCAAATGATAGCGAGAGAGATAAGCATGATCCCTAGAGTCAAACACACTTCCTGAAACCCAGTTTAAATATTTGACAAACTTATAATTACGTCAGACCTCTGCTAGTTTGAAGCCCTTACCTGGGGCTGTGAAATTACAGGGATGGAAGTAGAGATGGCAGCCATGACAGCTCTGTGGTTGTAGACAGTGAACAGGCCCCAGAACTACGGGAGACTAATGTTCTTGTTTGCTGATCAGATCGAGGTCATGCTAGGAGAAGCTGTGTATCTGGAAAACAACAGGAAAACTCACATTTAGCATAAAAGGACTAGCATATGGGTGTGAAGTACCATTGGCCAAAGGAGGTAAGAATCCCTAGAGTCAAGTTTCAAATACTAGCTTAATGCAAACAGAAAGCCTGTAGGGAAAAGCTAAAGTCTAAAAGCCATGACTTCTGTGCTATCTGTCCAAATACTCTTAAGTTGAGGAATTTTCATAGGTTTGAATCCAACATGCCAGGTAGATGTTTTGGGAAGACAGTTTCAAGCTGCAGAGCTGGGGAGGGTGAGTCGGGGGGAAAAGTCATCCTGCCATTAAATAATAAAGGAATTGAATAATCCATAGTGGAGAGCTGAGGGCTTACATAGAGGGCAAAGGGAATGCAGTAACCACCCCCACTTATCTGAGGAGTGGATTCTAAACCCCCCAGTGGATACTTGAAACTGTGGATAGTGGGTTAGGCGTGGTAGCTCAAGCCTATAATCTCAGCTCTTTGGGAAGCCGAGAGGGAAGGATTACCTGAGGTCAGGAGTTTGAGACCAGCCTGGCCAACATGGCAAAACCCCATCTCTACTAAAAATACAAAAACTAGCCGGGCATGGTGGCACGTGCCTGTAATCCTACCTACTCAGGAGGCTGAGGCAGGAGAATTGCTTGAATCTGGGAGGTGGAGGTTGCAGTGAGCCAAGATGGCAGCACTGCACTCCAGCCTGGGCAACAGAGCGAGACTCCATCTTTAAAAAATAGAAAAAGAAACTGTGAATAGTACCCAACCCTGTAAATAACAGAGACAGTTACTAAGTGACTAATGTGCAGGTAGCATGCACAGTGTGGAGACGCAGGACAAAGGGAAGAATCACATGGACAGTATGAGATTTCACCCACACTATTCAGAACGGAGTGCAATTTACAACTTGTGAATTGTTTATTTCTGAAAATTTTCATTTAATATTTTTAGACCAAGTTTGACTGCAGGTAACTGAAACCATGGAAAGTGAAACTTCGGATAAGGGTGGACTACCATAATACCGTCAAGTAATTAGATATCACCCCCAGTCCAACCCCACCTATTTGCAGAAGAAAAAATTGAGGCTTAGAGAAGAAAAGGGACTAGAGTCACACATTTAATGGTAGGACCAGGACTACCGCAGTAACTCCAATTCCCAGGCCTATATGAAACATAACAAAGTGAATGTGTTCCCTGCCTATATTTACTCAAGGAACTTAGTCACCGCTTTTAAGACTAAAGAAAGGCAAGATACCTGATGCTGTAGGAGTCAGTCCTGAGAAGTCAGGTACTCAGATAGATGGATGGGGAGCTTCATAAATCAGACGTCCACCTGTATGAGAAAGAGAACATTTCTAAAATCCTTTTGACATCCTCAAAGAGAGGATGCTAAATAAGCACAAAGTATAACCAAATCTTCTCTTATTCACATGTTCATTAGGAAAACTCAGACAGATGCTAACTTCCCCACACTAAATCACGGCCCTAGTTCTGTCCAAAGGCTGATGTGACTCTTTCCACATTGCAATTTAGCCCAGAAGAAAAAAATTTTTCATTTTAAGAAAAGAATTTTAAAAAATTCTTTCATTTTTAAGAAACATTTTCATTTTCTGGTGATTTTCATACCTCCTAACAATATCTCTTCTTTTATTCAAAGACGTTATTGGCTGGGCACAGCAGCTCACGCCTGTAATCTCAAAACTTTGGGAGGCCAATGGGAGCAGATCATTAGAGGTCAGGAGTTTGAGACCAGCCTGACCAACATGGTGAAACCCCATCTCTACTAAAAATTTAAACCCAGAAGGCGGAGGTTGCAGTGAGCCGAGATCATGCCACTGCACTCCCACCTGGGCAACAGAGTGAGACTCCATCTAAAAAAAAAAAGAGTTATTGAGCATCAATAGGGAACTGTGGGCACAAGAAGTAAGGCTAAGCCAACCTTGCCTTTAAGGAGGTTTTGCCAGTAAATACACTTTCTAGCTTCACCAGCATGCAAGATGATACCTGAACACCTTTTTTTTTTTTTTTTTTTTTTTTTTTTTTTTTTGAGACGGAGTTTCGCTCTTGTTGCCCAGGCTGGAGTACAATGGCCCAATCTCAGCTCACAGCAACCTCCGCCTCCCAGATTCAAGCAGTTTTCCTGCCTCAGCCTCCCGAGTAGCTGGAATTACAGGCAAGCAGCACCACGCCCAGCTAATTTTGTTTGTTTGTTTGTTTGTTTTTAGTGGAGATGGGGTTTCTCCATGTTGAGGCTGGTCTCGAACTCCTGACCTCAGGTGATCCACCGGCCTCGGCCTCCCAAAGCACTGGGATTACAGGCGTGAGCCACTGCGCCCGGCTACCTGAACACTTTTTAAACTATTGGGAAATGATACTTTTCATAATAGTAAAAGTAATGAACCAGAGGTCACAAGATCCAAATCTTGTATCCTAGGAACTGTGCAGTTAGACATTTAAGCCAAGTCCTTTGTCCCCCGAATCCCATGGTGCTACCCTATATTAGCTCAGGAATACTGGGCAAATGAGAGGCTCAGAAGTGCTGCCTTTCTAAGAAATAATCTAGGTTTGACAGCAACTTTTATAAGCTTAAATTTTTAATTGCTACATTTTTGTGCAGTATCCTTCATACTACAGTTTCAATCACTTTAGGTTCTAGCTGCTTAGAACTATAGAGCCTTCCTATTTTCTTCTCCCATTCGAGCAATTATTTTCGTTGACAAATAAGTAGTAAAGTTATCAAGCTATCTTGTCATGACATTCAACAGCAAATTCTACAGCTGCCCTGTGACAATACTGATGATCTCCTTAGTCCCAGTTATAGGACAAATAAGACTTGTTTATCACACTGTGAAAGTAAATAAACAACCCAGGAGAAGAGTATATGTATACAGGACCTTTCTTTTTTCAAGATGACTGCTAGAGTGCCGAACTTACCCAAGAAAATTACAGGAACCCCAAGGTGCACTGTTTTATACTGAACTTATTCCTGGCATTATTTTTTGCCCACTCCTACTTTCATTTTTCCTTTCTCCCTCTTATGTATTTATAATTCACATTATCTTGTTCTATGTGACATAAATGAATATATCAATAATATAACTATAAAGCAAAAAATCAAGCACACAAGATTCCATTCTTAAGGATGCATACTATATGCTCAGGTCTAATATTTCACCAAGCTATGTCATTAAGCAACAGAACCTTAAAATATATTCAATATTCAGAATATAGAGAGTTGCCTGAAAGGTAAATAGAGGCAGCTAGCTTATAGTAAGGAAAGCGATATAGAAATGGATGAGATCCACCAAACAAATATGTCATATGGCGTTATTACTAACAACAGCAGAGGGAAAGATGGGAGACTGGGATTTAATGAAAGGCCACTGGATGCTGAGCTTTGGAGCAGTAATTTACCCTAGAGTTTGAGGCAGATACTATTCAATTATTTTACAAGGGAGACATCTGAGGCTTTGAAAGGTATTGTGAGATTGTGCAACATACCCCCAGTCACACAGTCAGGAACTGAAAGAGCTGAGGTATGAATCAGGGCCTACGCTAAGATTCATACTCTTTCCACAGGCCAATACTCCAAGTGATCAAAGATTAAAAAGAGATGGAAAGCATGTGGAATCTTTAAGCAAAAATGTCAGATAAAAAATGGAGAAAGTAGGATGAAAGTCAGATGACTTGCAGAGTGACCCTGAGACAGAGAACCTTGTGCTCCTCTCATCTATATAAAATTTTAATCATGTGACCCTCATTTGGATGTTTCATTTCCTTGAGACGCCTAATAAACATGACAGATGGTTAGTTTCACATTTTCAAGAAGAAAATAAGACAGAAAATTAACTGCCTTCTCCTAAAACATGAGACATGTCTAATTTTGTTGAACCTATTCACACATTACGAGAATGCTTTATAAAATAGCGTATGGTTACTTTGCCAAATACAAGGGCTAAATGACATTTAACTTCAAAGGTACAAATCAGTTTTCTTTTGGGAGTGAAGTCTTAAAATTATATTATGAAATCTATTTGCTTCTCAACTTATTTACGAAACTGCACATATCATGGGGGAACTAGAGACAAAAAAGACATCACCCTAAGTAATCATGCCATGCAGTATCTAGCTGAGTAAGCTGGTTCACTTTGACAGACAAACCCCCGCCTTACCAGAGCCCCAGACTGTCAACTAGAGAGTTGCACAATAATTTTTAAGGAAATACACCCCGGGCAGGGCGTGGTGGCTCACATCTGTAATCTTAGCACTTTGAGAAGCCAAGGCGGGTGGATTATGAGGTCAGGAGTTCAAGACCAGCCTGGCCAAGATAGTGAAACCCCATCTCTACTGAAAATACAAAAAAGAAAACAAAAGAAAAGAAAATTAGCCAGGCATGGTGGCAGGCACCTGTAATGCCAGCTGCTCAGGAGGCTGAGGCAGAGAACTGCTTGAACCCAGGAGGCAGAAGTTGCAGTGAGCCAAGATCACACCACTGCACTCCAACCTGGGCAACAGAGTGAGACTAAGAAATACACCCCTCTGAACTCTTCCAAGTACTTCGATACCTGTGCTGCAACTCTTCCAGCCTGCCATCAACCTAACTCTCCATTTCCTTTGCTTGAGCTTCAAAATTGTGTTCTAGCCACAGAAAACCATGAAGCAATGTGGGTTTGCCCAGCTGACATCAGGCTCTCCAACTGCCCTTGGAGCATTACTGTTGCCCCTTCTCTTCTTTCCTAGTTGTCTCCATTTTCTATTCTCCTAGGCATCTCTTCTCATCTATATTTCTCTTCTCAAAACCGTAAAATTACCTCTAATGCCTCTCACTTGCAAAAGATGAGCTTTGTCATCTATTTATTTATTGGATCATTCATCCATTCCTTTACAATCACTGGGTCTAAATTACCTCAACATCCCCCCTACAATTCAAATCTCATGTATAAAATACAATTTCCAAATAAGAAAGCTATAAGCATATTTTTTTGTGCCAGATTACCAAAGAAATGACCAGCTGATTATAAGACAGGAAATATCCTGAATCAGCCCTGGAAACTAGAGATAGATCTTAAACATCCAGAAATATATACTTGAAAGAATCAACATGGGAGGTTGACAAAAGGACTAAAACATGATATCCTCTTCATGTGAAACTGCAACTGCACGACCAGAAAATAAGCAAATGAGAATCCACTAAACCCATAATGATACCCCTAGTTCAGTGGGATGGGGGCACTGAAGCCCAGGGAGACTCGGGGTACATTTAGAATACACTAACTCCTTTAAAAGGGTTCCTGGTTTCAGAGGCCAGCCAAGCAAGTAACCTCTGGCTGCATTTACTTCTGGTTGACAGGTGGCTATGATGACTACCACGGAAAACACATGGGAAAAAGACACTCCCAGCTGGCTCCTGGCAATGGCAGCCATGCCAAGTGACAATGACCTTGCTAATTACTGAGTGCCACACCAAATACCTAAAAGAAAGTTTCTGGTTTGAGGCAAACTTCCCTGTGATTACTTCTGGAACTGATGCTGGCACTTTTCCCAGGCCTCACAGGAATATGAATTCATAATTGGTAAATTAATCTACTACAAACGTAACCTTTTTCCTTTGTCTGGACTTGAGTCAAACAGTGACTCATCCAAGTTTCTTGAAAGAACACAGGGTTGCTAACGCATGCGGGGCTTAAAACCTAGATGATGAGTTGATAGATGCAGCAAACCACCATGGCACATGTATATCTGTGTAACAAACCTGCATGTTCTGCACATGTATCCCGGAACTTAAAGTAAATTTTTAAAACAAAAAGAGAAGGAAGGAAGGAAGGAAGGAAGGAAGGAAGGAAGGAAGGAAGGAAGGAAGGGAGGGAGGGAGGGAGGGAGGGAGGGAGACAGGGCAATACCCGATACTGAATATGCATTGACTTCCCTAAGGATAAGCAAAGGAGAAAAATCTAAATCCACCAAGCAAATAGAACACATTATGGTTCAAAAAAGGGGAAGATTCTAGAATCAGAGCAAATATTTACTTAAGAAATAGGTATACTACATAAAAGAGAAAACTCTATTAACAGAAAATTTCTAGCTCATGTTCTTAAAATTCTAGGGGACATAGCAGAATCTTTGCACATAGAGCAGGTAGTCATAGAAAGAAACGTGAGACCAGAAGAGAGTGTGTGTTAACCAGAAAAGAAAATCTGAATTATGAACTTGAATAAAAGCAACCAATGAAGCAGAAAGTAGAATATTTTTAAAAAGCAAAAAATAAAATTAGTGATGCAAAAGATAAAATAGACTTTTAGAGGTGGTTGGGGGAAGCTACATGGGTAAAGATTTTAAAGCCTTCATCCCCAAAACAGAATAGATGAACAAAAAGCAATAAAGGAGGAAAGAAGAAACCATCAATGCTGAAACCAGGAAAGGACACATTTATTCTCAAAACTTTAGAAAACTATTACAGATGAACAACAATTTAGATAAAATGGGGAAATTTTTCAGACTGTGTATCATTCTTCAGAGAGCCCTATGGTTTGATAGAAACAAAATAGAAAAAATTCCTGAACCCCAAACCTGGAGGGACAAGATGAGATACAGGCAGGCCAGAGCTGAAGCTTGTCTTGTTTCTTATTATCTCTTCCCTATATCAGAGCTAAATAGCATCTGAAGCCAATCTTACACCATCTAAGGCCTGAGGCTGAACGATTTTTCTCTCTGGAATCTGAGCAGATGAATAGGTTTAACAACAGTAACATCAAGAATAATATATTGCACTTATTCAAACAAAACAGGATGCTTAAAATTGGTAATTCAAAATTCTAAAAAGGTTATTCTCACAGAAGTACAGAGCAAAGTGGTAGTTACCAAAGGCTGGGGTGGTTGTGGAGAGAGGAAGTTGGGAAGATGTTGATCAAAGGATACATATTTACAGTTAGACAGGAGGCATAAGGTCAGATCTACTGCAGTTAGGAGGAATAAGGTCAGATATATCGTGTAGGATGGTGACTATAGATAATGATGATACATGGTGTTCTTGGAAAATGCCAAGGCAGTGGATGTTAACTGTTCTTACCACAAAAAAATGAAGACTATGTGAAGTAATGCATTTGTTAATTCATTCCACTATATATATATATATATATATATATATATATATATGTTTTTTTGTTT
>NW_016814190.1:101487-140962 GCF_001698545.2 Rhinopithecus bieti
TATATATATATATATATATATATATATATATATATATACTTCCAAACATCATGTTGTGCATGATAAATACATATAATTTTATATGTCAATTTTTAAGAATTTCAAAAAAAATTCAGTAGACAGACTGGAATATAACTTTAAGGAATGTGCCCAAAATGTAGAGTTTAAAAAAAAAAGTAAAGGAGACTAGAACAGTAAAAGTGAGAAGGCTACAAAATGAGTCCAGAAGGTCTAATAGCCAAATAGAATTCCAGAATAAAAGAGTAAAGGAAATGGGGGTGGGAGTGAAGTCAAATGACTAACTCAAAATATTTCCTAAAATGTAAGGTTATAATTGTGCAGACTGTAAGGGCTCACTGAGTGCCTACCTGCCCATTTCATTTGATTTCAATATGCCCACATTAAACACAGTATCTGTCATTATGAGTTGTATTTTTTTAACTGTAAGGATATTAAAAAGCTCCTATAAAATATCAGAAAGCAGGTAGGGAAGCTCATAAGCAAAGGATTAGGAATCAGAAAGTCTTTGGACTTTTCAACAGCAACCCTGAAAGCTAGAATACAATGAAGCAATGAGAAAGGCAGTTTACAAGCTAGAACTCTATTGGCGGATGTTCTTCTGCAAAGCAGGGAGGAAACTAGGAAAAAGACAGCCATGTGATACAGGAAACAGGAGTCCGATACAGGAGTGGGGAAAAAAGGAACTCCTGACATAATTGTGAAGGGAAATCCTTGGGTGACACGCGATAAGACTCAAGAAGTAGTATTATCAAGAGGAGATTTGGATAACCAAGAGCGTTTAGGACTGAATGAGCAAAAAGCCCATAGAAAACTAAGCAAACATCAAAAGAACAATTAGTTTAAATAGAACAAAAAATTTGCAGAAGAAGAAAAGGATTCATAGAATTCTACATGGCTCAGATATGAAAGGCATTAACAAGGTCATCATCCTATTAACACTGAATAATGGCCTAGTCAAAATTTTGACCAAACTATACTAAGACAAGGAGGTTCTGGATGGGAGTATGTGAATGGTACACTTTGCACACGGTACATCTATAAATATTCAAAACTAGGAAGACAAAAAGAAATAAAAATCTTAGAATTCCACAAAGTATATATTTGAAAACATATTCACAATTTTAAAAATTTTCAAAAAGAAGTAAAAAAAAAAATCTTACAGATTCAATGCAAGTATCAAATGAGGCTGCTAAAACAACTGACAGTGATAGCTGTGGGGAAGGTAAAATTGTAGGAAGGGAGCAAGGACTCCTCTTTCCTGGCAAGCCTCAGAGCTACTTAACACTTTAAATTACATACATCCTGTCATTTGCAGCAACAGGGATGAGCCTTGAGGACTGTATGTTAAGCGAAGTCAGGCACAGAAAGATAAATACTGCAATGTCCCACTCCTATGAGGGAGCTAAAAAAGTTTATCTCACAGAAGTAGAGAGTAGGATAGTGCTTACTAGATACTAGGAAGCCTAGGGAACAGGGAGGGATAGGAAGAGTTTGGTTAACGGATATACAAAGTTACACTTAGATAGCAAGAATAACTTCTAGTGTTCTATAGATCTGAAGAGTGACTTATAGCAAATAACAATTTATTGTATTTTTTCAAATAGCTATAAGAAAGGACTTTGACTGTTACCCATATAAAGAAATGATGAAGGTTTGAGGTGATAGATATGTTAATTACCTTAATTTGATCATTATACATTGTATGCATGTATCAAAATATCACACTGTATCCCATAAATATGTACAACTGTATGTCAATTAAAATGAATATATTAAAAGATAATATAGAGGAACAAATCCCAAGCATCTTTTAATTTCTTTTGCAAATAGCTCAGCATAAAATATATGTTGTAAATAACTTTATGTAAACCAATTTAGTTGTTTTGTCCTTAAAAGAACTCTTGTATAAGGAAACTACCTTACCATCACCACACTTAAAAAATTAACCATAGGTACTTGATATCATCAAATATTCAGTAATTTCACAATCCCCTAATTTTCTTATAACTTTTAACAGTTTGGTTGGTTGAGTCAGAATTCAAATAAAGCACATACATTTCTTTTCTTTCTTTTTTTTTTTTTTTTTTGAAGAAAAGGAGGAAGAGAGACAGGCAGTGCTGCATAGTAGTTACAAGTACAGTACGCTAGGGAATCCAACTGCCTAGGTTCAAATCCTTGTCTTGCCAGTGTGACCTTGGGCAGGTTATGTCATGTCTCCTTGTCTCAGTTTCTCCTCTGTAAAATGGATATGATAATAGTAAGGCTGCCACGTATAACTGTAAGAATTGAATTGATTAATATACCTAAGATACCTGCAGTAATACTTATGATACTGTGAACAATATAGTGAACATGGTAAAAGTGATAGCTAGAATTGTTTGCCAAATAAAGTATCTACCTATATATTTTTAAATTATAAAATTTACAAGTTTGATTTTAAATTTTTTAGGAAAATTAAAAAATAATAATAATATCATTGCAGAAACTAAAAATTTAAAACTACAAAAGACAGAAGTGCCACTGCAGAAAACCGAGTCGGTGCCATGGAAGTCTGGCTTGGGAAAAAGTACATGTGCTTACAATAATGGAATTTACTAGATTGATTAGAAATTATGGACATACAGAATCTAAAAAGAACTTAAACAAATTTACAAGAAGAAAACAACCTCATCAAAAAGTGGGCAAAGGATATGAACAGACACTTCTCAAAAGAAGACATTTATGTAGCCAACAAACTTACGAAAAAATGTTCATCATCGCTGGTCATTAGATAAATGGAAATCAAAAACACAATGAGACACCATCTTGCGCCAGTTAGAATGGCGAATATTAAAAAGTCGGGAAACAACAGATGCTGGAGAGGATGTGGGGAAATAGGAATGCTTTTACGCTGTTGGCAGGAGTGTAAATTCCACATTGTGGAAGACAGTGTGGCGACTCCTCAAGGATCTAGAACTAGAAATACCATTTGACCCAGCAATCCCATTATTGGGTATATACCCAAAAGATTATAAATCATTCTACTATAAAGACACATGCACACATATGTTCATTGCAGCACTGTTCACAATAGCAAAGCCTTGAAACCAACCCAAATGCCCATCAATGATAGACTGGATAAAGAAAATGTGGTACATACACACCATGGAATACTATGCAGCCATAAAAAAGGATGAGTTCATGCCCTTTGCAGGGACATGGATGAAACTGGAAACCATCACTCTCAGCAAAGTAATATAAGAAGAGAAAACCAAACACCACATATTCTCACCCATAAGTGGCAGTTGAACAATGAGAACACATGTACACAGGGAGGGGAATATCACACACTGGGGCCTATCCGACGGTGGACTGGGGGAGGTATAGCATTAGGAGAAATACCTAATGTAAATGACGAGTTGATATGTGCAGCAAACCAACATGGCACATGTATACCTATGTAACAAACCTGCATGTTGTGCACATGTACTCCAGAACTTAAAGTATAATAATAAAACATAAAAAAACAAAAATTTAAAAAGAAATTATAGATATAAATTACAGAACACAAAGATTTAACATAATCGGCACACTTGAGAAAAATAAGTGGAACAGAAGTTACTTAGTGATAAAAGTAAACTTTCCTAACTCCTACAACTCAAAATCAAAAACAACAAGCAACTTAAAAATTGGGCAAAAGACTTGAGTAGACACTTCTACAAAAATGTATACACACACACACACACCCCGCCAAACATGAAGAGATGTTCAACATCACTAATCATCAGCAAAATGCAAATGCAAATCAGGAATATCACACACTGGGGCCTATCCGACGGTGGACTGGGGAGGTATAGCATTAGGAGAAATACCTAATGTAAATGACGAGTTGATATGTGCAGCAAACCAACATGGCACATGTATACCTATGTAACAAACCTGCATGTTGTGCACATGTACTCCAGAACTTAAAGTATAATAATAAAACATAAAAAAACAAAATTTAAAAGAAATTATAGATATAAATTACAGAACACAAAGATTTAACATAATCGGCACACTTGAGAAAATAAGTGGAACAGAAGTTACTTAGTGATAAAAGTAAACTTTCCTAACTCCTACAACTCAAAATCAAAACAACAAGCAACTTAAAATTGGGCAAAAGACTTGAGTAGACACTTCTACAAAATGTATACACACACACACACACCCCGCCAAACATGAAGAGATGTTCAACATCACTAATCATCAGCAAAATGCAAATGCAAATCAAAATAGTAAGATAACATCTGACACCATTAAGATAGCCATTATCAAAATAAGAAAAGAAGTATTAGCAAGAATGCAGACAAACTGGAACCCTTCAGCACTGCCAGTGGGACCAAAAATGGTACAGTCAGTGTGGAAAACAGTATAGAGGTTCCTCAAAAAATTAAAAATAGAATTACCATATGATTTAGCAATCCCACCTCTGGGTATATATCCAAAATAATTGAAAATGATTTTTCAAAGAGATATTTGTATACCCATGTTCGAAGTAGCATTATCTACAAGAGCCAAGAGGTAGAAGCAACCCAAGTTTTCAACAACAGATGAACAGACATAAACTAAATTGGTATATACATACAATGGATTATCATCCAGCCTTCAAAAGGATATTCTGGCATATGCTATGACGTGGATGAACCCTGAAGACATTATGCTAAGTGAAATAAGCCAGTCAAAAAGGACAAATACTCCACATATATCAGATAGCTAACAGAGTAGTCAAATTAATAGAGACAAAGTACAGTAGTACTTGCCAGGGACTGGGGGAGAAGGATGAGTGAGAAATTGCTGTGTAATGGGTATGGAGTTTCAGTTTTACAAGATGAAAAGAGTTCTGAAGATTGGTTGCACAACAGTCTGAATACACTTAACACTACTGAACTACACACTTAAATGGTTAAGAGGGTAAATTTTATGTTATGTGTATTTTACCATGATTAAAAATTCCAGGAAAACTATGAAGTAAATGATAACTGAAAAACAGGTTTAAGTTAATAAGCTTTAAATGTTAAAAGAAATCCCATAAAAAAATCAAATGGGGAAAATAAATCAAATCATAATGAAAGAAAAAATGGGCTGGACACAGCCATTAACCTCACCCCAACAAATAAGATGAAGAAATAAATTTCAAGATTTTGTCAGAATATGGAATGATTCAAAAATTCTACAGCCAATCAAGCCTTTGTTTACCTGCAATAACAAAACAAGCCACTTTTAATATTTTAATTTTGTGGGTACATAGTAGGTGTATATATTCATGGTGTATATGGGCTATTTTGATGCAGGCATGTGATATGTAATAGTCACATCAGGGTAAATGTGGTATGTATCACCTCAAGCACTTATCCTTTCTTTGTGTTACAATCTAATAATCCAATTATACTTTTATTATAAAATGTGCAATAAATTCACCCTGTTGTGCTACCGAACACTAGATCTTATTCATTCTATTTAACTATATTTTTGTACCCATTAACCAACCCACCTTCCTAACCTCTCATAACTATCCTTCTATTCTTTATCTCCATACATTCAATTGTTTTAATTTTTTTAGTTCCTACAAATAAGAATATGCAAAGTTTATCTGTGACTAGCTTATTTCACTTAACACATACAGTTGAAATACGTGTAACTAATAAGCTAAGATGAAAACTCCAGAAAATCACAAGAAAAAGGAGACCATTCTTCACCTTTTGAGAAGGGAGCCAATCAATACTATTTCATTTCTAAAGTTGATAAAATCAGAATTTCTGGTTTAAAGAATCGGAAAAAGGAAAGGGGAAAACAGGATGACAGAGATACGGCCATGCTAAACTTTTTATCTGGATTACTTATCCCTACCACTGACTCTATCCCCTTCACTGACAGTGAAGCAAATGGTTCAGCTGGGATGAAGGAGGCTATGGGTCCATTTGCTTCACATGCAGATTCAGGACAAAGAAATCAGAACTACATTTGAGAAACCAAATAACTACCTTATGTTTTGTTTTAAAATACCATCGCCACCTGTGGCTACAGGCTACTTTCCTCTCTGTGGCTTTCCTCTTTTCCTCAAAGCGTCAGGCCTAAGATCTTGCTTCAGTACTCACAGGATACAGTATATTTCACGTTCATAAATCCTTTTCCACAAATAAGATCAGTCTTTTCATTTGCTTCTCCAGCTTTTCAATTAGACCTTTTATTCTCAAATTTGTCTAAAAGTCTATCATTTTTTCTACAGGGCACAGAGCTGATGCATTCCAAGGAAGAAATACAACCAGCCCATCCTGCGCACACTGAATGCAGAGAGAGAAACACAATTAACACAATTGCGCCATTTTACATGTATTTTATCAGGTCAGGGTACAGTATTCTAGAAGCTGGAGAAACTGGTCAAAACTTATATAAGTAAACTCACTGTCTTAATTTCAAAGACTGTATTGCCAACTATATAGTTTTCACTTTAGAAGTGGTCCTGATGGATAGGAATGCTATCCTGACACTTACCAAAATAACCAAGAATTGTAAAATTCAAATTATGGAGATTACTATCTTAGAATAAGTGTCACCACGAAGGCAAAGGATATATTGGCCAAACTGTTTAGCCTCAAGGTCAAGCTAGTTTGTGTTACAATGCTTAGAAAATGGGAGAAAATCTCTGCTTAGAATGGTAAATCAGGAACGGCCCTGGAACTACAGATTTCTGAGTTGGAGAAAATTGAAATCAAGCGAGTGTGATCAGTCATGAAGGCAGAGAGCAAGAAGAGAAGGAATGACATCTACATTTTAAGGGAAAATGAAGAGGATTCAACAAAGAAGACTGCAAAAAAAATCCTCTTGAAAAGTAGAATTCTACTCTGAGTAAGAGACAGACTTCATTCTGCCCTGTTTCCTTCCGGAGTCATCTAAACTCTTGATCTTTTTAGTGTGTACATGTCATGACCCTCCGTCATTTGCATAGGGACCTAGACCAATGCAAATATAAATTAGAATTAGGATTTTCACCTACAGGAGAAGCACCCTACAGAGTGGATACATTTCTACTGAGGGCGCCACTGTGCCAAGGTGGGGTGTTTTCAGTCCATGGTTTTCAGAACAAGGAGAATTACAACCACTATGACCAAGCTTCAGCCAGCCTAGACTCTTCCAACCACTGGTGAGTCTTGAAAAATATTTTATTCTAAGAGTAAGTGAATGTTTCTAACATCAGAAGTAATTCTCAGCCAAGTGTGGTGGCTCGTGCCTGTAACTCCAGCACTTTGAGAGGCCAAGGCCGGATGATTGCTTGAGCCCAGGAGCTTGAGACTAGCCAGAGCAATATAGTGAAACTCCTTCTCTACAAAAATTAAAATAAAACAAAATTTAAAAAGTAAACTATTCTTAAAAAAAAAAAAAGAAAAAAAAGTAATTCCCAAATGGCCTAAAATAGAAGGAATGTGAATATATGAAGTGAAGGAAAGAAAAACGGAAGAAAAGAGACAAATGGGGGTGGAAACAAAGTGTTGAAATAGCTAGTCAGAATACAGAAGTCTGTGGCTGTGGTAAGTAAAGTGATTCAGCCCTGAATAACAGTGTTCAATAGCAGAGGGTTCTCTTAACAGAGACATCTTTCATTATTTAAAGTTTCAAGTAGCTTAAAATTCAAGCACCTTTGGGAGAATGAATCAAAATCAATACTGAGTGCTTGAAGGATTGTGATTTAAAACTGCCTCAATATAAGAAAGTTATCCTTGAAAGATGGTTTTTCTGATGTGTTTGTACACAAAGTAGGAAAATAGGCACTCAAATAAATTTCTGGTATAGGTGAAACTGTTGTAACCTTTCTGGAATGCTAATATTAGGGATACGTGTGTATATGTATGGTTAGCATCAAGATCCTAAAAAGTATGCTGAATCAGAAGGCATATGACTCCACCACTAGGAATTTATACTGTGGGAACAATATAAAGGACGAAGAGTTTGCTACAAGGATGCTTAATGCAATATCATGTATGATAGGAAAATTTAGGAACAGTCTAAGCATTCAGTAATACAGTACTTGGCAACCTTGTTATTAAAACTACATTTACATTCAATTCAACTATTATATAACATCTATTCAATTATGTTTATTCTATATAATATATTGCATATATAATAGGTGTATATTAACATATATACATATATGTATATATTTATATATGTATATATAACATATACATATGTTTATATAATATTTCAACCACCAATAATTTCATCTCCAGTGCTATCAATAACACTCCCTACTCCCTGGCCCCCTACCCACCAAATTATTCTTTAAAAACCTCAGTCTCCAAATTTGGGGGGAGACTGATTTGAGTAATAAAACTCCAGTCACCCATTCAGCTGGCTCTATAAGAATTAAACTCTTTCACTATTGCAATTCTCCTGTCTTGATAAATCAGTTCTATCTGGGGAGTAGGTAAGGAGAACCCATTGGGCAGCTGCACCACAGAAAACCCTATGTAACCTGCACATATATATAAAAAGTTGGTCCTCCATATCTGTGGGTTTCGCATACCATGAATACTGTATTTTTGATCTGCATTTGGTTGGAAAAAAATACGCATATAAATGGATCTGCACAGTAGAAACCCATGTTGTTCACGGGTCAACTGTACATGTATTTGGAGTCCCCAAAGGAAAGAAGGAGAGTGAAAAAACAAGGATAAAAATAAAAACCGTAAACCCACAGACTCAACAAGCTCAACGAAGCATAAGCACAAGAAACAAAGAATAATTAATGCACAATCAAATTTACAAAACCATAGTGATTAAATATTTAAAGTCACTGGATTAAAGAAAAAAAAGACATGTAGCACAGAGAGGAACAAGGATAAGAATGACAGCAGATTTCTCATTAGAAACAATCCAAGCAAAAAGACGGGGATCAACATCTTTAAAATAATGGGAAGTTGGGGAACTATCAATCTAGAATTTTATACACATAAAAAAATGTTCAGAGGTGAAAGTAAAACAAAAACATTTTCAAACATACAAAAGGTGAAAGAATTCATCATAAGCAGACATTGGACTATAAGAAATGTTAAAAAGAAGTTCATCAGACAGAAGGAAAATTATACCACATGAAAACATGGATCCTCATAAAGAAATGAAGGATACCAAAATATTAATAGTAATAACATGGATAAATATAAAACCATTTTATTATATAAGTATCTTAAAAATATAATTGACAACAACTCATAGAAAGAAAAAATATTTGCAAATCATAAGGGACTTGTATCCAGAATAAAGAACTCCTGCAATTCAATAATAAAGAGACAAGCTAATTTTAAAATGATTAAATATCTGAATAGATATTTTTCTAAGAAAATAGACAAATGGCTAACAAGAAAATGAAAAGACACTGGATATCCTTTAGCCATTAGGGAAACAAAAGTCAAATCCACACTTCATAACTACTAAGATGGCTATAATTTAAAAGACATAATAACAAGTGTTGGTAAGAATGTGAAGAAACTAGAAACCTTATACATTGCTGATGGGAATATAAAAGGTGCAGCCACTGTGAAAATCTGGTAGTTCTTCAAAATATTAAATAGCATTTTCATATGACCCAGCAATTCCACTCCTAAGTATATGCCCAAAAGAACTGAAAATATATATCCACACAAAAACTTCTCCAAGAATATTCATAGAAGCATTACAGAATCATCAAAAAGTAGAAATAATCCAAATGTCTATCAGCTGTTGAAAGGATAAAGTTAAATATGTTATTTTCAAACAATGGAACATTATTGGGCAATAACAACAAAGGAAAGAAAGATACGTACTACAACATGCAGTATTGTGCATTTTTTTCTACGTGAAAAGCCAATCGAAAAAGGCCACAAATATATGAGCCTGTTTACATGAAATGTCCAAGATAGGTAAATCTATGAGAAAGAAAGTAGATTCGTGTTTTCCAGGAGTTTGGAAGAGGATAAATAGGGAGTGATTGAAAACAAATATGAGGTTTCTCTTGGAATGATAAACATTTTCTGAGCTTGATTGGGGTGATAGTTGCACATTATCTATCTATCTATCTATCTATCTATCTATCTATCTGGAGGCAAGGATTGGCTATGTTGCCCAGGCTGGCCTTAAACTCCTGCGCTCAAGTGATCCTGTCTCAGCATCCTGAATAGCTGGGACTACAGGCACATGCCACTGCTGCAGAACTCTTAATGTATCAAAAACTATGATACATTAAGAGTTCCAGAGCAGTGTGATACTGAATTTTAAATGATTGGCTTTTATGGTACTAAATTATATCTCAATAAAGTTGTTCAAAAAAAGATAATCAACGAAAATAATAACAATAGAGTTTTTTACAAAAGTTTTAAAAAGCAGGGGAGTAAAGTAAGTATAGTGTACTATTGTAAGGTTCTTGTACTATACATAAAGGGGTACAATGTCACTTAAAAGTTGACTACAATAAATTAAAGCCTACTGCACACACTGAATCAACCACTAAAAACAAAATAAATAATTGTGGCTAATAATCCAACCAGAAGGTAAAATAAAATCATAAAGTACACCAAATCCAAAAAACAAAAAAGAACAAATGTAACAAATAGACAAAAGCAAGATGATAGATTTAAACATAACCATATGAAAACACACATATATATACACTCATTAAATGTAAGTGGTCTAAACAACTCAATTAAAAGGCATAGATTATGAGACTGGATAAAAGAGCAAGACACAACTATAAGCACCAGTGCCAAAGAGGAAAATCATAGCATTCAACACCTATACAACAGAAAAGAAGAAAAGTCTCAAATAAATGACCTCATCTTTTACCATCAGAAACTAGAAAAGGATAATCTAATTAAAATCAAAGTAAGCAGGAAAAAATAAAATAGTAGATAATTATATAGAAACTAGAAAACAAATCCAAAAGATATTTCTTTAAGAATATCAATACAATTGCTAACCCTCTAACCAGATTAGTCAAGAAAAAAGGTGAGAAGTATAGATGACTAATAATAAAATTGAAAAAGGGGTCATTACTATTGTCCCTGTCAGAGACATTAAAAGTAAAATAAATGATTAAGACAGTGTAGTATGGCCTTTTTTCCACTTTTAAAATGAAGTCACAATTTTAAAATCATAATGGAACTATTAGATATCTGTGAGCAAAACTATAAACTGAAAAAACAAACTTTGATTCATACCTCATACCATATACAAATTTTAACTGAAAAGGGTCATAAACCTAAATGTAAAACTTAGAACCATAAAACTTCTAGAGGAAAACATGAGAGAAAATCATTGTGTACTTTGGGTAGGCAAAGTTTCCTTAGATAAGATACCTGTGGGACACAGCAACAAATGTAAAAAGACATATTTGCTCATTTCTGCTTGTCAACATACCCTCCCAAAGCCCCTGACTCTGTGACAATGTGCAGCTCTCCAGAAAGTTTCATCGAAGACAAAACAGAATAAAGAACAGGGCCTCCCACCCTCCAGCTCTTGCCTGAATCACTGTATTCCCTTAAAAGATAAACGGCTCCTTAAAAAAAAAAAAGATAAATGGCTCTAGTCCTTGCCTTGCTTTTTCCTACACATAAGAAAACACCTGACAGGGTTAGTGATTATGCTTCTGTAATCTATAACTAGATAGACTCTTGTACCCAAACTTTGATGTGATTTTATATGTACTGAACCTGTATATAAACTGTGAGTTGAAACACTGTTTTGGAGCAGTGTGATAGAACCTTTCTGGGGTTTTGTTTTGTTTTGTTTTGGATGGAGTTTCACTCTTGTTGTCCAGGCTGGAGTGCAATGACACAATCTCGGCTCACCACAACCTCTGCCTCCTGGGTTCAAGCAATTCTCCTGCCTCAGCCTCCCAAGTAGCTGGGATTACAGGCATGTGCCATTTGTATTTTTAGTAGAGATGGGGTTTCTCCATGTTGGTCAGGCTGGTCTCAAACTCCCAACCTCAGGTGATCCGCCCACCTTGGCCTCCCAAAGTGCTGGGATTACAGGCGTGAGCCACCGTTCCTGGGCAATAGAACCTTTCTGAAGGACTCCCCCCAGGCTGTAGTCCTCAGGCTATAGCTCTAAGTAAGACTTCTGAATAAAGCTAACTTACAATTCTTTAAAAGCTTGTTTTTTTTCTTTAGTCAAAATATCAAAAGCATGATCTATAAAGAACAAACTGAAAAACTGAACTTCATTTAAATTTCCTTTTTAAAAGACATTGTGAAGTAAATTAAATGGCAAGCCACAAACTGGGAGAAAATACTTTCAAAGTATATGTTCATAAGGAACTTGTATCCAAAGCACATACGAAATTTCAAAATTCAAAAAGGAGCAAAAGATTGGGACAGTTTACCAAAGATAATATACAGATGGCAGATAAGCATAGAAGAGCAATTAGGAAAAATGCAAAATTAAAACCACAATGAAACACCACTACATGTCTATTAGAATAGATAAAACTGAAAAAACCAACCATACCAAGTGTCAGTGAGGATTTAAAGGAGCTGTAACTCTCACACACTGATGTGGGAATGTAAGATAGAATCAGTGTGGAAAATAATCTGACAGTTTCTTTAAAAGTTAATTATCCACTTCAGCCATTTTACTTCTAGGTATTTACCCAAGAGAAAAGAAAGTATTTGTCTATACAAAGACTTGAGCACAAATGCTTCTAGTAGTTTTATCTGTAAATAGCCAAAAAACTGGAAACAGTTCAAATGTCAATTCATAAATGAATGGACAAATTGTTATATATCCATAAAACAGAAGACTACTCAGCAATAAAAACAAATGAACTACTGGTGTACATAATACTATCTATCACTCTCAAAATAAGCCAAGTGAAAGAAGCCAGACAAAACACAGCACTTACTGTATGATTCCATTATATAAAACTGTAGACAATGCAAACTAATTTATAGTGACCAAAAGCAGTTCAGTGGTTGCCTGGGAGTACAAGAGCAGAATGACATGAGGGAAGGATTTCAATAGCAGAAAAGTTGAGGAGTGTTGGATATGTCCACCATTTTCATTGCAGTGATAATTTTGAGAGTGACATATACATATGTCAAAACAAATCAAATTGTAAACTTTAAATATATGCAGTCTGTTATCAATGAAAACATTAAAAGAAAGCATAAGTCTTAAAGAAAAATGCTATTTTACAACTTTTTAAAATGTAATATTTAAAGAACATTCTCCTTAAATGGCATACAAGAAAATATGACCACTAACCACAAACTAATTTTTTTAATATACTTTTAAGTTCTAGGGTACATGTGCACAATGTGCAGGTTTGTTACATAGGTATACATGTGCCATGTTGGTTTGCTGCATCCATCAACTCGTCATTTACATTAGGCATTTCTCCTAACTATCCCTCCCCCAGCACCCACACACTGACAGGCCCCAGTGTGTGATGTTCCCCTGCCTGACACCACAAACTAATTTTTAAAAACTATACATTTGTAACAATGCAAGGGCAACCCAATGCAGCGTGTCAGAGTCTAAGTGAAGTGAAGAGGATGTCCCCATGGGAAGGCAGCCCAGAGTTTGTGTCAAAGCCTGAAAGATGAGGGGTCAACCAGGAGAGAAAGACAGGGGTAATCCAGGAGAGAAGGAGAGAGGTTTTCAATAGAAATAGAAATAAAAAGTTATCAATGTGTGTGTTGCACAGTGAGAAGCTTGGGAGTAGTGATATCCCAATAACAATGAGCACACCTAACACTTATATCTTGGTCTCTTAATACCATTCTCTACTGAAAGGAGCCAGGCTCCTTGGAGATATGTCTGCTCTTCAGATTAGGGAAATACATGATGTCTTGGATATCTTGAGCAGACAGTTAAGACAGCACTTAAAGAATTATGCAGACATGTAAAAAGGACAAGGAAACTAGTTTCAAAGGTACCCACTGGTCTAATTATTTCTAACTTTGAAAACAAAAAAAGAATCCATAAGTTCATTTTAATATAAATAAAAGTTTGACCAAAAAAAATGATATTTACAGAGACTCAAACACTTCCCTACAAAATACTTACTATAAAATGCAAAATAATAACTTCACAGTAAATAAGTCTGGAAGACATCACCTTAATCAAGTGATTAAAATAATATCACCAATAATGGAGCAAATCAACAGTGTGTGCCACCTGATGAAATGCAATGAGAATATCATTTCTGTCATATTCCTGCCAAAAGTTCGAAATCTGAATTGAATCAACAGGAAACATGAAACAAACCCACTGAGGAACATTCTACACAATAAACAGCCTATAATCAAGAGATCAAGGGTTATAAAAGCCAAGAAAAAACTGAGAAACTATTCCATAATAAAGTAGACTTAGAAAAGACCTAGTAATAAATACAATGCAAGATGGTTAGCTGGATACTTCACTATCAAGGATATTGTTGGGACAATATGAGAAAATTTCAATGGGATCTGATAATTAGATGATAGTAAGATAACAGGGTTAATTTACTGATTTCAGTGGTTGCTTTGTGAGTATGTTGAAGAATGTGCTTGTTTGTGAGAAAAAACAGAGTATTTGAGGATGTTAGAGCATCAGTGTAAACAATTCACTCTTAATTGACTTAGTGAAATAAAAGGTTCTTCACACTTTTTTTTTTACTGTACTTGCAACTTTTCTATAAGTTTGAGGGAGGCAGAGTAGAGGAACACAGGAAGGAGCAGGGCTAGAAGGAGAGGCAGTCATCTTACATAAAATAATTGTAAGTGGAAGAGAGGGTTCATGTGTCACTACTAACCACAAGAATAGACATCCCCAAGATCTGGCTAGAAGTGACTATTACAAAGTACATGACTACCCCAGACACACATGTGCCTGATTTTAGAGAAGACAGGAAAAGATGTCTCAAACAAATCACAAACTCCAAGAGGCATGTTGCCAAAAGTCAAATAGGTCTTCTGAAAAAGGAGAAGTCTAGACCACAGTCAACAGTGCAGGCAGCATCATACCACCAGGTTTAGCTGTGTTTTCAAAAAAGCTAAATATCATAGTATTAGAAAGATACATTTATGTTCAACACAAAACAAAGACAAAGGCAGATGCTCCAGCAATATGGCCCTAAGTACTTCTGTTTCCAGGATACACGTCACATGAGAAATGTGACGAGGTACCATGTTCTTTGAAGATGGTACATTATGAAATTTCTTCTGCCTACCAGTGAGACTAATCTCTTCCAGATGTTGTTTGGCCCAAATGTGCTATTCAAATACATGAAAGTTTTGTTTATTTTCAAAGTTTGAGAGCCAAATAAGAAACCCAGTTTCCTTCACCAGCCTCTAATTAAACTGGAGATAAAAGCTTAAAAAAAAATCAGTATATAACCTAAGTCTAGACTTATACATCCTGCCCAAAGTTTTGAGCGGGGGAGGGTGAAGAAAATAAGACCTGTGGAATACAATCCTAGTATCTACTTCAGCATGGGAAAAATAATGAGACGCTTGAATTTCATTTCCTTTCCTGCTCCCAGCATATTACCATTCTTCCTCATTGAAAACCCTCTTGGCAATACCTCTCTAAAACAGTAAGTATAGAGGGGAATCTAAAGAAAACTAGTATTGTGCTAGAGGATGAATTATTCCCAGCTGGGTAGAGGATATGTAAATACTCCGGCTTCCTGAGAAGTCACATACGTGATTTTACCAACTTGAGGGGGCACCAAAAAAGAGCTGGCCTCGTTCTTTGATATACAATTCTATGAATAACATCTCAAATGTTACCACTCTGTTGAAGAAATCAGGAAGTGAAGCAAAGGGAATTAAGTGACTTTTCTCTGTTCACAATGATTTAGTAACTATGAAAATCACCAAAAAAAGGGGGGGGGGGTCCCCTCTCTAACTTATGTGAGTGGTTAACTCCTGTTTTCCTGTTATGAAAGAGTTTAAAACATAATAGCGGACACTTTTTAAAATAATAGCTGAAGTCTTTTATCAGGAAAGCAGCAGAAAATGGAAGGGAAAAGAAGCCTCTTTTTTAATAAACTGTGAGAAGATAGTAAAACCACAAAGTAGCCACAAGTAGCCCCTATGTCTGAACATGACCTAAAAACCAACTGGAGACCTAAAAACAGCTGTGAGGCCCCACTTGAAAGACTTCTATCTGCTAATTGGCCTGAAAGATGCTGTCCTACATGTCCAAAAAACACAGGGGGATAGTCCAAACATGTAGAGAATAGAGAATGTCACACAGAAAACTTCTAACTAGTGTGAAAAGGAATTTGATGACCACTCCAAAAAAGAGATAAGGCATTATGACATTAGAAAGGGAATTCTGGGCCAGGTGTGGTGGCTCACGCCTGTAATTCCAACACTCTCTGAGACCAAGGCAGGAAGATCACGTGAGACCAGGAGTTCAAGACCAGCCTGGCCAACATGGCAAGATGCCATCTCTACTTAAAAAGTAATAATAGGCCGGGCGTGGTGGCTCAAGCCTGCAATCCCAGCACTTTGGGAGGCCCAGACGGGTGGATCACGAGGTCAGGAGATCGAGACCATTCTGGCTAACACGGTGAAACCCCGTCTCTACTAAAAAAAATACAAAAAAACCTAGCCGGGCGATGTGGCGGGCGCCTGTAGTCCCAGTTACTCGGGAGGCTGAGGCAGGAGAATGGCGTAAACCCAGGAGGCGGAGCTTGCAGTGAGCTGAGATCTGGCCATGGCANGGGAGGGCGAGACGGGCAGATCACAAAGTCAGGGGATCGAGACCATCCTGGCTAACACGGTGAAACCCCGTCTCTACTAAAAATACAAAACAGTAGCTGGGCGAGGTGGCGGGCGCCTGTAGTCCCAGCTACTCGGGAGGCTGAGGCAGGAGAATGGCGTGAACCCGGCAGGCGGAGCTTGCAGTGAGCCGAGATTGCACCACTGCACTCCAGCCTGGGCGACAGAGTGAGACTCCATCTCAAAAAAGAGTATAATAATAAAAAATAAATAATAAATAATAATAAATACAAAATATTTTAAAGGAAGGGAATTCTGAAACAAAAGGAGTCCACTTACAAAAAATTAAGTTTTACTAAACCAATATTCCCTAACAAATCTGGGAGAAGAAGAAACAACCAGACTCAGTGGCTGTGGGTTTGACCTGACCAAGAATTTCCTGGGGCTTGAGAAGGGAGCAGTGTGCCAAATGGCTGAGGTTAGAGTGACTGTTGTTTTAAGCCAAGTCATAGCGATAAAATGAGCAGGTGGCAAGTCTCTAAATCTTTTGTATTCCCAGATTTCCCCATTTTACAGTAATATAGTGCTGGGGGCAAGGGATAAAATGTGATGTGTTCAACCCATTGCAGAGAAGTGGCTCCAAGGGTATAATTTTAGATTTCTAAAAGGCCAACTCTCCAAAGAACTACCCCAGTTTCTTTTGGTGGTGACTGTGGAGGTAACTGAAGTGACATACAAGGACCCTTCTCCTTCTGGGGTCTGATGGTCTCGTTATGGAGACTGATCTCTGATCCAAGTTACATGAACTCCTCCTCTCAGCTGGAATTCATAGCACCACACTGATTTCTTTTGGCCCCAAGCCCAAATTGCAGCTGTTTGTACTTATTCGTGGTATGGTGTATTTTGAAACGAAATGAACCAGATTTTTCCTACTGCCTATGTCAGTGCCTGGTATTGGGAAACATTAACTCTTTCACAGTCAGGCTACCAACAATTGTATTGTGTCTATGAAAGGAAGGACACTATAAAGAAGACATTGACCCCAAGCTAGGAAAGAGTCCATCAAGAAGCCCATTTCAAAGCAAAGGACAGATATTTCACCATTTACTTAGTTTTGGAGCCTCATCTACTTCCAAATAAGTTTCAGATATGTTACAGAAGATTATAAAGAACAAGAGTCATGGATTAAAGTAAGCAAGGGAAATAGGTATTTCAAAACTGAGGGCAAAATTTTACTCTGAGCTCTCTGGTAACCAAAGCAAAAGGGAAAATGAAGAGTTGCATATGAACTATTGAGAGAGAGAGATGTTATTTTCTTCTACTAAATCGTAGTAAGAGTTATCAAATGGTATAAAATACACAAAAATATTAATACTATTTCTTCTCTATCAACTCTCAGTGAAAGCTGAAGATAAATGGTTCTTGCATGGTATAGCACCCATGAAACTTAAACATAAAACAAAACCAGACTTAAACAAAACAGAGTTTTTGATTTAGTAGAACCCAGACACCTGTATTTTTTTAAGTCTTCTTAATTCCGAAGCATATGTCTGATTACATGCCATTATCTTAAATCAGAGTTCTTCACAGACACTTGGACTAGAACAAATGTATTATATTCTACATTTACTGCTAGTAAGTGATTTAATATGATACAAGGTGAGCAGAGCAAGCTTTACTGCAGAATATAGTAACACTGAGTCCTATATCTTCTCCAAAGCTGGTGAATAAGATGCTGTGTGAGAGAGAACCAAGAATCTGTATTTTAACAAGCACCCAAAGTGGGTCTAGGTTGAAAGCTAGGGGTGTTAACTACTGCATTACACCAGTGGTTCTCAAATTGTAATATGTGGCACACAGAATTCACTGGAGGGCTTGTTCGAACACAAATGTATGAGCCCCAACCCGTTGCATGTCTGATTCAGTAGGTCCAGGGTGGATCCAAGAATTTGCATTTACTAACAAGTCTCCAGGTGATGCTGGTGCTGGTCATGGGGCCACACTTTAAGAACCACTCACTAAACTGTCCATTTAATAAATCAGTGGCTTCACATGGCCTTTAATAGAACTGGAAATAATAATTTAAAATAATATATAATTCAAGACTAAAGTCTCTGATAAGTATCTTAAGTGTTTAGTATTGTTGATTAGAAACAGTTTTAAGTGCTATTAATACCTGGCATAAAAGACAAATTTGGCATTTTAATTAATTAATAAATAAATAAATTGGACTTTCATCCAAACTGAAGGCCATTCCACTTGGTCAATTATAAGGACTGACAGAAATACTGTTTTAGGAGAGAACTTTTGAATTATTCAATAAAGACTATAACTGAAACACCGTGGACCAGTGGAAAAAAGGATTGAGGGCAGGTGTTACCATTTATAAATCTTGGACATTAAAAATACACACACATGTTAAATGAAACTCCTAAGAGCATGTTAAGTTTGAGAACTTCATCCCGACAAGCATCTACAACAATAAGGGAGCTGCAAATGTACCTCCACATTATATGACTTGATCTGTAGCATAAAGGTATTTAGTGTAATCCATCTGAATCTGAATTTTGGAGGGTGCCACCCAAGGCAACAGATTTAGTTTTGACAAAGTCAATAGCAAGTTCTCCTTAAAGAAAAGAATTGGCCAATAGGTCTGAGGATTCTTAAATTCATTTTCTGTTCGTGAGCATAAGATCACACCATAGCTCTATCGGAAAGGCAATATCTAGTGCATAGATAGGTTTCTTAAGTTATTAAATCATAGATTCAAAAGAAGGCATAAGGCTGTGGACACAGGTGGGTTTTATACCATTTGGAAATGGAACTTGATCTGCCAAAAGATAACTCCCATATACTACATTATTCTCTGGATGGCTGTATCAATCCTCTTAAGAAACATTAAAGTCTAAAATCTTCATGATCAGTCACCTCAACCCAGAGACATTTAATTAAGATCAAAAGCTGTGGTGAAATTAATATATCCCACAAATGGTGATAAAGTGACTTCTGAATAAAGACAACATCAGCCCCAATTCCCCAATATGTCCATATCCAATTTCCACTCAAAATATACATGAAGACAAAAACTCAAAATAGCTCAGAAACCAAGAATAACAGCCAGCCATTTATAAGAACCTAGGAGTAATATCTATTAAGTACAGTGCAGATGGAACTGAATTAAAAGCAATTGGTGTCCAATGAATGCTTTGCTTGCTAAAAAAGAACAGCTAGAAATAAATTAGAAGGTTCAGACCTCCTCCACCCTACCTCATCTTCCAGAACACTGGAATCAGCAGGAATGAGCAGCAACAGCATCCCCACACTGTGCAGCCCTGCTTTCTAAAACAACCAAACAGCTATCCACTTGTCTTAGTCAGTTCAGGCTGCTATGAAAGCTACCATAGACTGGGTGGCTTAAACAACAAACATTTCTTTCTTACAGACCTGAAGGCTGGAAGTCTAAGACCAGGGTGCCAACAAAGTTGGGCTCTGATGAGGGCCCTCTTCAGGGTTGTGGTCTGTGATCTTCTCATTACAGCCTCACAAGTGGAAACAGGGCTAGAGAGCTCTTCTGGGGTCACATTTAATGAAACTCCTAAGAGCATATTACGACAGGGTCTTGCTGCCACCCAGGCTGGAGTGGCGCGATCATACCTCACTATAGCCTTAAACTCCCAGGCGCAAGTGATTCTGCCACCTAAACCTCCTAGGAAGCTGAAACTACAGGCACACACCACCACGCCAGGCTAATTTTTTTAAATTGTTATTAATAGTAGACACAGGGTCCAGCTGTGTCGCCCAGGTTGGTCTTAAACTCCTGGGCTCAAACAAATCTTCTGTCTCAGCCTCCCAGAGTGCTGGGATTACAGGTGTGAGTCAACACACGGGGTGTAGTGTCTCTTTTATAAGGCCCCTAATCTCATTCATGAGGGCAGAGCCCTTATGACCTAATCACCTTCTAATACCATCACCCTGGGGACTGAGATTTCAACATATGAATTTCAGGGAGACACAATCTTCAGTCCATAACACTGCTATTCTCTCTTTCTCTTACCCCTTTCAGAAGTTCTGTACAAAGAAGTTTTTTCATAAATCAGCACAATAAACAATCTATGGTTGGTTCATGGCCTCCTGAATATGGGAGAACAGTAGTCCAGTTCTAAAGGAGCTGGGTACAAGAATTCTAACATGAAAAATTTCCTTGTCACTAGCCAAATCTCTTAGCATTGACTTGTGACTGGGGAAACAACAGGCTCCACTTTGATCAGGTGACTTCTTAGGGGCATGGGGCCAGGGTTTTCTCCTGTTTCAGCAGTCAGGGCCCAGAGCCTCCAGAGGTAGTCACCAGGATCACCCTTGTCAATGGTGCCAGCTGGTCACTTGCACAAAGGCACCAAGCTAAAAGGAGAGCCATGGCTGCAACCCAGCAAGGACTGCACTACCCGCCCCCCCAGCCACATGCCTCAGTGTGAGCTGTGCTCGCCCAAAAGAATAAGCCTTCTCAAATCAGGCAGAAACCAGGCAGCTAGTAAATGGGACATGGTTAGAACTCCAAAGTCTAGGCCCGCATTGTCCAATTTGATAGTTGCTCTTCTACATGCACAGTGCGGAAATACAACATTTTCCATTATCGCAAAAATCTGTTGGACGGTGCTGGAATCCTGTCCACAAAAATTACAAAGTGGAAGGACACTTGGCAACTTTTCAATTAAAATGGAAATACTCTTATTCTGTCCTACAAAATACAGTCTCCAGAGAGGTCGGTCATTTTGGAGTCAGCATTAAATCTGACTAAATGCCTCTAAAACAATGAAAACATTAAGACAGCTAGTACGCTAAGCTCATAATAACCCCTTTTGTTCACTGTGTGTTTCCTATGTTTTAATATGCTAAAATCAAACACATGGAAATATTGAGCTGTTTTAAATAATACTCCTCAAAAAGGAATAGGTTCTCATTAGAAGCATTTTCTTCAATATCAGGAATAACAAGAATCTCACTATTACTCCTACTATACAACACAGTTCTAGACAGGCTAGTTAATTCAATGAAACAAGACAACAATAACATGCAAGGAGTAAAAGAGTCAAAACTCTCCTTATTTGTAATCAAAATGATTATTTAAATTCAAAGTCCAAGAAAGTCTACAGATGAACCTGCTCCAAAATTTCCAATGAAATGCTAAGGACCAAAATAGCCAATACAAATTAAGAGAACGGAAGTAGAAGACTTGACCTACCAATGAGTAAGACACATAAAAAGCCATATAATGAAGGTAATGTGACAACTGTTCCAGGCTAGACATTCAGAGGTACACAGAGTCTCAAAACAGCCTTACACAGATGATACACATGACATGACAGTGGGGACACAAAGGGACGGGAAAAAAATGGTTCTAAGGCAAAAGGAAAAAATGTACATAATCAGACACTCTAACTTCACATCATAAACAGAACTAACATCCAGATGGATTAAAGGCCTGAACATAATTTGACTGGCCTAGGGGAACTCCAGCATCATGCTGGTCTCTTATTTCCTTTTAGCTTCATTTCTGAACCCTTCTGCTGTTACTCTGTGCTAACAGTCTAATGTAGGGAAAGCTGCCTCTATCTCCTGAAATGATACAGAAACAAAAAGTTAAAAAGTTGATATCGTGCTTGAAGATCTCTTTTATACCTAAAACTAACCACTGGTTTCCTTCCCCTCCAAAGACAGTCATGTAATGTTCCTGATTCAGCAGACAGATTAAAAGCTCAATTAGAATTCTGTTGTAAAAAATAATATATATAGCTTCTCAAAGAACATATAAGATGCTGACTAATAAATACCCTGGATAAAAACTTCTAAAATGACTAATAAATGCCCTGGATAGAAACTTCCATATAAAATTCATATAAATGTAGCCAAAATGCAGAATAAGATTTAGCTTTTAATATATGCTAACCTTCTTTGGAAATTAAATATTTTACCTGGAAATAACAGTGGTTTTTTAAAGTTGTATCTTGAGACTTTATCCTCTGTTTATAGCTCTTTTTACTTTATATAACACTTACAGTTTCAGCTGATGAATAACAACTACACAGGAACATTCAATTCCAGAGGCAATTTTAATGTAGTCATTGATAAAATACAAGCTATCACAATAAAACTGTTTAATTTACTTACAAAAGGAATACAGTTCTAATCACATATTCATCTATTATACTTTTGTTGTAAATTTCCCTTGGTAAACTAATTTTAAACTTCTAAACCACCTCAATCTGCACACTTAACAGTAAATCACAGTAATAGGTATATGTATTCTAGCTCTCTTGAGGCAAAACAAGCATTTAATTTTAACAGACACTACTCGTGGGGTGCCAAAGTTAATCACACAAAACCAGAAGTATGGCTCAATGTGGGAACATATTTCTGAATGAACTTATCCTTAAAGAGAGAAAAAGTGTCCCAGAATATAAACTAATAATGGGAGATAGTGAGGATGAACACAGTGCAATATTCATTGCTGTTTGAGAGTTGAATAGGTAGGTATTCTCTTATTCCTAATCGAAATAAGGATAAACCAAGGGACCTAAAACTCCAGAGATAGGATTTTTCCTGCTGAGGCTAATGGAAATAAGCAATTACAACTTTCAGTAAAAGATAAATACAAGAACTATGCTCTAGAAAGATGTGTCCATCAAAGGTCAAAAGCACTGTAGGTGTAACTTCTCTTTAAAATATGAAGGGAGCCAGGCATGGTGGCTCACACCTGTAATCCCAGCACTTTGTGAGCCTGAGGCAGGAGAACTGCTTGAGGCCAGGAGTTTGAGACCAGCCTGGTCCACATGGTGAGACCCCATCTCTACAAAAATAAAATAAAATAAAATAAAATAAAATAAAATAAAATAAAATATGAAGTGTTGGTTACAAGAAACCTAATTTGTATATCCAGATGAGAAATTCTGGGAATCCAGGCAGATCATCAGGATCCCATTTGAAATGGAAATCCCCTGATCCTGTGGAATCAACTGTAAATTAAATCATTTTATTATGATAGTTTGTATTTTATCAATGACTACATTAAAATTGTCTCAGAATTGAATTTCCTGCATAGCTGTTATTAATCAGTTGAAATGTGTAAGTTTTATATAATGTATTTAAACCACAGAGATTCAGTCACAAACAGAGAAGGGAGGATTATGGCTGTCCCTATCCCTGGAGTTTAGTAGGCAAGCCAGAACACTCCAAGGTAAGACAGAGTCAATACATGCACCCTCACATCTCAAGTAAAAGCAGACAAGAGTGAGACCAGCAGGGTGGCACACAAATCTACTTAGAACCCATTCTCTAGGGACAATGAATGTAATTTGCTTAATAGAGTGAACCACAAACCAAAAGACAAAGGGCTATCTTGGGTGCTAAAAGTGTTACAAAGACATAGGCATTCCTGAGGATGCCCTAAAGAGTTTTGTTTTTTGGAAGAAAAATCTCCTTCTCTTTGGGGAAGGGAGGATAAGTATGGTGACCTATTATTTGGGGTTCAGCGACTAAAAAGTGGTGGCTGCAATCACAGAAAGGGCAGTCACCCAGGAGCCAATGCAGTGTGGCCAGGTCAGGAGCTTCCTCCTCCACCATCCCACAGAGCTGGACCATGAAAACCAAACCATGCTTTGTGGGAGTTAAGGGGAGATGCTGCAGCCACATATTCTAGGAATAATTCTCCCAAACCTCCAGCTGTATCTCAGATTTATATGGCTCACAGAAACAAAAATATAATGGTAACAATAATTAGGCTCAGAATTCATAACTCAGAAATAACTGATTTATATATGTCTTGGACCACTACTCCAACTAACATGTAATATTCATACTGTTAGTAGTGTCAAAGTCACATTAACTATTTCAATGAAGTTCATCCCAACAACACAGACTTAAGAAAAACTAATCATTCCATGAGGGCATAATCAAGGCTCCATCCTTCACCCAGTACACAGCTGCCATAGTTCTTCGTGCTCATAAACATTTGTGAAATGCATGTCTTGATCCTCCAATGACAGTCACTGTCAATTTTGGCTAACAATGACTTTGCAAGACATCTCTCCCATTCATCCTAGTCTTCAGCTGGCCACATCTTGTTTTGAACTGCAGTTTACTTAATTCAATTATTCTCTCTTCTGTGGCTTCAGTTTTCTTTTCTTCTCAGTTCCCAGTCCTCAGAATATAAACACGCTAAATTTACTATTCAAGAAAGAAAAAATACTCCCTTTGTGACAGACTGGATTAAGAAAATGTGGCACATATACACCATGGAATACTATGCAGCCATGAAAAGGATGAGTTTGCGTCCTTTGTAGGGACATGGATGCAGCTGGAAACCATCATTCTTAGCAAACTATCACAAGAAGAGAAAACTAAACACCGCATGTTCTCACTCATAGGTGGGAACTGAACAATGTGACCCCAACTTCTTTCTCTTCCTTCTCTCCCGTCCCTCTTCCTCATCCTCCCTTTTCAAGGCCCAAGATACTGAAGAAACAGTGCTTATTGCTTTTACATTTTTATATGATGAACCATGGCTTCCTCCACCAACTCAAAACTGTGAGATCACTGTCCTCTAAAAAGGATCTTTCTCTGTCCTTATCTTACGTGACCTTTTGTTGGCATTTTGCAACATTAATCACTCATTTTAATTTTGCCCTACTCACGACACTATGCTCCCTTGATTATTATCTAACTTTGTGATAGCTTTTTTTTAAGCATCTTCGGAGGACCTTCTTCCCCTGATGACTAGGAAATGTTGGCTTACCCACAAGCTCTGTACTTAGCCCTTTCCTATTCTATTTCTGCTTACTCTCCTTAGGCCATCTTATTCATACCAATAAATTCCACAGACACTTACAGTCTGGTGATGCTTAATTATGCATCCCCATTCCAGAACGTAATCCAACATTCGAACTTAATAGATTCAAATCCATTCGTGGCTGGGCATGGTGGCTCATGCCTATAATCTCAGCACTTTGGGAGGCTAAAGTGGGAGGATCACCTTAGCCCATGAATTTGAGACAAGCCTGGACAACAAAGTGAGATCCTAGCTTTAAAAAAAACAGAGGAAAAAAAAAACGGTTGGGTGTGATGGCGTGTGCCTGTGGTCCCAGGTACTCAAAAGGCTGAAACAGGAGGATTGCTTGAGCCCAGGAGGTCGAACCTGCAGTGAGCCATGATCACAACACTGTACTCCAGCCTGGGTGACAAAGTCTCAAAAAAAAAAAAAAAAATTCTTTCTCCTCCAGCCCCCACTGTCACTTGCTTAGTTCAAGTTACCTCCCCTGGACAATTGCAAGGGTCTCTGTCTCTAATCTCATTTCATTTCTCTGTCTCTCTCCAATTTAACCTCTTGCAATGATCTAACAAAACTGCGGAAATCTTTCAATTGTTAAGAATTGGCAGGGAGGAAGGCCTGGCAAGACAGCTCAAGACTATAATCCCAGCACTGTAGGAGGCCGAGACAGGTGGATTGCTTGAGCTCAGGAGACCAGCCTGGGCAACATGGTGAAAAAAATTAGCCAAGTGTGGTGGTGTGTGACTGTGGTCCCAGCTACTCGGGAGGCTGAGGTGAGAGAATTACCTGAGCCCAGGAGGCGGAGGTTGCAGTGTACTGTGATCGCACCACTGTACTCCAGTCTGAGCAATGAGTAGAGACCGTGTCTCAAAAAAAAAAGAATTAGGAGGGAGGAAGCAAACTTCAGATTCCTTTCTACATTCCACAAGACCACCCCTGATCCAGCCCCTGCCTCATCCACTAGCAAGTCTTACATTATTTACCAACAAAACTACCTGGAGTTCCTAGAAAACATCATGGTACTTCATGCCTTCCATATTCTGTTTTCACAATTAAAATGCCTTCTTCCACTGCCTAGCCACAAGATGAACTCCCTTTATCTTTCAATCTTCCAATGTCCAGCTGATGTCTCAGGAGTCTCCTTCTTAATCACTGCCACTCACACATCATCAGCAGTGCGTTGGTGTGCCCTGCTATATGCCATCACCTCTGTACCTTGCACATAAGTCATAACATTCATCACACTACACCCTGCTGGACTTTGAGCTTCCTGAGGATACAGCCAGCACTATAATTATTTCTTTATCCAAATGCTCAGTGTGCCTGGCAATATAGACAGTGCTCAATAAAGGGTAATTGAACAAGAAAAGGAGGAATTAATGAAGGCATACAGCCACTAAAAATGAAAAATGAACTGAAGAATTGGTTTGCCCAAAAGTTCAAGTATTCTAACACAACTATTTCCTGTCCAATGATTTTCTTCATTCATGCATGCATGCATGCAAAAGGCTGTACACAAGACACAAAGTGCTGGTAATATAATCTTCCCAGCTTTCTCAAGTCACTGCAAATTCTGGTGATACAAGAGCCTTACTAGTCAATCCCACACATTCCATTCCCAATGGCCATTAGGAAGAAAAAGAAACATATACAAAATGTTGGGGAAATGCTCCCTAAAGGTTAAGCATTATAATTAACTTTCTGTCTTGGCACATCCTTTACCTTATTCCTTCTTCCTTAACACACAACACACTCACCTGCTTGTTCCATCATGAATTTGGAGTTCACCATTACCTGTGCAAATATCTATATTACCAATTCCATGCTATGGTAATTACATATTCAAAAGTTACAGACTCAACACACAAAAAAAAAATCCCAAATGATTTGGCTTGATCCAAATCACACCTCAAATTGGTACACAGGCAAGCCAACTCAAATAAATTCACAGGGGTATAAGGTATAAATCTTTACAGCACATAAACAAATTTTTATGCATTAGAATTAAGTATGAAAAATAAAGCCTTAAAAGATCCAGAAGAAAATATAGTAGAATGTTTATACAGTCACAGATTGAGAGGAGGCTATTTTAGCATAAGGACAAAGAAAAGACTGATAAAGGTAACTACCTAAAATAGTTTGGATATTTGTCTCCACCCAAATCTCACACTGAAATATAACCCCCAGTGTTACATGTGGGGCCTGATGGGAGGTGTTTGGATCACGGGGACAGATCCCTACGAATGGTTCTGGAACATCCTCTTGATGGTAAGTGATCTGAGTTCTCTCAAGATACGGTCATTTAAAAGCATGTGTCACTTCACCCCAACTAACTCACTCCTTCTCTCCCTTTCTCTCTCTCTTTCAGTAGTGCTTGTTTGCTCCTGTTTTCACCACATGAGGTGCCTGCTCGCCCTTCACCTTCTGCCATGACTGTAAATTTTGTGAGGCCTCCCCAGAAGCTGAGCAGATGCCAGCACCATGCTTCCTGTAGAGCCCACAGAATTGTGAGCCAATTAATCTTCTTTTCTTTATAAATTACCTAGTCTTAGGTATTTCTTTACAATAGTATAAAAATGGCCTAATACACTACCCTAAACATTTAAAGCTTCATTATATTAAACAAATGCATATATGAAAAAATGCTTTATATCACATCATAAACTGTTAACATTCTTAAAGTTTTAAAAAAGAAAATTATATGTATTAAATATATAGCTTAAACAAGTAAATTTTAGATGAGCATCCTAATAGAAAATGGTTGACAAACATTCACAGGAAATTTATGAGAAATAATACAAAAGATCAATGAGCATAAGAAAAAATTGTGCCTAACTTCAAGTGATTAAATAATCTAATTTTAAAATAAAATGCCCCAACACATTGATAATTTTCTAAATTTATAATATTCAGGTTAATGAAGTTGCTGGACTTTTGTGCATTGTGATCAGGGGTTTCAGTATGGAACAACCTCATCCTGTCCCTGAAGGATGATTTTGGCAATATGTATCAAAAGCCAGACAAACACACCCTTTGACCTAGCAATTCTACTTCAAGATGTTTATCATTGGAAAAGAATCAGCAATCTGTGCTAACATACCTATTGAGGACAATCATTACAAAACTCTATCTGTGAAATTGAAAGCAACCTTAAGGTTTCAAGAAGTGGTATTAATTTAAGAGACCGAGTATAGTGGCTCATACCTGTAATCCCAGCACTTTGGGAGGCCAAGACAGGCAGATCACCCAAGCTCAGAAGTTCAAGACCAGCCTGGCCAACATGGTAAAACTCCATCTCTACTAAAAATACAAAAATCAGCTGGGCGTGATCGTGGGCACCTGTAATCCTAGCTACTCGGGAGGCTAAGGCAGGAGAATCACTTGAACCTGTCAGGTGGATGTTGCAGTGAGCCAAGATTGTGCCACTGTACTCCAACCTGGACAACAGAACAAGACTCTGTCTCAAAAAAAAAAAAAAAAAAAAAAAAAAAAAAAAAAAAGTTATTAAGTAAATAACAATATATTTGAAGGACAAAATACGTCCTACTATTTTAAAAGTCACACTATAGATGTCTTTTCCCAGAATACTAAGAGCAAAATACAGTGAAAACTCTCCTAGCACAAAAACGTGTAAAACTGCTGTATGTGTATGCATACACAAGCACACACCTCCACCTCTGTAAATGCTTACCCAACTTGGCAAAAGTCATGAATCTCCCAAGAAACAAATATAAGTCAAGAAGTCAACTGGGAAAAGAGAGAAAAAAAAAAAAAAAACGGAGTCTGTCAGCCGATTATATCCCAATAATCCCAGGTGACTTTGAGTTTTGGCTTTAAAAGCAAAAATCAAGTGAAAAATGGAAGTCAGATCAAAGACCTCTGCAAAACGCTGGGACATCCTACCCTTAACAGCTGAACTAATAATAAAAATACTGACCCATGTCACACAGGGAGAGGGTCAGAAAATGTGACTGTCTCACACATGGATCTAGGTAGGAAAGATTCACCCCTGAGAATTTATATCCGGACACTTGCCCTTAATAAACTGGGGATGACCTGAACTCATACTGCTGGTGTAGCCACCCAAAAACCTCAAGCTAATAATTCAATCTGATGTGGACATGGGTTGAGAGTGTCTTTAATGCATCAAAAAGAAGAAAACACAAATTCTTTCTGAACTGATTCACCTTAAGCTCTCAAAGAATTCCCAGAGAAACAGTTCCTAGAAACATGAGCTTACATTGGGAGAGTGGGGAGTGGGATGGGATCGCAAAGCACATACAGAAACAAGTCAACATTTACAAGAGTCATCAAAAAGAACAAATAGCAGAAACAGATTTACAAAGTCTACAGATACTAGGATTATCAAATACAGACTATAAAATAAAAATGTTTAATAGGTTTAGGAGTAAAAGAGGACATATTAAAGGATATTAAAAATGACTACACAACTTTTAAGAAGATATAAACAGAGTTCCTAAAATAAAAATAGAAACAGGGTTCCTAGAAATATAAAAACACAGTATTTCAAATTAGAAATTCAGTAGGTAATACAGCTGATTAAGTGCAACTGAAGAGATAATTAGTAAACTGGACCATCACTACAAACAAACTACACAGAGGCACAGACGGGAAATCTCAAAGTGAGGTTTAGAGTCAGGAATGAGATTAAAAAAAAAAATTCATACCAAAACAAATTTTATTGAGCCTTTATTGACATAAAAATGTTTGACACATTCCTAAATATTTTTTAAAAAGCCACAAACCAACATATACTTGTGTCATTTTATTTTTTGAAAAGTGTGGGGTTTACAGACATAAGTGTACATATTTGGAAGAACTGCTAAAATGATTGGTCTTATGTTTGAGTGGAAATATTTCGTCATTTTAATTTAAATTTTTATAATTTCCAGGGGTTCGAATTATATATGAGTCATTTCATAGTAAAAAAGTTATTTAAAAATTAATAGAAAATAATACTGGGCATTATATATATATATATATATATATATATACACATATAAATATTTGAGTATATGAGGGACATATACCACTGTTAACAGCTGCTATTTCTAGTTTTGAGAATTTGCATGATTTGGATGATTTTTACCTATAATTTCTAATCAACAATTGAATAAATTACATGTCTAAATATGGAGGGGAAAAGACTTGGTACTTAAAAACATTAATAGAGATTTTATTATGGATGCTAAGTTACCATGATTTTATATTTTACAAATTCTCGTTTGTTTTGTTGTTTATATAGCTTACACTTTACATATTTGCATTTATCATTTCACAATTAGGAAAAGATAAACATATATGTAGATACATAGATAGGTCAGTTGGCCTTAGAATTGTGTACAAAACTTTGTGCAATAAAATCCCATTTTAAAATTGAAAACAAAAATGCAATATATCTATATATTTATATACAATGTTTTCAGAGACTTACAATGTTAAGGGAAAGCACTGCCTCTAAATGTTAAAATTTTAAAACACAGAACAAAAATACATGCAGCTCTCATAAAGGTCTTGCAGAGGAATAACAGGCAGAAATTACAGGAGAATGTTAACAGTGGCTGTTCCTGGTGTCCTAGTTCCCTTCTTGCATTAATATCTGGGGAGGGAGAGAACAAGAGAGCCAGTCAGAGTTTCTTGATGTTAACACACATCTGGCCTCAATTTTGATTCTTGGGAACCAGAGCAGTGGAAGCAAGAGGACCAGGAAAATAAGATAGGGGCTAAAACCACCTATCTTAAAACATGTTAAAATGCACAATCATTGAGGTGAATGAGAGGCAAAAAGTCAACATTTACTACTGCCCTTCAAGATAAGGGAAAAGAACCAATCAACCAAGAAAAAGGGAAAAGCCAATAATGCTTAACTGTTGCCACTTTTCTTAATGACATAAAAACCCACATCAGACAAATTTTTTTGGTATACTACCCTTGAACTGGAAACCACAGATTTTAATCTCTAATTTATTTAGGAATAAAAATTCAGATCACAGGCAACACACTTCCATGTGACTTTAAATGTATATTATTAGCTAATGATAGGAAAACTTCACATTGCCCAGTTGAGTTCACATAAAATGTCATGACTTCCCTTCTCCTTCCAGAAACAGATCTCTGAAAGCAGATCCTTAAAGAAGAATACCAAATATTAGCCAAAAACTTAATTTATTCTATCCCGCGTTCCTCTGATCTTTGAAAAAGTGATTCTGCAGTGCTTTCCAAATTCACAGCAGACACAATGTATAAACATCAAATCATCAAAGACAGTTCAAGAGAATGCCTCACTTTTAGAAACACTACAAACTAAAACTTAAGAGCTTCTACACCTGCAAATAATAAACTTCAAAGGCAATCCAAACTATCCTGGCATTTATCATTTGTGGGCATAAGTGTGTGTAGCGGGTGTAAGTCTGTGCTTGGTTTTAATAATCAATTGACTGACTATAGTTTAACTAGTCTTATTTCAGCCTTGAATTCGTGTAGAGTGTCTTAAAGCTATTTTAAGTGTGTTGTTCATAAAATTTATAGCATCTCATGATTGGAAGAAAACTTCTGAGGTCATCTAGTTCTACATCTTATCCAATCCTTTAGTCACTGCAGAATCTATTCTCTATGATGTCTGCTGGAACACTTCCAATAACGGGAAGCTCACTACCTTCCAAGGCCAGTCATGAGGTCCTTGGACAGAGAGTTTGCTAGAAATTCTCTCTCAAATGTAGTTCAGATTATCTAAACTGAAAAACCCATCCCTGGGGCCCAGCTACTCTTTTGTAACCAAACTGAATCCCATTCGTTGAACACTTCAAAGCTTATCAGGTCGATGAAGATAGAGATCAGATTGTCTGTTTTTTTTCTTTCCTCTGTCTTATAATTCTATTTGCAGATCCTTTACAACTTCTTTCCACTATTCACTGAGAACACGACAGTTGATTTATTCTATCCTTCAAGGATGACACCTAAAACACAATATGGTACCCTTGCTGGCTAGTTCTGACCAGTCCAGAATATGATGAAACCCACTTGCTCTTAATGTTTGGATATGAGGTGTTTAGAGAGCACATTATAATGGAAAAAAAAAAACTGCCTACAGTTTGATAAAACAGCCATTTCAAATTGGCCCAACTTTGAAAAATGCTGTACAGTGAGATGGAAAATAATAACTGAAGTCCCCAAATCCACTGTTTCTCAAAGAACATGTGGCCCACCAGTTGTCTGTCAAAAATGCAGAGTCTCGGCTAAGCACAGTGGCTCATGCCTGTTATCCCAACACTTTGGGAGGCCAAGGCAGAAAGATCACTTGAGCCCAGGTGTTCAAAACCAGGCTGGACAACAGAGCAAGACCCTGTCTCTACAAAAAAAATTTAAAAATTAGCCAGGCATGGTGGTGCACATCTGTGGTCCCAGCTACTCAGGTAGCTGAGGTAAGAGAATTGCTTGAGCCTAGGAGTTCAGGGCTGCAATGAGCAGTTATCATGCCACTGCACTCCAGCCTGGACAACAGAGCAAAACCCTGTCTCACAAAAACAAACAAACAAAAAATGCAGAGTCCTAGATCCTTCCCAAGTTGTCTGAATCGTGAACACTGTGAGCAGGCTGAAAACTCTACACTTAAATACACACCTCTGGCATTTCTGATGACAGTAAACAGTGAGAACCAATGCCTTACCCTATGCTTGCCAAATTGTTATTGTTTTAACAAACACAAATATGCACATGCATGCGCACACACTTGTACACACACTTAGTGTCCTGGCAGTCCACAAAAGTGGAAGTGAATCTGGGTTGGTCTCAGTTGATGGTAAAGCTGGGATTAGAACGAGACCGAGGTAATCACATCTTTCAGTTCCAGTCCAAGCTTGTCCCCTAAAGAAGAGAACATTATCTGGGATGTGGTAGGAGGATGAGACAGAGTTTTACATGGGGCTGATGGGGCAAAATAAAGAGCCTAAAATAAAGCAATTACTTCATTCACACTTGATTCTTTGAGGTTAGTGGTAAAAGACTAAGAAACTGTTTAATTGAGAGAAATATGCCAAAAGAGAGGAGAGAAAAAGGCAAGGAAAGAGAGAGGAGAGGAAGAAGGAAGGAAAATTTCAAGTAATAGTAAGGAGGAATTCCTGTGACTGGACAGGGTAGAACAGCTGGATTCAGCCTGTAACTTTGTGAAAGGTCTAGGATTTCACTCTCATAATTTTAATTTTCAAGTTTTCTTCTGTTAATGTTAAGCTTTATGTGATTTAGAAAAAAATGTTCTCCCCTAAATAAGGAAACTCATCACAAAAGTCGCTGATATCTGCATTTGCTGTAGCAAGAACACCAAAAAATACATTCAAGGATTTATTTTTAATTCCAGGATGAGGTCAAATTTATGTCCTCATAGAACAAGAAGACACTCTAACAATGAAGGCCAAAAGTGCTTGTAAAATCCTTTTTGCTGTTGGGGTCACAGTTGTATAAAGTACACTTCATTCCAGTTCTAAATACACATACAAACTACAGACAAAACATCCTACCACAAAACTAAATCTGAAAATGTCCAGAACCAACCAATCCACAATAAAGAGGTTAAACACCAAACCCGAAATGGTAAATGTAATAACCATGATCCTCACCATGTGGTAAAAGATGAATCCAATTAATGTTACCTTAAAAAGAACTTAAGTAACTCCTTCCTGTCCTAATTGCCCATTATAAGCCTCAGAAGCCAGCTGTGTGGCAGAGACAACTCAGCGACATTCAGCAAAGCATGTTCTGACCAAAGTACCACTTTACCCTGTGTGAACTCTATGAAACATGCATTAATGGATTCCAAAGGCATTTAAAGAGGCTATATCCTGTCAAACATTTACAATTACAATGGGATCAATAAGAACTGGATTTTAGATGGCATTTTCAGATTGCTCTATTCTTCTGATTCTAAAAGAAAAGAAAAAAAGGGAGATCAAGGAGCTTGGCACAAAACAATGACATTTTGTTAAATCCTGAGGCTGGAAGAAACCTTAAAGGTTATCTAGTAAATTTCCCCAACCTTCATTCCCTCTTGCAAACAACTCAATCATCAAGCAAGTCATTATCAAGGGCAATTTCATCACACCCAGCAGTCTGACCTGTCAAGTTAGTTTCTGAACTGACTATACCACTTAGCCCTTCATCCCTCAGAATTGCCTGTGACACTTCAAAATCCCCCTTTATATCTGAAACTGTGCATCTATGCAGCTGTTTGCGCTCACACACACTATTTCAGCCCTCCAAAATACCCAGCCTCCTGCTCCTTCCATTCTTTCCTGTTCAACAGCCCCATCCAAGGTCAATTCTCACAATGCCCAGCCTAAATACCATGGTCAGCCCTCTGGGCTCCCCTCACACCAGCCTGCTACCTACCATCCATGCTCCTTTCTGTCAATCTGCCCTTTAACACCACAATCATGATTAAACTCCAAACTGCCTGTTCTGCTCCCATTCACAGCCTCCAGAGGCCTCGTGGGGAAAACTTAAGGACAAGGTAAAGCTGTCACTATTAATCAATGCATTCTAATCTCAGATGAGCCCACAAAGAGAAGCCATCAATGCTGCCATTTCTCTCAGCACCCCTTCCAAGCCTTAAATCCCCTCAAAGAAACTCCCCAGTTTGCACATCCATCATGGAGAAGCGGATGGACATCAGGCAAGAAACCCCACAAACCCCCATCCTTCCCATCCTTCTCTCTCTTACCAACCATGACTTAAATGATCCAAGCCATTCTTTCAGATGTCTTCTCTACACTTACCCTAGACCCATCCTCTCAACCTTGGATCACATTAGAATGACCATGTGTCTGCCCTGGCCTCTCTTTCAAAGACTGAGTCATGGCCTGAAGTGAGCCACCTGCACATGGTATGTTTCAAAAGCTCCCCCAGGTGTTCTTAAAATAAGTCAAGGTTGGGTATTACTGGTGAAGACAATTTTATCCACGCCCATGGTTTTAAATGGAGTTCTTCTCTGGGCTGTGTTCTCACATATCCAAATGCATTATAGTACATACTCCATAGGGTTTGCAAATTCAACATGTACCAAACTCCTCATCCTTCCTATTCTAGGCTAAACTGTGTCCCTCCGAGAAATTCATATTTTGAGGTCGTAACTCCCAGTACCTCAGAATGTGACCACATTTGGAGCCAGGGTCTATAAACAGGTAATTAAGTCAAAATGAGGTCATTAGAGTAGGCCCTAATCCAATATGACTAGTGTCCTTATAAGAGGAAGAAAGTTGGACAAAGGCAAGTACAGAGGAATAAACCACATGAAGACGTAGGGAGGAGGTCATCACATACAAGGCAAAGAGAGAGGCCTCAGAAGAAAGCAGTCCTATAATTCTCTACGACTTCCAGCATCCAGAATTATGAGAAAATAAATTTTTGCTGTTTCAGCCATCCAGTCCATGAGACTTTAAGGCAGCCCTGGCAATCTAATATAAATACACTTCCCATGTCCTTGTTACTCTCTCCTACTTTGTCTCATTCAATGGCATTGCCATCCATTCACCATCACTCTTCCCTCTCCCTCACCCACCATATCTATTCAATAGCCAGGTTGTATCAATTCTTCCCCCTAAATGTCTTTCATATCTACCTTCTTCCCTCCAAACCCACTGTTACTGCCTTAACTCAAGCCCTAATTATCTCTCTTAAGATATCCCAGTACTATACGATCTCAACTTACAGGTAGAATCTTAAAAAGTTGAACCAAGAAGTAGAGGGTAGAATTATGGTCACCAGAGTCTGCAGGCAAGGGATGAAGAACAGCAGGGTGGGAGATAGGGAGTTGTTGATCAAAGGGTACAAAGTTTCAGACAGATAAGAGGAATAACTTCTTTCTGAGACCTACTGCACAGCAGAGTGGCTAGAGTCAATAATAATGTACTCTGTATTTCAAAATAAGACTAAATTTCAAATGTCTCACCATAAAAAATGATATAGGTCAGTGCAGTGATGGATATGTTAACTAGCTTGGTTTAATCATACACTGTGTACATAGATCAAAACATCACATTGTACCTATAAATGCATTCATTTCTGATTTGTCAATTGAAAATATTAAATTTCTTATTAAAAAATTATGGTTGCACATATTCATGGGGTACATAGTGATATTTTGATACATACAAAGTATATTAATAATTTTTAAAAAAAACACATGATCATCTCAATAGATGCAAATAAAGGGTGTAAAAAAATTCATACCCTGCTGTCCTCCTCATAATTTCAGTGGAGTCCACAAGGAAAGCGATAATCAGGGACCCCTCTAACCTTCCAACGCAAGTGGTATCAACCAAGCCCTTCCTCAATGCCTGACCTTTCATCCCAGTACAGTGAAAAATAATAATAAATTATTGCTTAAAGCTATTTAATTTGGGATTTAAAAAAACAGCAATAGTCACCTAGAATGATATGTCATGGATATCTCTCAATAATATAATTATGGGTAATTTTTTTCAATTAAATGTTTCTGTGATACTGAACACAAGTATCACTTTTGTAAACAAAAATAATTTCAGAGAACTAACATTCCACCTTTCTCTTCTTTTCCAAACCTTGCTTTTAACTTTATGTGTGTATTTCTTTTTTGACAATAGGAAGTAATTCTTACACTTGGGAAAACTACTCATAGGAAAAATAAAGATGTTTTCATAAATAACTTTTTTAGAAAAAAAAGCTATTCTAGTCCCTTCTACCTGCAACTATTTCTCTCGGGTGTTTGGAGAATAATCTGCCTAAAACAGAAATCTAGTATGGCAATGATCTGTTTTAAACCTTTTCCACGGTTCCCCATTGCCCCAAGCCCAGCCTCCTCATGTACAGCAAACTGAGTCCTTCACGTACTTCTGGCTTACCTTGCTTGTTAAGCCCCAGCACTTTGGATCTACTCAGAAATCCCCTGACATATAATGCTAATCCACACAACTGTCTTCGCATATGCACTTGGCTTTTCCTGGAATACCTTCCCTTGTCCAAATTCCATGCCTGGCAAATACCTACTCATCTTTCCAGTCACAGCTTTTCAATGAAGCCTTTTATGGGTCCTACTCCCCACCCAGATTAATCACCGCCACCTCTATGCTGCTTCTGAACTTACACATACATCATTATACTGTGACCATATACCAGCAAATGTCACAAACACAAATACCCACAGGGACCAACCAGGTATCATAAATACATGAAGTGCCTAGTGAAAACAGACCTTCAACTTCCATGATACAGAAACTACACTTGCACGAGGAACAATCACAATGCCCACCTGTCTATGTTGACTTTTGAAACTTGACCTGAGCAAATAAATTGTATGTGGAGCCAAATTCATTTAGCACATAGACTTCCAGTCTTGCAAACTCTGGCCAAAGGCGTCGGAGCCTTCATTTCTCTTCCTTCTACTCCCTGAAGCAAAAAGACTCCAGAAAATCCGTGCTCATAGGCTGATCTTTGTTCATGCTATCTTCAGTCAAGCCAGCGCTTAAAGCACAGGAACCTACACTTAACTGACCACAAAGAGAGGATGCAGTACTGAGCTTAATAACCTTGAACTCACTGCTACTCAGTTCTTATCAAAAATATCCTTTTGGATGAAGTAATATTCATAGGGAACATCCTGAAAAGTATCTAATTCAGCATTCCACAAAGAATATGGAATGTCTATCCTTGGACAGAGCCAGCAGTGAGCTGCTTGTCTGAACTGTCTTGCTTTGGCTCTTACAGAATGGCTTTTCTGAGATAAGCAACTGGCATTATGCCATTAACCTACATTGAGCAATACAATTTTTTTAACCCCACTGTCACATTCATTGTAAGATTGTATTTGGAGACACGACTCATTAAAGTATCTAATGTTTGGAGAACCATGGATAAAATCCCATCTCCTCCCAGCACATGAAGAGTTGTCCCCCCTGGTTAGTCCTTATATTCACGGTAACACAGCTCATTGAGTCCCCTCTTCATGTCAACTACGAGGAAGAACAGCAAAACGTGTGGCCCTTGTCTAATACATGAATAGCACCCTAAGGTGGGCCTTGGTCTTGGTCTCTGCTTAAATTCACACTCTCACTTCCTCTTACCCCATTTCCTTCCTATGCTTATTAAACTTCACTATATTTAATAGGAAAATAGATATGCAACTAACTTGTAACATTGCATTTATCACATGGTATCTTCATTCAGTTCCCATCCCTCAAGTTTTTTGAAGGTGGGCCTCCATCTTGCTCACCTCTGTATCTCCAGGGTCTAATAAGTGATCACTAATTAGATGTCAAATTTAATTGGACTACATGTGACTACTTCCAGTAATGGGTGAAATTGCAAATCTATTACCTCCTAAGGAAGCTCACTTTATTTCCCCAAGGCACGAAAGTGGTGTCTGACTGTAATATCAATGGCATCTAGAAGAAAATTAAGCTTATGGGGGTAAATATGCAAAATACACACTAAACCAGCACAGATAAAATTACAATTTAGTTTTTAATTCTTTGCTATCCATTTTTAGAGTACTTGCTCCATTTTCTGGTAGTTAACCAGTTATTTCACAGAAGTATACTCATCAGGAATACCCTATCATCAGTTGATGCAGTGAATACAGTTAAAAACAAAACTTGGCTGGGTGCAGTGGCTCACGCCTGTAATCCCAGCACTTTGGGAGGCGGAAGCAGGCAGATCATGAGATTGAGAGATCGAGACCATCTTGGCCAACATGGTGAAACCCATCTCTACTAAAAATACAAAAATTAGCTGGGCATGGTGGCACACGCCTGTAGTCCCAGCTACTAGGAAGGCTGAGGCAGGAGAACTGCTTGAACCCAGGAGGCAGAGGTTTCAGTGAGTGGAGATCACACCACTGCACTCCAGCCTGGCGACAGAGCAAGACTCTGTTTTAAAAAAA
>NW_016814190.1:141275-153151 GCF_001698545.2 Rhinopithecus bieti
AAAAAAAAAAAAAAAAAAAAAAAAAAAAAAAAAAAACCTTTTCACGGCATATTAAAGGACATAAAAACTAAGGGAAGCTTGAAACATAACTTTCTCTGTTAGAAGACAAAATTGTGGATGAGTGAAGGATATCACCACAGTGGAGAGAACATCCGCCAATGAGGTCTAGTCAGTGTCATCCACGACAGATTATTATTAGTTTCCCATTGCTCTAATCATTTTTCAAGTTTTACAAATCCACATTTCACTTATACTAATTTCCATCTTTAAGTTTTTCTCAAACTCTGCTGGTAGGAGTATGAAGCATTATCATTGTTTTGGAAATCAATTTAATCATTTCTATCTCTAGTCATAAAAATTATCCCTGCCTTTTAAGGCAGCACATTATATTACTAGGAATCTACTCTAAAGAAATTACCTGAAATGCAAAAATAGGCTTACAAAGATGTTCACTGAAGTGAGTTCAGTATAGCAGTAGCTGAATGGAATTAACATCACTTCTATTTACTGCATACTATTAAGAGAAAGGACAAAGTACTGATTATGCCCAGTAGGATTTCAACTAGATAAAATTTACAGAGAAAATATTAGAAGGGAATATCCCATAAACTTGACAATGGCTATCTCTAGGTGGGGAGTATAGGTACTTTTCCTTCTTCTTCTTTATGTTTTCTTTGTTTTCTAAAATGAACACAAACAGGTGTTACTTTTGAAAGTCAAGTTTTTAAACTACCTTTTAAAATCGACTTGGAAACCAAATACTACTACTTTCAAATCAGTGATCTAACTCTTAATCGGTCTACAGAAATTACATAAAAGTTGTTGAGTACAATGCTTTTTAAAACAGCAAGTACAAAGGAAATAAAACTGTAAAATAGGGCAATGGTTTAATGAACAGTTTAACAGCTTAATGGATTATTATCAGGCTACTAAAATATGATTCAGACTATATTGCCTTATATAACAGTGGGTTAAAAACCATCAGTAGAAATAAGAACACACATTTGTTACTTCTAGGTAGAAGCAGACCATAAAACAGAACATAATAGAAATAGGCCATAAAACTAACATGACTAAATAACAAATATATTCATTAGGGAACTGCAAATACAAGTGGGTTTGTTCATGTAAATATTGCCATAATGTGATTGCAAAAATAATTTTTTAAATGTTTATAAGAATACACCAAGGGCCAGGCATGGTGGCTCACACCTCTAATCCCAACACTTTGGGAAGATTGCTTGAGCCCAGTTCGAGACCAGCCTGGGCAACATAGCAAGACCCGTTCTCTATTTAAAATAACAATAATAGAGATATATTTTAAAAGATAATAAACAGTATTTCATATAAAAACAATTAGTTTTAAATAAGTTCAACGGTTTTAAACACTTTAAGATGTGTTCACTAAAACATTTTTACTCACTGAGTTATTCTGCCATTAAAACAGGATGAAGAAGGAAAAAGGAAAGGCAGGTAAATGATAGTGTGTATTTTCTGCTGAACAGCTACTGGACAGAGTTACTACTCTTATTCCCTACCCAAATTAATGGAATATTATATTAGCTTAGAATGCCATTAAAAAGTTCCTTGGGAGGCTGAGGCGGGCAGATCACAAGGACAGGAGATCAAGACCATCCTGGCTAACACGGTGAAACCCCGTCTCTACGAAAAAAAAAAAAAAAAAATACAAAATATTAGCTGGGCGTGGTGGCGGTCGCCTGTAGTCCCAGCTACTCAGGAGGCTGAGGCAGGAGAATGGCGTGAGCCTGGGAGGTGGAGCTTGCAGTGAGCTGAGATCACGCCACAGCACTCCAGCCTGGGTGACAGAGCCAGAGTCCGTCTCAAAAAAAAAGAAAAAAAAAAAGTTCCATAGATTAGGTGGCTTAAATAACAAAAATTTATTTTCTCATAATTCTAGAGGCTAGAAATGTAATACAGGGTGCCAGCATGGTTGGTTGCTGATGAGGGTTCTCCTTTTGGCTTGCAGACAGCTGTCTTCTCACTGTTTGCTCACACAGCCTTTCCTTGGTGAATGTGTATAGAGACAAAGATCTCTCTCTTCCTCTTCCCATAAGGCCACCAATCTTACCAGACTAGCACCCCACACTTATAATTTAATCCTAATTATCTCCTAAAAGTCCTGTCTCCAAATACAGCTACACAGGGGTTAGGGCTCCAATATGAATATTAGGGAGAAAATCCAGTCCATAGCAAATGTTAAATATGTTTTATAATAAATCTCTTGTAGAAAGAATACATTTCGTCATGAGACCTCGGCTAATTATTGCTTCTAGAGAAATAGTATTCAACAAGGTTCCTAATCCCTGAATCAAATGAGAATTTGTGATTTCGAAGATAAATTAAATCACAAATTAAGATGGCCAAATGCTTAAAGAGAAGCTGGGACTTTTTCCCAAGGTCATGGTGACTAAACCCCTGCTTGAGTGTTGAAATGCTCTTGAACAATCAGAGAAGTTCAACTGATGCTTCCAACTCTGAAAATAAATTTCTCCTGGGAGCTTTAGACTTTTGTCTACACCACTTCTCTCTTAGGGCTATCCAGATGCCTTTTGTGGAATTCTAGGCCAGGCATCTACATGCTCTGTGCCTCTTCCTGGCTTTGTCTACCTTGAACCTACCCTAACCCCATGACTCCAACCCCTTCAGACCCAACCTGTTTCTAGTACTAGCGTTGAGCACTTGTGCCTAGTACCTGCTTGGACCTACACATTGCCAAACATTGCCTGTGCCTGTGTGACCTGCCCCTGCCTTGTCTCAGATCAGGAGCCTGCAGGCCTGGATTGTTTCCATATAATAATTAGCTTAAGAAGATATTCAACAACAAATAAAAATAAAATCAACCGATGAACTGGCACCAAAACACACTAAATAAAATCTCCATAGTTACCTGGACTTCCTGAGTAAATATTTTACTATGGATGAGGAATTCAGTAGAGTTCAGACAAACAGAAAAAGCATGCATCTCATCTTTCTTCCCTTGATTTTAAGTAAACAATAAGAACAAGTGTAATAACATATTCACATTACAATAAATGAACTTGAAAGACTGAATATACTGAATTACAAAAAAATAATGTTGAAATGTATTTGAATCAACTGATTTAATATACTGGTAAGAAGAGCTGAGTTGGTGGGGGAAATGGAAGACGCTGGTCAAAGGGTACAAACTTCCAGTTATGAGTAAGTTCTGGGGATCTAACGCACAGCATGGTGATGATAGTTAATAGTACCCATTTCACAGTATATATGTATATCATCATCATAAGTAGACCTTAAATACAGTTTTGCTTGTCATTATGCATCAATAAAGCTAGGAGGAAAAAGAAATGATAAGCTGAATTGCCAAGTACCTTTCATTCTCTTCCACATAAGCTCATTTCTTATAAAATATTCCTTAAACTTGGTATAGTCATTAAAACTGAATTCATCTTCCATATGATTCCTTAGCCCTTTAAATCTTTTTAAAATAACATCACCCTCATCCAATGGGTTTTTATAAAATGTGGATTATATATAACTTAGATGTTGCATATTTCTCCAAAGCAAGCATCCAGCATATAAACATAAGATAATCATATTTTTCCATGTTTGCTAAATCTGAAAGGATTAAAAAAAATAATTTCAAGTGTGGTCAAACTACAAATTATGATATAAAGTATTAAAGATTTAAGTCAGTCGCAGTGGCTCATGCCTGTAATCCCAACACTTTGGGAGGCCCAGGTGGGCAGATCGCCTGAGGTCAGGAGTTCAAGACCAGCCTGGCCAACATAGTGAAACAAATCTCTACTAAAAATACAAAAATTAGCTGAGTGTGGGGGTGGACACTTGTAATCCCAGCTACTCAAGACGCTGAGGCAGGAGAATCTCTTGAACCACCCGGGAGGTGGAGGTTGCAGTGAGCCGAGATCCCGCCACTGCACTCCAGCCTGGGTGACAGAGCGAGACTCCATCACCAAAAGAAAAAAAAAAAAGTCTCAAGAGAATTCTATTATTTGCCCATTCTTCCATGTTTTAATGAGAAGCATTAGCAGTGTTGCCCAAGGTGAAGGAATTAGTGCTACCTGAGCCTGACTCCACAACGACACAGAAAAATGCAAATACCTGGAGTTCTCCCAAGTTTGGCCTGAGCTTGTTAGACTAGATTAGTTAAATGGTGGGGTGCCAAGTCTTTAAAGAGTCACAGCAAAGTTGAAAAGAGAAAGCATAAAGGCACTTAGTATTAATAATAGGACTAGGAGAATGATTCTTGAAAACTGATTTCAAGTCCTCCATTTGAAGACAAGGACCCCAGGGCCTCAAAGGTTGGGTATCAAAGGTCAAAGGTACCATGCGCAGCAGTGGAAGAACTGGCACTTGAATCATGGTCTCCCATCTCATGTGGTCTCCAACTTACTTTATGAATTTCTAATTTAAAAGCTTTCTTTTAAACTCTTCATGTAGTTTTAAAAGAGGATGGGGGAAATGAACACTAAAATCCTACCAAGTTAAAAAAATAAAAATCCTAGCACAGCAATAATTCCTATCATTATATTCAAAATCAACAAGCAATGAAATACTCACCCAACCATCCGATCTTCACTTACCAAAACTTAACTTCAGTGTTATAATTTCTTACAAATTATGCATAGTTACAAATTGGTAATTATACTATATAAAAGTATTTTTTAATCCAACCAAATCTACTTCTCCTACAGATCATACACAACTTTGTACAGCTCCTCATACAGAGCAAGCCTTCAAAAACCCTGCTATTTACCAATATATGATATTGCTTTAATACAAAACTACTTCAACAAACACTAATACCCATCTCCCCAAAAAAATCCTTGACATTCCTATTTGACTTTTGTCAAGTAAGAAAAAAAAAAAAAAAACACAAACAGGAAGACCCACTAAGTATCACAAAAAATGCCAACTCATCAAACAAAGAAGATTGCCTTCCACCTGTCTTTCCCTTCCAGTTTTCTATTTTGCATCTGTTACTATTTCTTCCATGACTCTACAATCCCACACACACACCCCTGCTCAGTCCTTCACAGAGTTAACTCATTCTCATTCTGCAGACCTAACCAAATGTCGCTTCCCCAGGGAAATCCTGCATCACCCCCAAAGTCAGATGAGGTTTCCCCACTTAATCGCTTTTGCTCTTTTCTCCCACAGAATTGATCATGCACAGTATATATACATCTGGATGATTTTATTTGGTTAATGTGCTCCATCCCACTAGACTCTATGCATCATGCCTCCAGTGATAACTACTGCTTTACTCATCACTCTATTCCCAGCTACTACCAAGATAACCGCTAATGTACCTAACAAATGGATGTTGAAAAATGAATGAACCTGATTTTAGACAGCACAGCAACAGACTAGATCGTGTCTTTCAAACTGCAGTTTATGACCAGATCAGTGTTTTCAAAATGTATGAGTTGTAACCAGTACTTTTAAAAATGAAAATGAACAAATTATCATAGGAAAAAATAGAAAAGAAAATATCAGAGTTTACTATGTGTAGTAAACTATATACAACTAATGTCTCATTCATATACATATATGAACATTTCTAACTATGGGTCATGATTAAAAAGTTCGAAAGTCACTGAACTAAATGGCCCAATAAAACTCATCCTAATTTCCCATTAAAATGCTCAAGAAGGTGCACACAAAGACAAAAATTAGCAATAGCACTAAAAATATACAAGGAAAAAGAAGCCAAAGTCAAGGCATTATTTCCACTAACTACGTAGTATAAAAAATGGGTAAGAAGCATGTTCTTGGACCATATGCACAATGTATGCCATACCTTTTGAACTTCAACAAGATAGATTATCTAACAAATGTAGAAAAAAATCCTGAGTTGAACTCAGGAAATGCGGAAGATGCAATTGGCCAGATAAATCTGAAGAGCCAGTAATATTAGACTGAACCGCAGAAAACTGCCATTATGTAGGTCAAGAGCAAATACCAACAATCTCATATGATTCAACTTACCAATGAAGATAATGAAAATGGCAGCTAATACATTCAGTGTGCTGGGCATCTTTTATATATGCGTGTGTGTGTGTGTGTGTGTGTGTGTGTGTGTGTGTGTGTACACACACACTTTAAGTTCTGGAATACATGTACAGAATGTGCAGGTTACACAGGTATAAATGTGCCATGGTGGTTTGCTGCACCCATAAACTCGTCATCTACATTAGGTATTTCTCCTAATGTTATCCCTCCCCTTGTCCCCCACCCTAACAGGCCCCAGTGTGTGATGTTCCCCTCTCTGTGCCCATATGTTCTCATTGTTCAACTCCCACTTATGAGTGAGAACATGCAGGGTTAGGTTTTCTGTTCTTGTGTTAGTTTGCTGAGAATGATCGTTTCCAGTTTCATCCATGTCCCCACAAAGGGCATGAACTCATCCTTTTTTATGGCTGCATAGTATTCCATGGTGTATATGTGCCACATTTTCTCTATCCAGTCTATCATTGATGGACATGTGAGTTGGTTCCAAGTCTTTGCTATTGTAAATAGTGCTGCAGTAAACATACGTGTGCATGTGTCTTTATAAATAGAATGATTTATAATCCTTTGGGTATATACCCAGGAATGGGATTGCTGGGTCAAATGGTATTTCTGGTTGTGAATCCTTGAGGAATCACCACACTGTCTTTCACAATGGTTGAACTAATTTCCAGTCCCACCAACAGTATAAAAGTGTTCCTATTTCTCCACATCCTCTCCAGCATCTGTTGATTCCTGACTTTTTAATGATCGCCATTCTAACTGGTATGAGATGATATCTCATTGTGGTTTTGATTTGTATTTCTCTAATGACCAGTGATGATGAGCTTTTTTTCATATGTTTATTGGCTGCATAAATGTCTTCTTTGGAAAAGTGTCTGTTCTTAACCTTCACCCACGTTTTGATGGAGTTCTTTTTTTCTTGTAAATTTAAGTTCCTTGTAGATTCTGAATATTAGCCTTTTGTTAGATGAATAGATTGCAAAAATTTTTCCCCACTCTGTAGGTTGCCTGTTCACTCTGATGATAGTTTCTTTTGCTGTGCAGACGCTCTTTAGCTTAATTAGATCCCACTTGCCAATTTTGACTTTGTTTGCAATTGCTTTTGGTGGCACACACATGCCTGTGTCCTGAATGGTATTGCCTGGGTTTTCTTTTAGGGTTTTTATGGTTTTAGTTCTACATTTAAATCTTTAATCTATCTTAATCTTTGTATAAGGTGTAAGGAAGGGGTCCAGTTTCACTTTTCTACATATGGCTAGCCAGTTTTCCCAACACCATTTATTAAACAGGAAATCCTTTCCCCATTGCTTGTTTTTGTCAGGTTTGTCAAAGATCAGATGGTAGTAGATGTGTCGTGTTATTTCTGAGGCCTCTGTTCTGTTCCATTGGTCTATATATCTGTTTTCATACCAGTAATAGCCTTGTAGTATAGTTTGAAGTCAGGTAGCATGATGCCTCCAGCTTTGTTCTTTTTGCTTAGGACTGTCCTGGCTACACAGCTCCTTTTTTAGCTCCACATGAAATATGAAGTAGTTTTTTCTAATTCTGTGAAGAACGTCAATGGTGGCTTGATAGCAATAGCACTGAATCTATAAATTACTTTGGGCAGTATGGCCATTTTCATGATATTAATTCTTCCTATCCATGAGCATGGAATGTTTTTCCATTTGTCTGTGTCCTCTCTTGTTTCCTTGAGCACTGGCTTGTAGTTGTCCTTCACATCCCTTGTAAGTTGTATTCCTAAGTATTTTATTCTCTTGTAGCAATTGTGAATGGGAGTTCATTCATTATTTGGCTCTCTGTTCACCTATATTGGTGTATAGGAATGCTTGTGATTTTTGCACATTGATTTTGTATTCTGAGGCTTTGCTGAAGTTGCTTATCAGCTTAAGGAGATTTGGGGCTGAGACTACGGGGTTTTCTAAAAATACAATCATGTCATCTGCAAACAAACACAATTTGACTTCGTCTCTTCCTGTATGAATACCCTTTTTTTCTCTTGCCTGATTGCCCTGGCCAGAACTTCCAATACTTATGTCAAATAGGAGTGGTGAAAGAGGGCATGCTTGTCTTGTGCCAGTTTTCAAAGGGAATGCTTCCAGCTTTTGCCCATATGATATTGGCTGTGGGTTTGTCTTAAATAGCTCTTATTATCTTGAGATATGTTCCATCAATACCTAGTTTATTGAGTGTTTTTAGCATGAAGGGGTGTTGAATTTTATCGAAGGCCTTTTCTGCATCTATTGAGATAATCATGTGGTTTTTGTCATTGGTTCTGTTTATGCAATGGATTACATTTATTGATTTGCATATGTTGAACCAGCGTTGCATCCTAGGGATGAAGCCAACCTGATTGTGGTGGATAAGCTTTTTAATGTGCTGCTGGATTCAGTTTGCCAGTATTTTATTGAGGATTTTCGCATCAATGTTCATCAGGGATATTGGCCTGAAATTTTCTTTTTTTGTTGTGTCTCTGCCAGGTTTTAGCATCAGGATGATGCTGGCCTCATAAAACGAGCTAGGGAAGAGTCCCTCTTTTTCTATCATTTGGAATAGTTTCAGAAAGAATGGTCTCAGCTCCTCTTTGTATCTCTAGTGGAATTCAGTTGTGAATCCATCTGGTCCTGGGCTTTTTTGTGGTTGGTAGGCTATTAAATACTGCCTCAATTTCAGAACTCTCCACCCCACATCAACAGGCCAGGTGTGGCATTCATGCCTGCAATCCCAACAGTTTGAGAAGTCAAGGTGAGAGTTAGGGACTAACCTGAGTAATAAAGCAAGACCCTGTCTCTATCCAAAAAATAAATAAATAAATAACCAAACATGGTGGCATGTGCTTGTAGTCCCAGCTACTCAGGAAGCTGAAGCAGGAAGATGGCTTGAGCCCAGGAGTTTGAGGCCACAGTGAGCTATGATTGAGCAACTGAACTCCAGCCTGGGTGACAGAGCAAAACATGGTCTTTAAGAAACAAAACAAGAAAAATATTTTGGGTAAACAGCAGAAAATAAAAACAGAATTTTTTTTTTAAGTCTTGTCCTCATCTAAGAAGTCAAAAGGAAAGTGCAATGGAGAAGAAAATATCAGGCAAGCTGGGTAGACAGGAAAGGTCACACAATTTTAAATGTAGTGATAGAAGGCCTCAGTATGGAGTTGACCTTTGAGTTAAGACACGAAAATAATGAAAGCAGGCATGTGGATACGTAGGAAAGAACATCCTAGGCGGAAGGACACAGACCAGGAAACCACAGTCCACTGTGTGGATAAGCTCAAAAACACAGATCATTTAGAGTAAGGATACAACTCTGGGTACATCAACACTGAAATATGGGCAGAGAAGCACAAGTCCTCAAAACAAAACAAAACAAAACAAAACAAAAAGAAGCAAGCAGAGATAGGGAATGACTAAACATAATTAGGTGTATTTAATTAGTCACACACATTAAATAGTGTGACTAATATGTAGCCATTAGAAGTTAAAAATGAAAGATTTTAATGGCCTGTGTATATACTTATGATACAAAGGAGAATGCTGTTAAATATTCCGTGAAAGCAAATATTTTTTAAAACTACAAGAAATCATCCCAAAATGGAATACGAATTTTTTTTTTTTTTTTTTTTTTTGGCAAAGGCTTCCGTTGTCAACCCGGCTGGAGGGCAGATGCCCAAACACAGCTCACTGCAACCTTCGCCTCCTGGGTTCAAGAGAGCACATCCAGCTAATTTTTGTATTTTTAGTAGAGACAGGGTTTTATCATGTTGGCCAGGCTGGTCTTCAACTCCTAACCTCAAGTGATCTACCCACCTTCGCCTCCCCAAAGTGCTGGGATTACTAGCGTGAGCCACTATGCCTAGCAAGAAAGTCAATCTTAAGTGGTGGAATTACACATGAATCCCCTGTACATTCCAAATGTTTTAAAATGAGCATGTACTGTTTTTCCCTATCAAATTGAAATGAGTATAATTTCAAAGAATCATAATGGCTTAGAAAAAGGAAAACTAAGAATAAACTTATCTTTTTTCTATCTTGCATGCAAGAAGGCATGCCAATAAAATTATCTAAAGTGAAAATAAATTCTTAATTAGAAAAGACTTTTTTTGACCAAGTAAAGGACAAACTTGTACTGCATCCTACTTTTTAGTAGGCAACTAAAGCTTAAAATTATTTGATCAGCTTTTAAAACCTCTATGACAAACCTTTATGAGTTTCTCGAAGCGTGGTCTTTAGGCTACTGAAATTTCCAAAGTTCTTCTGGAAGGTTTATCTTTTATATGACAGCAATATGACACTCACTGCCACTAGTCCTACAGTAAATTAAAACTATATCTGCAATTTCCCCCAGACCTCAAATCACTACCTAATTATGGTAAGAAGTTTTTTCCAGATAACAATAGCTGGAATGGGCTGTTTCAGGGATTTTTTGTTCACCCCAATGGGATATTGTTGAAATCTGCACCATTTCCTTCCTGTATTCCCAGGACCACCTATCAAGAGAAGCCATAGTAAATACTCAACAAATGCTTGATAACCCATAAAACTACTTTAATCTGCTAAAGAAAACTAAACTAAAGAATTGAAATAAGTCTTGTCCTTGTGAAAATATATCACTCTTTTCACTCTAAAAGTGCTCTCCATCTTATCACACACATTTCACTGGCATTTACTTCTACATTTAGCCATTATTCCTGAATACTGCCAACTGACTCCTCAGCTAAACTTCAAACTCAAATTGCCAGCTACCAGCTGAAAATCTCTGCCTGCGTGGTTTTAGACATGTCTAAAACTAACAAGCCTCACTGCAACAATTAGCATACTCTCATGTCCTGTCTGGTAATGGCATCAACATGCCCTTTTTTGTCCTCAGTAGTCTCCAGTACCCTTCTACCTCCACAGCCTTTGAGCCTGGTCCCACCACTTCCGGCCACAAACCGTCAATTCCAGGCACTCCTCCTCAAGCCTGTCACTCAATGGGTCTTCCTCATTACTCTTCTTCATGGAATGAGCTCCACAGACCATCGAGGCTGGCATCCTGCTGCAAGTCATTTCCCCCCTCTAAGGCTGACTTACCCTCTCCATCCTCAGATACGCAGAAAGCTCTTTGCTTGAACCTTGGTTTACCACATTCATCACCACCTACCTGATCTTAATGATGAGTCCATGTCACTCCATGTTCATGACCTGCTCAAGAGTGAGGACCATACTTTCTTAAATTTTTTTGACTTTAGTGTCCTCAGGCCAAGCATGATGGCTTGCGCCTATAAACCCAGCACTTTGAGAGGCCAAGGCAGGTGGTTCACTTGAGGCCAGGAGTCCAAGACCAGCCTGGCCAATATGGCAAAACCCCATCTCTACCAAAAAATACAAAAAAAAATTAGCCAGGCATGGTGGCGCACGTCTGTGGTCCCAGCTACTTGGAAGGCTGAGGCAAGAGAATTGCTTGAACCCAGGAGGCAGTGAGCCAAGATCATGCCATTGCACCCCAGCCTGGGCGATAAAGTGAGACTCTGCTTCAAAAAAAAAAAAAAAAATTAGTGTCCTCAGCCGAACATAGAGGACACAGAAGTTCTCCAAGATCTCAGTTGCACAAAACTAAACTGACAGCATCTCAAAGTGACCAGAGAACAGATTGTGCTGAATCTGGAAAAGTCAGTCATCTTGCCCTAGCCTCTGAACCTTTACTTCTCTGTGCCTAGTCAAAAAGTAAAGCATAGTTTGAAGTCAGGTAGCGTGACGCCTCCAGCTTTGTCCTTTTGACTTAGGATTGTCTTGGCAAGGCGGGCTCTTTTTTGGTTCCATATGAACTTTGAAGCAGTTTTTTCCAATTCTGTGAAGAAACTCATT
>NW_016814190.1:154296-168111 GCF_001698545.2 Rhinopithecus bieti
GGGAAGGGGAACATCACACACTGGGGCCTATCATGGGGAGGGGGGAGGAGGGAGGGATGGCACTGGGGAGTTATACATGATATAAATGATGAATTGATGGGTGCTGACGAGTTGATGGTGCAGCACACCAACATGGCACAAGTATACATATGTAACAAACCTGCACGTTATGCACATGTACCCTAGAACTTAAAGTATAATAAAAAAATTTAAAAAAAAAAAAGTAAAGCAAGTAGCTCTCTGTGGAACTACAATAAATAGTGGGCACAGAATGAATGTCTCATTTACTTGACAATAATCCTTCTCCCCACAATCGTAGTCCAAGAAGGCAAAGCATCCCCTTAACAAAAGGCAACTCTGTTTCATTTGTGTTATTCTCTTAGTAAGAACACACCATCCTTATCATCTGCTGATTACAGACTTCCAAGGCGGGGGTTCTCATTGAATACTCCTGCAATGAAACCTGCCTATAATGAATAACTCTACCTATCTTCTCTGCTCCAGAAGTGGCTGATAGGCCTTTCATCCAGGACTTGTTTTCTACCTAACAAAAGTTTCCCAGATGCCAAACGCGTGCTCCAAAATGCCCCTCCTCCTGTGGTCTGAGACCCAGATGAAGCAGGGTCCCTGTGGCAATAATATTCTCTGCAATGCTGTTTGTCATCTTGGTTGTTGCACAGCTGGAAACAGTTTTCTTGTTCCCATTTACAATAGTCAGACATTCATCATCACTCTGACAAGAACTCTTGAGTGATGTCATGCTCCACAAGTTCAAGAAGGGCCCATGCAGGCTCTTCCAGCTTCAAACTTCTCACTCTTAATGGCAGCCTCAAGTATAGCTGCTCTAAAGCAAAAGAAAATGGAGGCAGGCACAGACAGATACACACACAAACATACATATGAGTATGTATAAACATACCCACACTCATCCCACACACACATAAATATACATAAGTATTAATTTGTGTAGGTTTGTATAAGCAAAAGGACAACTATGGAAGGCTATGAAACAAACTGATATCAGATGTGTAAGGTTAAAGTGGCAGAGAGATTTTTATGTTTACTTTAGACACATCTGTAGTGTTTGAATCACTGCAAAAAGGTGATTTGGTTGGGATGCTTTCTATTGTGTTTACATCCCTGAGTGACTTGAAGATCATAAGTGAAATGCATTAGTGAAGCAAAGCACCATGATAGGGTGACTTCAAAATAAGTATTAGGCAGATGCGGTGGCTCACACCTGTCATCCCAACACTTTGGGAGGCCAAGGTGAGAGGATCCCTTGAGCCCAGGAGTTTGAGACTAGCCTGGGTAATGTAGTGAGACCCCATTTCTTAAAAAAGAAAAAGAAAAAGAAAAAAATACCAGGCATAGTGGCACACACCTGCAGTCCCAGCCACTTGGAAGGCTGTAGTGGGAGAATAGTTTGAGCCCAGGAGGTCAAGGCTGCAGTGAGCCAGGATTACACCATTGCACTCCAAGACCCTATCTCAAATAAATAAAAAATAAGTCTGACTTTCCACAGGCACTAGATTTGAATTATTCTAGAAAGCAAACTATACACTGAGCAAAGAATCTCAAACACAAGTTGGGTTAAAAGTAAGAATAGAGAAAATGAGACGGAAGCAAGGCAGGGCTATAGATAAAACACAGCTATGTCTATCTCTAGACTTTAAAACAGATAAATCCTAGAAAAATATTTCAAGCATATAAAATGAAAATGAGATTACCAGGCTCTGTGGTCTCCTTCCCTAAGAGGGAAAGGCCAACTCACCTCAAAGTATTGAGATTATCTTGCAGAAAATGTTCTTAAAATGGAAGAGTAACAAGATATATATGCCTGAGTTTGAAGGCATTTTAAAAGAACTTCTCTTACTAATGTTATATGATAGAAGGTAAGTTCCATGACAGAAGGGATCCATCCATATCTTGTTTCCTGCAGTGCTATCTTCCCAGTATAGGGTGGGTACAAATGTCTACTGAATATGGAAGAGTAATATAAAGGATTAAGGAATACATAGTAAATGAAAACTAGAATTACCAACCAGATATCAGTTCTTATTCTTATTTTCCAGATGTAAAAAGACAGGCACTTTGACCTACCCAGGAGTAGCAAAACTGGAGACAGAAAGCCTTTTGATCCCTTTTTCACCTCTTCTAGGCTTGGTTTATCTTCCAGGGTCCTTCCAGATCCTAACCTTCCAGGAGCATTCCCTGACCTCCACCACCTCACTGCTAAGGGTCAAGTGCTTCGCTTGGTGCTCCCGCAAAGTTATCTCTCTCATAAAACTTGTTACACTGAATTGTAATTATCTGTTAATCGTGCGTAAGCTCCTCCTGGAGGGTGGGATTCCTGCCTTATTCACACTCACCCCTAGTAACTAGCACAAAGTCTGGTATATAGTAGGCAGTCAGTTAAGTGCTCCTGAGATGGGGGCTTAAAAAAAAAATAAATAAAAAATAATAATAAAAACATGTTTCCTCTGCCTCTGCCCCTGAACCATTTCTCCCTCCAAAGACCCAGGAATATCCTTCAATTAGGGCAGAATTTCAGGACCAGGGCAGTTAAAGTTTGGTCAAAGAGAACACCTAGACATAGGCGAAGAAAATTTAGTATAGCAGATTGACATAAAGTCTAATCTACAGCATTGTTTAGACACACAAGGTAATGAATACGGGGAAACTGGCTATAAAGGAACGGTTCACAGTAGCAATCTCAGCATAGCAAATCCTAAACTCTGAAAAACATAGCACACGTAATGGCCATAATGAACAAAATTTCCTTCAACCAACAGTTGGAAATCCCACCCATGGCTGGGTATTAGTCAAAGTTTTTTGCTTTTAGAGAAAAAGGATGGTTTTGAAAACATTTTCCTTTATTTTCATAATACAACAAACACAGCTTGCCCTGCCTCATGCAAGCTTATTGCATGTTTGTTTTAGCACTGGACTAAAGTTAAGGGTCTGCCCTGTCATTATATCACTTTTTTAAAACAGTAACACAAAAATAAAATAAATTATAACCTAAATCCATGAATGCAGTAAAATAGTTCTCTTTCATTTCTGGAAAAAAAATAATTAGAATTTTACATGGACTTCAGGGTTAAAGTTTCTATAGCACTGATTAGATGACAGGGACATGCAAGTATTAAGACAATTTTCTTTGGCCCAGCCCCACAAGTTAATAATACAACAACAACACTGCTTTGAAATCATACTAACCTGCTAAAAAATGCCAAGGAGTTTAAATAAAATCATCACCACCACCACACCACCCCTCCACTTCTCCCACCAAAAGTATGTCCTAAAATGAAGTGTACTAACCTTGGGCTTCTCCAACTTAATTAACTTAATTTATTAAACATGCCAAACTCAAGTTCCCTTGCAGAAGATAAAACAAACTTCTGGGAAGATCATTTATTCAAATTGAATTCACAAGGTAATTGAAAGAAATTTGGCCAGCTTCTTTTTCTTTTTCTTTTCTTTTTTTTTATTTTTTATTTTTTTTTAGTTTTTTGAGATGGAGTCTCATTCTGTCTGCCCAGGCTGGAGTGCAATGGCACAATCTTGGCTCACTGCAACCTCCACCTCCCAGGTTCAAGCAATTCTCCTGCCTCAGCCTCCTGAATAGCTGGGATTACAGATGCCCGGCACCACACCTGGCTAATTTTTTGTATTTTTAGTAGACACAGGGTTTCACCATGTTGGCCAGGCTGGTCTCAAACTCTTGACCTCAGGTGATCCACCCGCCTCAGTCTCCCAAAGCGCTGGGATTACAGGCGTTAGTCACTGTGCTCAGCCTCTTCTCTTTCCTGTCTGTCTCCTGGGTACCCTAGCATCTCCAGATTCAAGAGCAATTCAGAGACATCCAAGTCAGTTCCACCTCTGACATGCAACTGAAAACCGACGTATATCCTCCTGTGACACAGAGGTACTGGGGAGCATATGTGAACCTACAGAGCTCCTGAATACTTCTCCCAAATGGATCCCACAGAGTGAAGATAATGAGTTAAATGCTTTAGCTCTAGGGATTTAAAATATATAGAAAGCAAGTTACTTCTACTGGAAGTTAAACTTAAAGAATTCTCATCATTATGTCATCTCTCACTGCAGTACCCACGGTGCTACTTGGTTTCCCCCTCTCTCTCCTTCCCTCTACTGCCTTGCCCTACCATTTACAGAGGCATTAATGCCAGTTTCAAACTAATAATAATTCTTTTTCTTCTGTGCTACAAATACCCAACCACTGTGGTTAAATACCATGTATAACATAAACAGGGTCAAGAATGCCAGTTGCCAGAAGAGTCATGTTTAAATTAGCATTAACCAGCAAGCCCTTCCCTAAACAAAAAAGAGAGGGGGAAAAAATGTTTTCTTGGACAGCTCTGTGCTTGCAGAATGACTTCAATCCCACATGTTCAAAAGGCTCCACAAGGTCTAGCTGTAACACAATAGCATCATTAATTTTTACTAAACTAAATTTCTCAAAAGTACAAAGCACTAACAATTTGCGGGGAGTGGAGAGGAAGAAACCACTTATTAGTTTATTCTACAACCTTTATATAATTTGAGTAAACTGGCAATAGTGTCTTAAAACCTAGCAGCCATAAGTTACACGGATTGTAGTGGAATAAAAGCCCAGTCCTCTGTCCATCATCTCTGCCCCTCACTCTGCCCCAATATGGGTTATTCAGTGTCTTTCTGCATCTTGAGGTTATGTAATACTTCCTCCTCGCCTCCCTATCCCCATGTAGCACAACTCCCCCACAATTTGTCCCTTTGTAACTTTCCAGCCTTCATCACCCCACACTCTCACTTTGTCTTCATTACCCCACCATTCGTCTTTTAAAAGATATGTTATTCTTCAAGCCACATTTATAAAGTCGTCCCCTGAATCGAAACGTAATTCTCCATTCCCTGGCATGCCAAAGTTCTTGGACCCTACAGCTACCACCCAGTTACACAACACTGTACATACATATTCAATATAAATCGTGAGGCTCGCTGCATCTTTCCCCCCTGCATTGCAGTTCTTTCTGGAGCTTCCTTTTCACCAGCCTTGCATCTACCACATGGAAGGAATTCAGTAACTGCTGAAATAAAATCGCCTCCTTTTCTCTCAACTTTCTAAGACATCTACAATAGTTTTCCCTAAGTTTTTTTTTTTTAAGAGACAGTCTCTCTCTGTCACCCAGGCTGTAGTGCAATGGCACAATCACAGCTCACTGCAGCCTTGAATCCTGGGCTGAAGCCATCCTCCCTCCTCCGCCTCCCAAGTAGCTGAGACTACACGCACATGCCACCATACCCAGTTAATGTATTTATTTTTTTTGTAGAGACAGAGTCTCACTATGTTGCCCAGGCTGGTCTCAAACTCCTGGCTTCAAGTGATCCTCCTGTCTCAGCCTCCCAAAGTGTTGGGATTATAGGCATGAGCCACCACACCTGGCCAAGGATATTTAAATAAGAGGGTAACATGACATGTAAAAATAAGAAACCAAACAGTAGTACGATGCTGACTTAAGGCCAGAGAAGACTATTGGACTTTAAACCAAGAGCTTATGTTTAAGTTTTTATTACATCACAGTTCGGCTTTTAAAATTAATAACGTTCCTCAAGGGTGTAGGCATATTGATACCAAAACATAAAAGAAAAGGAAGACAGGCCACACATCAAGCACAGACATTAAAATCTTGACCTCAAACTAAATTCTAAAAGTTCTGTTATCTGCTGAATACTTGGAGCTTCCCAGTGAAAATGATACAGTGTATTCTGCCCAGATTGCAACTTTCCATACTAAGCATTTGAAATTATTCTTGGCCCTAAATATCACTTACTTCAGACTGAATGTCACTGTGTATCAAAAACACTGAGCAAGTGAAAATTTTATTATTTGAATGTTCCAGTAGGTCACTAATGGAATAGATTCAGTAAAACCTTGCAGAGTCTATGGTATAATTTGAAACAACAACAACAAAAAAATCAAATTACTTTCTGGAAAGTATTAGCTTTGAACAAAAATAGAAGTTTCAAAAGGGCTGCCACTTACATTCTTACCTCTGTTATTTCTTTCCCATCACTCACAGGGAGAGTGCTGTGTGCCCACAGACCTGAGCAGGAGCTGTTCCCCTGAGAGGCAATGATGCAAATGGGTCAAGTGATGCCTAGTAGAAGTCAGACTGCAAGAATCACCTTGACCTCACCTTAGTGCATTAGCTAAGCAAACTCACAAGCTTTAAATAATAAAGGTAACAAGAGACTGATCTGAGGGGGGAAGTATTACTGATTCCCTTGAGGAAAAGAAAAAAAAAAAAAAAAACAGAGGAAATGAGCTCCCAGCTTAAGGATTTTTCTCCTCCAGGCATCCTCTGTTGCTGGTTTTCCTCCATCTTCCTGGCTCTCTGGACCTCTCACTTCCCCCTCTACCTTTTCCTACTGTTCTAACATAAAATAACCTCCCACCGGTTTCTAGCTATTTGGGAAGCTGGAAGGAACAGCAAGGATCACCAACCCCTTCCATTTTCCGGATGGGGAGACGGAGGAGACCAGGAGCTGAGCTGACCCGACCGGCTGAGGTCGCGCCGCTAGGGGACGTGGTGTGCCTTGCGGGCTCGGATGATGACAACCCAGCCTTCCCTCCTCGCTCCTCGCCCGTGCCTTCCTGCCTCAAGCTACCTCCTTCTCTTGCCACTTGGTGTTTTTATCCTCAAATTAGACAAGTATCAAGAAAAAAATGCAACCTTAATATACTTACAATGCTGATTATTATTCATAATTTTGCATTGGGGCAATTACACTCGCTCCTACTGGGATATGGAAATCAAGGGCAGAAACAACGAGGTGACATTCTACTTCCCTGTGTATTTTAATTCTATTTAGTTTGGTTCAATAACCATACCTTTAACATTCACCCTTTTTCCTTGGACTCACTCTTCTATCTGGCAAGAGAATAACTTCTTTAAAAACTTCGCATTTTCCAAGTGCACAGTCTCCCCTTAACCAGAACTGCAGACTCTGAATCACAGACCTCTGGCTTACCAGTTATGCTTAGCTGAGCAAACACACTTATGCAAATACGTGAAAAACAAACTGTTAGAGCCTGAAGGAATAGAGGATTTCGCTGTGATCATTATTTACGTTTTCAATATTTATGTTTACCAATATCTATCTAACCCCATAGGAAACGACGCGTCCATAATGAAACAAGTCAGCACCCATATTTATGAAAAAATCCACGGATTTCAACAAAAATGGAGAGAGGGGAGCAGAAGCGGAGAGCCACAACCTCAGGCCCCAGACAGCAGGCAGCAGTAAGTCCTGAATGCCTTCACTCGTAACATTTCAAAGGCCAAATGGCAGCAAAGAAAAACAAGAATAAACTTTAAATCCATTCACCACAAAGCAGTCCCACGCAAGCCAAAGGAGCCGTCGATTTCAAAACCATCAACTCAAAGCCAGGTCCCTCCCTTGCCTTACAACCTCCAGTTACTTGCTAAGCACGTTTGTTAGGCGGCTGGACAGAAACTTAGTTAAAAGTCCTCAGCCCGGTGTGAGCGGACAACCGAGTCGTCAGTGGGAAACGAGAGGTGTGGAAGCCCCAGTGGCGCAGGGACCCCTCGGAGGTGCACGTCCAGCGGGACGAGGTTTTGGGAAAATTTCGAGGGCCCCTCGTAAACCCTCCCACGCACCCACCCCGACCCAGGTAACCGGAGGCCACCTACGTGTCACTTGGGCGGGCCCCGGGGCGCACTGACTTGGCGCGGGACAGGAGGGCCGGCGGCCCGGGCGGCTGCGGCAACTTCCCTCCCGAGGATCGGTCAGCCGCTGGGTGCGGGAGGCCAGGGGAGCCTCGCCTCCTGCAGGCCGGCTCGCAAGAACTCACGGCCACCCACCCGCGCCGCGGCCCAGCGCGCGCACTCACACTCTCTCTGGCACCCGCACGCGCGCCCCCAACCACAAAGCCCGTCCGCGGCGGGACAGTGTGAGACCAGCGCGCCGTGTGGCGAACGAGCCGTCGCCGCGGCCTCTGGCTTCGCGCCCAGGGGGCGCCGTCCCCACACGCCGCGCCGGCCCCTTTACCTGCGCTTGCTGCCGCCGCGCGTCCCGCTCCCGGCCGCCCCGGGTTGGCTTCAGGCCGCGCGCCAGTCCCGGGCCCCCGCCCCGCCGCCAGCCGATCCGTCCCTCCGCCCCCCTCGGCCGTCGCCCGGAGCTGAGCCCCCCTGCGCCCACCCCGCCGGGATCCCGTGCTCGGGGCGGCGGAGGGCTCCGCGGCTCCGGGCCCTGGGCCGACCCAGATTGGCCCGCGCTCAGCAGCAGGAGCTTGCGCGGAGTCGCCCCACTCGGGGAGCGTCAGCCGCCGGTCGGGGACCTACTGCCCGCTTTGGCGCGCTGGCAGGAGGAGGGGGCGCAGAGGGAGGGCCGGAGGAGCAGGCGCCGACGCCAGCGTCTTCTCTTCCTCCGGCCTTCCTTCTTTTCTGCTTGCTCCCGTAGCACAATCAAGAATCCCGAACCCCCAGAGTCCGCCTCCCGCTCCCAAGCTGGACCCCTTACCTGGTGTGGCGCCCCCAGCGCTCTGACTTCTGCGCCCCTTCCACCATTCATTGGCTCGACAGCCCTCGCTGGCTTGCAGGGCCGGGGCTAGGGGTGGCCTTGTCTCCCATTCATCATCTCAGCAGCCTCCCCCCGCCCCCGGAGCCGACGACCCGCGCGGAGACCGTGGCCGGCCCAGCTCGAGTCCCACCCCCGCCCTCCTGAGCTCACCCGCCAGCGCGGGCAGCTGGCAGGACTCCGCTGACGCCCGGCACGGCACTGGGCATTTTACGTTGTTGCTCTCCTCTTGCCACTCGAAAAGCTGTGGCAAACATCGCGGGGCCCGCAAACCCCCGAAATGTGGCCTCCCTTTCGTGGTTCCATTTTTCTAAACTTTCCAGGAGGGCGCAAAGTTTTCCCAGCGCCGCCCTACACTGGAGGCTGATAAAGAACTCAGAGCGGCTTTGCTGCTAGGAAAGGTGGCATACGTTTCCTAGTTCTGATTTTTCACTTCACTGGATCGTAACCAAAGCAAGTGTGTCTGCTCCCCTAGTTCTCCATATCCAATGATTATACATTTCTCTTCGCTTTCCCAGTTGTAGCTTTTGCAAAAGTGTAAACTATCAATTTAGTGAGAGTAATTAAGGGCGGGGAACTGCCACCTGGAGGTGTAGGTGGGGAGCGGCGCGGGACTAAGGCCCAGATTCTTTCAGGAGAGTGGCAGCCACAGGGATTCGCCCAGGTCTTACAAAACAACACCCACTCGATGGGTCTCCCTAGCCACGCACCTCACCACACCCTTCTCCCACTTCTGGCTTCCCAGAATTCGGAGTAATCAGGAATTTTCAACCTCTCGCTGCACAGCTAAGGCCACCGCATATCAAAAATAGGCAGCGTGTGAGTAAAAGTTTCATAACCCCTTCCGCCTTGAAATGGCAAGAGGACACAGCACGACAGCGTAAGGCATGGGAACTCAGCAGAACTGGATCCAATTGAGAGAAACGCAGAACAGGCGGGCAGGGGCTATGTTGGGTGGTGGCCACCCGGGTAACCGTGGGCTTTGGCAAAAGATAAAGGTCACTTGCAAACCGCAGTTGGACGGAAGCTTTTCAGCCTCATGTGAGTTATGCTGTGCAGGACCATAACCATCTCCCACCGGTGACTGCTTAGAATCTTGACCAAGCTCGTGTTGGTTTTCGGCAGGATTGCTCAGGGCTGAGCCTGGCTGTAATAATTTACTATCTAAGCTGTTTCCTTTTTGAAACAATGGTTCTACTCTTAAAAAAAAAAAAAAAAAAAAAAAAAAAAAAAAAAAATTCCAAATGTTTTTTAAAAATCCACTTTAAATAACTTTGCTTTCTATACCTTTCCTACTAGTATATGATTTGTTTTATAACAATTTACTATGTGAAAAAATTGAAATTTTAGTACATGCACAGTGCTAATACGTTCATGCACAATGCTACTATGTTTGTGTACAGCATGCAGAAATGTGTATAAATACGTATACCCATGAATACAGACCACTCCCTTATCTCACAGATAATAATAGGGGTTGATACTAAACTATAAGAAATATTATATTGGGATGAATAGGCAAATGTTCACTATGAAATCTAAGTATCATAAAAAGTATATATTGGTAAGAAAAAAATATACTCAAAAGAGGTTTCCATATATTTTTAACCATAGCTCTACTCAATTCAGAAAAATCACTTATTAGCTAATTTTCCTGTCTCTTTCTTCCTATACACTCTACTTACTGTCAGATTTCTTAACACCAATACTTCTATATCTAATATAAAGAACATTTTAAAATTAATTATTTCCATGTTTAGCCTTTCCCCATAAATCAAAGGTAAAGTAAAAGGAGTTTCTTACCACTCAACTTGAATATTTTTAATATGTTGATTTTTTTCTCTTACCTTCTTAAGGAACACAGTTGCTTCTGTTTTGACTACATATTAACTATTTTAACTACTCTGTGGCCCCTTCTAACATCAAATTGGGAGGCCTGTCCGTACAAGACATGTGTATTCAAAAGTAAGTTATTTGCTATAAAACACTTCATTTCCTCTTTATTTGGCCTGGTGTGGCCTGAAATGAAATACAGAACAAACTAAAAGGTCTGCCTGGACAGACCTGTCTTCCTGACAAGCGTGGACCTGTCTGAATGAGACAGCTTCTGCAGCCAGCTTTAGATCGATAACTTTAAAATTAAATGTAGGTATGTACATCCAGTGGAAAAGGACAGAGAAAATGAAATACAATACAGAATTCAGTTCATCTTCTAGATTAATCCATAAAACCTAGCTCATTATGTTCCAAATGAGCTACTTTTCTCATCTGTAAAATGGAATAATAGTACCAGTGCAGTCTTTTATATGGTTCCAAGTTGTCTTCTATCAAAATAAAATAATATATTTGAGTGGGCTTCTGAAGACACTAACATTGATGATGAGGTTTCAACAGGAACAAAGAATACCTTGATAAATTTTCTTGAATGTTTTCTCCTGTCTGTAGTCCTCTTGTCATTCAGACATTCCCTTTCTTGAAGAGTCATCCTGATGCTTTCTGTCCTAACCTTTCTCTCCTACCCTCTGCCAAGCAGGATTTCTTTAGATTTGTTTCTTCGAATGACTTCAGCAGAGGCGAAGAACCAAAAGACACCTGGAGCTGTCAAACATGACAAAAAATATACTTAGCCACAGTGGCTCATGCTTATAATCCCAGCACTTTGGGAGGCTGAGGCGAGAGGAGCACTTGAGCCCAGGAGTCCGAAGCTGCAGTGAGCTATGATTGTGCCACTGCACTCCAGCCTGGGCAACAGAGCCGGACCCTGTCTCTTTAAAAAGTTTTACATTTTTAAATATATATGTTCAGCAAAATGAAGCCAGGCATAGTGGCTCCCGCCTGTAATCCCAGCATCTTGGGAGGCCGAGGTGGGCAGATCACTTGAGGCCAAGAGTTTGAGACCAGCCTGGCCAACATGTCTGTCTCTACTGAAAATACAAAAATTAGCCGGTATAGTGGCGCATGCCTGTAGTCCCAGCTATCGGGAGGCTGAGGCATGAGAATCTCTTGAACTTGGGAGGCAGAGATCACAGTGAGCCAAGATTGCACCATTGCACTCCAGCCTGGGCAACAGAACAAGACTCTGTCTCAAAAAAAGAAAAAGTTCAGCAAAATGAAACACTGTGATGGATATTTCAAGTTTGGGTTTTACATTAATATCTGGAAGGACACCATAGACCTTGTCAGACTATTGATATAAGCTAGTGATCCAAGGACTATAATTTAAGAAGCATTTAGGGTGGAAAAATTGGCTGTCACTGCCTTTGGCACTATTATTTGCTCAAAAGCGTTCCCCAGTCATGGCACACTCATGGAAGAGTTCTCTCTTCCTCCCTCTGTTTACTTCCCTCTGGCAAAAAGCTTTTGAAATTTTCTATTAGAGAGTAATCAAAACTATCAGCAAAACGATCTGTTGGAAACTTTCCCTCCAGTCTATTAAGGTAGAGACTGATTCAAAGACTGTATTTTGGTGAAACAATACCCTGAGAGAACTTAGCCTTTTCGGAAAAGTTTTGCAGATGCCTCCAGGCATAGTTTTCTTCCTCCTTGAACTAGGGTATTTGTGCCTCTCCAGTGTTTTTCCCCTTGGCTAGGGGAAAAAAAAAAAAAAGCATTCTCCTTAGGAAACCTTTCTATTTTAAAAGGCCAGCGGCAAAAGTGGGTGTGGCAGCCCAATTTGGTAAAAAAATAATAACACTCTTTAGAATACAGGTGGCACAAGGAGACTCCAAAAATGGAGAGAATTTGGGTTTGTGTGCAGCAGCCTCTTGCAAGGACTAGGCTGCAATGAAAACCCCAAACAGAGTAACTCTGTGTACACCTTTTTCTTATCACATACATCTGCATGAATAATCTGGGTAATATCGGAAGTAGGTCAAGGCTGGCAAATCCTTTCTCTGTAGGCTCCCTCATCCAAAGTAAAAAAAGGCTTAGATCTAAAACAGAGTGAAGACAGAAAAGGAACAGGAAAAAATTTATGGGTGTTATATATACAACTATAAAACTAAAAATGGATCTGGATACAAAGAAATCATAGAAAGGGTCAACAAAACAAAAACCTAGTGCTATAGAACAATAGTAAAATAGATAAATTTCTGGTAAAATTGACAATGAAAAAAGAGAAAAGAAACAAGGCTATGAATATGGAGATTATAATTACCCTTTTAGTAGAACTTTTAAAATCTCAGAATACTATGAACATTAAACTTGGCTGAAACACTTTCTTCAATAAATTAATTTTTAATTCAATAAAAGATGAAAATTGAAATAATATATGATTTTACATTTTCCTTTGTTAACAAAGTTTTTTTAAAATAGTGATATTTGCAATATAGATATAAACTCATGCAAACTCTCTGTAGTGTAATTTAGCAAGACAGTATAGTTACATTTTGTATGATTTTAATTGAAGTACATTTATTTATTTGTTTATTTAAGATGGAGTTTCATTCTTGTTGCCCAGGCTGCAATGGCACAATCTCGGCTCACCACAAACTCTGCCTCCTGGGTTCAAGTGATTCTCCTGCCTCAGCCTCCCGAATAGCTGGCATTACAGGTGTGTGCCACCATGCCCAGCTAATTTTGTATTTTCAGTAGAGACGGGGTTTCTCCATGTTGGTAAGGCTGGTCTCGAACTCCTGACCTCAGGTGATCTGCCTGCCTCAGCCTCCCAAAATGCTGGGATTATAGGCATGAGCCATTGCACCCGGCCAAAGTATATTTAAATGTATGATAAACATATCAAGAAAATTTTACTTTATGTGCAAAATTTTAAAGTAATATAAAGCTCAGTATTTTTAAAACTTGAAAAACAGCAAAATTACAGAGCTCAGATACTTTTTAATAAATTATAAAATTGTATTAATTCAAAAATGATATGAATGTATTTAAGATCTTTAAATAATTTAAATTCTTATTTCTAAATAAATATGCAAAAAAGTTCAAAGTTTTGGTTGGTAAGACTTACCAAATCTTCATAGACAAATAACCTCTATTCAAATGGTTGCAAAGCATAGAAAAAGAAAAAAAGCACCCCAGTCCATTATGAGCTAATAAAAGTTTGATACCAAAACCTGACAAAGCCATAGAAAAGAAAATACTAGACCAATCCAATAAGGAATAAAAAAACGATAAATTCTACATATAGTGTTTTTAAACCAAGTTCAATGTGTTTTGTTTTTTGTGGTTTTTTGGGTTTTTTTCTTTTTTCTT
>NW_016814190.1:171289-198082 GCF_001698545.2 Rhinopithecus bieti
AAAAAAAAAAAAATTTTTTTTTTTTTTTGAGATGGAGTTTAGCTCTGTTGCCCAGGCTGGAGTGCAGTGGCACTATCTCGGCTCACTGCAACTTCTGCCTTCTGGATTCAAGCCATTCTCCTGCCTCAGCCTCCTGAGTAGCTGGGATTACAGGCATGCACCACCATGCCCAGCTAATTTTGTATGTTTATAGAGATGGGGTTTCACCATTTTGGCCAGGCTGGTTTTGAACTCCTGGGCTCCAGTGATCTGCCCACCTTGGCCTCACAGAGTGCTAGGATTACAGGCATGAGCCACTGTGCCTGGCCCATATTAGCAACAAGTCTTTATTATAACTTTAATCAAAACTAATAGAAAAGTACAGTGCCTGTATGGAAAATTATAAAACTTTATTAAAATACATTAAAAGGCCTGAATATGCACCATGTTTGTGGATGCAAAACCTCCAATATACATAATGCAATCTACTCAAACTTGCAATAGGGTTTTTCACAGACTCTGACAACTTGATTCTAAAATTCAGGGGTAAGCCTAAGAAGCCAAGAATAATCAAGAGAATTCTGGAGAAGCTTAATGAGGGAAAATTTTCCATCCAGCTATCAAGATAATCTAAGGCTTCTTTCTCAAATTTAAAAAAAAAAAAAATGTGGTATTGGTGCAGTAGCTGATAAATAACGTAGTGAAAGAGAATTCAGAAACAACTACATGTAAATGTCCAAGTCCATGCAAATTCATACATCAAGGATGATTTGCATAAAAGAACAAAGCTGAAGGCATCACGCTATCCAACTTCCAACTATACCACAGTGCTACGGTAACCAAAACAGCATGATACTGGTACAAAAACTGACACATAGACCAATGGAACAGAATAAAGAACCGAGAAATAAGACTGCACACCTGCAACTACATGATCTTTGACTAACCTGACAAAAACAAGCAATGGGTAAAGGATTCCCTTTTCAATAAATGTTGCTGGGATAACTGGCTAGCCATATGCAGAAGATTGAAACTGGACCCTTTCCTTACACTATATACAAAAATTAACTCAATATGGATTAAAGACTTAAATGTAAAACCCCAAGCTATAAAAACCGCTTGAAGACAGCCTAGGCAATATCATTCAGGACATAGGCACAGGTAAAGATTTCATAATGAAGACACCAAGTGCAAAAATTGACAAATGGGATCTAATTAAACTAAAGAGCTTCTGCAGAGCAAAGGAAACTATCAACACAGTAAACAACCTACCAAATGAACATTTTTGCAAACTTTGCATCTGACAAAGGTCTAATATCCAGCCTCTGTAAGGAACTTAAACAAATTTACAAGAAAAAACAAGCAACCCCATTAAAAAGTGGGCAAAGGACACAGACAGACATTTTTCAAAAGAAGACATACATGCAGCCAACAATCATATGAAAAAAAACTCAACATCACTGATCATTGGAAAAATGCAAATCAAAACCACAATGAGATACCATACCATCTCACACCAGTCAGAATGGTTATTATTAAAAACTCAAAGAATAACAGATGCTGGTGAGGTTGTGGAGAAAAAAAAAAAAAAAAACAGCTTATACACTGTTGGTGGGAGTGTAAAGTAGTTCAACCATTCTGGAAGACAGGGTGGCAAGTCCTCAAAGACCTAAAGACAGAAATGTCATTCAACCCAGCAATCCCATTACTGGGTATATACCCAAAGGAATATAGAAATCATTCTATTATAAGGACACAGGCATACCTATGTTCTTTGAAGCACTATTCACAATAGCAAAGACATGCAATCAACCTAAATGCCCATCAGTGACAGATGGGCTAAAGGAAATGTGGATAAAGAAAATGTGGTACATATATGCCATGGAATACTATGCAGCAATAACAAGGAATAAGATCATGTCCCTTGCAGGAAGGTGGATGGAGCTGGAGGCCATTTTAAAAGGTTCTTAACCTTTTAAAAAATAGTGTGATGTAGAGAACTGATATGTTTTCCTCTATAAGAACCTTTAAAAAATGGTGTGACTTAGGGATCTGATATTTTTTCCTCTATAAGAACCTTTTAAAAAGTAGTGTGACGTAGGGATCTGATATTTTTCCTCTATATAAAGTGCCAATTATCTTAGTATCGTGGCACATGTATACCTATGTAACAAATCTGCACGTTCTGTACATGTATCCCAGAACTTAAAGTATAATTTTAAAAAATTAATTAATTAATTAAAAGTTATTTTGTTATATATAAAATGAGTATTAAATAAGTTTTTTTAAAAAAAAAACTTCTTAATGAATTAAAAACCTAACTTTGCAAAGTGGAACTTCCAGATTTTTGGAATATCTTCATCACTTCAAGGTAGAAAAGAATCTCTTACAAAAGACACAAAAATACAAACCACAAAGAATTTCTCCTTTCTTTCAAATAAAATGTGGCTTGTTCTGATATGCTGGATTTTTGCAAGATCTAGTAGCTCACAGGATGTTGGCCTCAAGTTCTGCAATGAGTATTCCAGGGAATGTGAACAGTATTATGTCATCCTGTGCAACAGCAGGAAAGAGGTTTTCCTACATTATATGTATTTTATGTCATTTCTGTGTTTTGCCTTGATGGCCTAGTATACCTTCTAGGGCAAGGTGGAAGCAGCAGTGCCCATGTGCCCTTACAGCAGGCTCTGAAATATTTCTAGGTATAGACCTGTCTCTTTGAGAACCTAATCAAAGCTATAGATAAATGTAGAATATACATATTGTAGGAGAGGCCTCTAGTGACAATATCCATTCTTGCCATCTTGGACATCAGCTTCTTTTGGAGATAGTTGAGGATATGTAACAGTTCTCTCCAGTAGAATGTGAGCATAAGCGACTTCTGCCGGTTCTGAGACTACCTATGAAATCCTCCCATGGGTGCTCCTCTGTGCTGTGTGTCCCTTCTGGCTAAGATAGTGTTGCTCACACCAACTTTGGAAGCCATGAGTTGAAGATAATAAGCAGCCATAGTCCTGACACCTAAGCATTCATATGGAGTAGCACCTCTCTGCTAACATAAATAGCCACTATGGCTTCTTGTGTGAAAAAGAAATTTCCTTGATCCATTAAATTGTGAGAATCTTAGCTTAAGTAATGCATATATTCACACACCTTTTGAACGTAATCTCAGGGGTTCAATGACACCCTGTAGCCTAGATCGTGGATGGATCAGAGAAAAGAAGAGACTCGAATGTACTTCCCCTAGAGTGAGCACTCACTATAAGTGGACAAGTTAGAGATGTGACACCTTTGCAGAAACTCTGCTGGATTGGGCACTGATTATGTTGGACTGAATGACTCTGCCAAATCCCTGCATTTCTCAGAGGCCAATATATACTCTGCCAGATACAGAGACAGAGTACATTCCAGTGATATTTTTAAAGGACACAAATGGAAGACTAGTTAGCAATATCAGGAACAAACTACTGACATACACAACATGGGTAAATCTCAAAACATGATGAGCAAAACAGATGCAAAACAGTACATACTACATGAGCTCATGTTTATAAAGCTCTACAATAGAAAAAACTAATCTATGAGCATTGATTGCCTTTGGGGTGGGGATTGACTGAAAAGGCACACAAGGAAACTGCAGTTAGGGAAATGTCCTGTATATCTTGCTTTGTGTGGTGGTTACATGGGTATATGTAAATATGTAAATAATATTTACATGGGTATATGTAACCACCACACAAAGCAAGATGCAAGACATTGCACTGAACATTTAAGATCGGTAGAATGTATCGTTTATAAATTATACCTCAATAATATATTTTTTAATGCAAATGAGGCAGGTTGTGGTGACTCATGCCTGTAATCCCAGCACTTTGGGAGGCCAAGGCGGCAGATCGCTTTAGGCCAGAAGTTCCAGACCAGCCTGGCCAACATAGCAAAATGCTGTCTCTACTAGAAATACTAAAAATTAGCTGGGTGTGGTGGCATGCATCTGTAGTCCCAGCTACTCAGGAGGCTGAGGCAGCATCGCTGGAGCCTAGGAGGTAGAGGTTGCAGTGGGCCAAGATCACGCCATTGCACTCCCACCTGGGTGACAGAGCAAGACTCTGTCTCAAAAAATAAAAAAAAAAAAAAAGCAAATGAAATTATTGGGGTCTATCTACAATAATATTTCTAAAACTATTATGGAATAATGTTCAGCCATTAGATCCTTTGGGAGCTACTGTTGTGATTAACCACATATTATCACTGTAACACCTAACAGCAGAAAGTGATTGTACTCCTAGGTAAAACCAAGACACACGATAAACATGTCCTAAGACAAATTATAAGAAACAAGTTAATAGTTTGTTCCTATGCATAAAGCTTGTGGTTTCTTAGAGATAGCATCCTAATTCCATGTAACCATAAAATATACTTTGATAATCAGTGTGTATGGTTTTTCTGTCTGTAGCGGGATAGAAGAATTAATTGACAGGACTCTATTTTGAGATTCTTATTCCGTATTGTCTTCTCCCTGTATTTCCACTTTTCCCTCTCTCATTGTTGCATAGTAATATACTCTGTGCTTATTGCTTAAGAAAGTACACGACAGGACAGGAAACAGAAGAGCCAAAAATCTTTACAGAAAGATTAGGAGAAAGGGATTTAAAAAGTGGTGTGAATAGACCTTAGTTCCATAGACTAAAAACAGATACTCTATAAGTGAAAGAGTGATAAACAGAGGTCTGTGCATCCTGAGAGCAGAGAGGTCATCTGCCCTGCTTCCCAGCAGTGAGGCTGGGGAGACAGCAAGACCCTGGAGAATAAAAGACTTCAAGAGATGGGAATTCTTAGGTAGATGGACCCTAGAATAGCTTAGTCACAGATGCCTATGTCCCGTCAATGGCATAGTGGCAATGGACTTGGGCAAATGAAGTAGCAAAGTTAACCTCTAATGACCAAAACTAGCTGGACCTTCTCCAACATGTTGCAACTACAGAAAACCCTGGAATGCTGACTGACTTGGGTAGCTATGTGTAATTCCCTAAGAATGAAAGAAAACTCCAAAAAGCTGAGCTCCTGTTTCCCCACTAACTCTGAAGAATAAGGGTACCAGAGCAGGAATTTAATCTGAAATAAAGAAAAATACTCTTGCATATCTAAATTTATTGATGGGATGATTCAAATCTACTGTACTGGCCAGATTCAGTGGCTCACACCTATAATTCTGGCACTTTGGGAGGCCAAGGCAAGGGGATTGCTTGAGCCCGGGAGTTCAAAACCAGCTTGGGCAACATGGAAAGATCCTTTTTTTATTTTTTTTTTTTTTTTTTTTGAGACGGAGTCTCGCTCTGTCGCCCGGGCTGGAGTGCAGTGGCCAGATCTCAGCTCACTGCAAGCTCCGCCTTCCGGGTTTACGCCATTCTCCTGCCTCAGCCTCCCGAGTAGCTGGGACTACAGGCGCCGGCCACCTCGCCCGGCTAGTTTTTTGTACTTTTTATTAGAGACGGGGTTTCACTGTGTTAGCCAGGATGGTCTCGATCTCCTGACCTCGTGATCCGCCCGTCTCGGCCTCCCAAAGTGCTGGGATTACAGGCTTGAGCCACCGCGCCCGGCCCTGTCTCTATTTTTAAAAATAATTTAAATAAAGAAAAGAAAAGAAAAGGAATAAGCCCACTGTATTAGTTTGATAAGGCTAGTATAATGAAATATTGCAGACTGGCTGGCTTAAGCAACAGAAATTTATTTGCTCAAAGTTCTGGAGTCTGGCAGTCCAAGGTCCCAGTGTTGGCAGGGTTGTTTCTTCTCAGGCCATTCTCCTTGGCTTGTCTTCTCCTTGTATCTTCTCTTCATATTCCCTAGGTCTGTGTGTATCTGTGTCCTAATCTCCTCTTCTTATAGGGATATGAGTCGTGTTGAATTAGGACCCATCCATATGACCTCATTTACCTTAATTACTGTTTTTAAGGACCTATCTCCAAACAGACACATTCTAAGGTACTAGGGTTTAGAACTTCAAGTTAGGAATTTAGAAGGGGAAACGTTTCAGCCTATAATACCCACTAACTGTGGAGTCCTCATCCATGATTGCCAGGAATCCTTGGGCACCTCATGTCTACACCATGGAAAGATTACAAATCCCAGAGTAAGAACCACTTTGGTATAAGACATAGTCACAACCTGGAGTGGATTACTATGCAGACAAGAGGTGACCTTGCAGAAATCACTGCTAATTTGCAGAATACAAATTGACTGTAATGAGTTTGAAACAGTAGCAGAGGACACTTTAAACCCCTTGGGAACACGCAGTGTGATCAGAAGAAAGAAAGTGATAGCACTTGAGCATTACTAGGATTTGCTGATGAGGATAATTTATTTCCAATCTCTAAGAAAACATCTAGAAAGGAAGGAATATGAAAAGTTATCTTTAAAATCTTTTTCTGAGACTTTAGGTTTCTGAAAGATTAACAGTAGAAATTACTGGACTTCTTCCCAGAGAGAGATCTGCCCTGACTTATAGAAATTTAGATTGAGAGAGCATGAATCTGACCATTAGGGACAAGTTTTGGCAAGTGTATTAAACTGAGTACCATAATCAGTTCCAAGATGAACTTGAATGAACACAATCCTCCCCTTCTATAATTTCTTTCTTTCTTTCTTTCTTTTTAGGACAGATTCTCGCTTTGTTGGCTAGGATGGAGTGCAGTGGCACAGTCTAGGTTCACTACAACCTCCACCTTCCAGGTTCAAGTGATTCTCCTGCCTCAGCCTCCTGAGTAGCTGGGACTACAAGTGTGTGCCGCCATGTGTGGCTAATTTTTGTGTTTTTAGTAGAGACAGGTTTTCACTATGTTGGCCAGGCTAGCCTCTAACTCCGGGCCTCAAGTGATCCACCTGCCTCAGTCTCCTACAGTGCTGGGATTACAGGCAGGAGCCACCGTGCCTGGCCCCCGCTTCCATAATTCTTCTGACAGGCAAAGGAGAGGGAAGAGGTAGAATTGCTGCTTATCTTCTCAAGCAGGAACACTGAGTCAGCCTTTGTTAGCAGCGCTACCAGTGCTAACACAATGAACAAATGAATGAAGTGGCCACCATGGCAAAGAGGGAGGCTGCATGGGCCCAAGAGCATGGGTTTCCACTTACCAAAGCTGATCTAGCTAGAGCTACTTCTGAACCTTCAAACTGCCAACAACAGAGACCAGCTCAGCCCCTAGATTCTTTGATGAGACCAACTAGTAACTTGGTAGCAAGATTGCTAGGTTGGGCCTCTTCTTTCTGGACGGATTAGTAGTTCATTTCCTTAGGAAAAGACACCTAGTCTGGATATGTCATTTCCTTTCCTGCCCTTGGGGCCTCAGCCAGTATTGCTGTCCAGGGCTTGTGGAATGCCTGACCTACAGGCATGGAAAACCATGCAACATTCAACCTGGGCATTTAGTTTACAATGAAGAAGGTGTATGTGGGCTTATCACATACTGCACCATCCAGAAGTTTCCTACTAACGGATGGAATGTTGCGATGAAGACGCAGCTAAGGCACCAACTTGGGACAGTACCTGGCAAGAATACAGAACTATTTTTCAGGATGCATTATATGCATTGGATCAGGGATGTTTATGCAGTGCTTTGCCACTAACAGGAAAAATACATGGGTCCATGGACCAAGAAGATGGAAACAGAAGTGACCCCACTTATCATCACTGTCAGTGACTCCCTGCAGCACCTCGTGCTTCCCTTCACACAACTTTGGGCTTTTCAGGGTTAGAGGTTCTGCACTCTTGCAAAGTTCCCATTGAACTATAAGCCATGGTTGTTGTCTGGGCAAATTGGGGTCCTTATGCCTAGAAATCAGCAGACAAGTGCAATCACCATCCTTTCAAGAATAATCCACCCTGATAATTAACAGGAGGAGATACGGCTGCTGTAATTAAATGGGGGCAGGAAGGAAGATGTATGAAACTCACAGGGCCCACTTGGGTGCCTCTTGGTACTCCCTTGTCCAACTATGGCTATGAATGGACAAATATCACAACTAAAGAAGAGTACGGTTAAGAAAACACAGACCTGTGAGGAATGAGGGTTTGGGTCACACCATGAGGTACATTAGCAAGACCGGCAGAGGTGTTCACTGAGGGTTTAGAGAATTAGCATGTATGACAAGGGAAGAAGAGGGTGAGTACTATTTTTGATCCTGAGACCAATTATTGTGATGAAGCCTGACATACATCCTGCTAGTCTTCCTCCTCTAAGTTTTCCCTCAGGAAAAGAGGCCCATCAGACACTTGGAGTGCTGCTACCTCAACAAGTTTGGAGAAATAGCTCCACACGGAGCAAGGGGTGGACTATAGAAGACATGGAAATGTGCCATTCAGATCCCTTTCAAGAAAGCACACTGACCAGCTGCAAATAGTATAGTTAGCTAATAGCCCATGGTATTTAGCGCCTTCAGGGTCCTGTGTAGCTTTGGAAGTGGGTTCATATTCCTCTTGGGGCATCCTTTCAGCCAATAAATGAGCAAAGAGGTGATAGCCAAGGTTATGCTCTTCTCATGGTGTACCATGCCCAACGACTGGGCAAGAGGCCAGTGAGAAGTTTCTCTGATGGACCATCTTTGCTCCCAAGATCCACGTTGGGATAGCAAAGACTTTGTAGGGTCTGTATCACTATCTGATGGCATTCCCTGCCCTATCCTGCTTCTCTACCTTTTCCATTCACAGATGTTACTCACCAGTGAACCCTCTGCACTCCTAAATCTCCCCCATCTACTTCCTGAGAACTCACCCTATAACAAGTCTTTTCCATAGCTACTATCCTATTGATCTTACTATTTATCTTAAAATAATTTTCATGTAATAATCTTTTTGTTGAGATTTCAAATTGCCTGAACTGAAATTGTTATGGTATTTGCTTACTGTACTTTACCCCTTTGCTTACCCTAGTACTGTAGATACGTTTTTTAAAAAAAACTTGCAAAATCAGATCCAGGATGTATTTATCAATGCAGTTCATTTTACTCTTGTGTATCTCATTAATTATTTTGCTACTGACTTCCTTGGGTTTATGTTGTTATCCTCTTTCTTTTCTGGTGCTGAACACTCAGTTAATTTTTTTTCTTCCTTTTTAATAATTTTTTTATTATTTATTAAATTTTTTTTATTATTTATTTATTTATTGGGACAGAGTCTCACTCTGTTACCCAAGCTGGTGTGCAGTGGCACAATCATAGCTTACTGTAACCTCAAACTAGACTCAAGCAATCCTTCCATCTCATGAGTGGCTAGGACTACAGACACGTATCACCACACCTAGCTAAATTTACTTTTTAATTTTTTATAGAGATGGGGTCTCACTACATTGCTGGTCTTAAACTCCAGCCTTGAAGCGATTCTTCCTCCTGGGCCTCACAAAGCACTGGAATTACAGGCATGAGCTGCTGCACCCAGCCCTTAATAATACTTTTTAAACGCTCTCAACTTGGTATACAACTCAGTTGCTTGGGCTAATCTTTATATTTTTCAACAAGGCCTCCTGGTTGTTGCTATGGTCTGAACATTTGTGTTGCCCACAAATTTATACGTTGAATTCTAATCACCAGGGTGATGATATCAGAAGGTAGAACATTTGAGAGATGATTAAGTCATGAGGTCTCTGTGCTTATGAATGGGATTAGTGTCTTTGGAAAAGAGGCCTCAGAGAGGTGCCCTGACCCCTTTCACATGTGAAGACACAGCAAGAAGGTACCATCTGTGAACCAGGAAATGGGCCCTCATCAGACACCAAATCTGCTGTTGCCTTCATCTTGAACTTCCCAACCTCCAGAACTGTTTTAAATAAATGTCTTTTGTTTAAAAGCTACCCATTTTAGTGTATTTTATTATAGCAGCCCAAATGCACTCCAGCAATGATCTATATTTTAGTCTCGGCACATCTTTAAATGTTTTTCTTCCCTTAAAAAACTATGTTGGAACTAAGAAACCCCTTCAAATCTACACAAATAGGTCTTTGTGTAATAGGATTATAAATAAGTACATAAACCTTCATAAAATAGGTTCAGGAAAGTTTTCTTCTACCATACATTTAATTGTTGCTTTTGCTCATTTCAGTCTTCTTCGAGAACAGCCTTATCCACATATTGGCTCTGAGATATCTGTTCTCCATTCAGTCACTCACTTGTCATTTTTATCTCTTTGCCTTTCCCCATTGCATCCTAGGAGAGCTTATAAACTGTAAAATCCACATTACTAACTATTAACCAGAACATTTTTATCTTTAATTACTCCAATATAGATTTTATTTAGAATGCATTTTAATTTTTCTCGCATGTCTCCCTTTTGTCTTCCATTTTCTTTGTCATCTTATCTGGTTATCTTTTTTAAAAAAATCTCTCATGCTGTTAACATTTTGTATCAACCTGCCCTTTTCACAACCTGCCTGTTCCAATTTATTTAAAACCACTTTTTTGCACTCCGTTAAATATACCTACCTCAATATCTAGCACTTTCTAGTTACACAGTAAATACTTGTTCAATTAATTAATTTTAAATGAACAATTGAACCTTAGACTGTAGGTCAAGTTCCATAGTAAATGGAAAAGAAGCTATGCTAACAAAATTGGCAGTGTATCCAAAGGAAAAGAAATGTCTTTACTTTTGTGTCCCAAGTTTTATTCAAAGTCTGTTTTTAACGTGTAGTTTAAAAAATGTATCCCAAATCTAAACCTGTTTAGTAGTAATAACTGAGTATCATTAATCCTGGATCCAGCTTATATAATAAGGCACTTCTTTTTAAAAAAAATTGTCTTGAAGAAAAAATTTCTCTCTGAAACATTGAAATCTCCTGCTCACTTTCTTGCACTCTATGAATATATTTGAAGCTACTTCTTTTTGTGTTTTGCTGGGAAAAGGTCTGAATTTGAAACATTAACAATAGCCCAGTTAAAAAAAAAAAAAACAAAAAAACAAAAAACTCAAACTCTTCTGGTCATTTTAACCAGCCACAAGTGGCCAGGGTAAATTTCCTTCATGAAAGCTTCTTGCCTAGAGGTGGAACTGGGTCATTATATCTGTACAATAACCACCCCTACAAACAACATATGAATGCCAGATGGTTGGAACTGTTCCATTAAGAAACTGATGTCTTCATTGTTTGGAATTTGATTTTGTAGCTTTCTCCATAGAGTGATTTGATTGCAGCATTTGGAAGCTTTGAAAGCGTTCCCATAAATTATTCCACCTCTTGAATGTGAAACTAGGGTAGGCTCATTAGCCTGTTTTTCCATTAGTATGCTACTTCTACCTTCTTACTCAGAAGCAGATAATTTAGGCAGAATTCATAAAAAGAAAATATGGGTTTTGTGCGTTGGTTGTTTCTTCAAGGAACTTGCTACTTCATATTTCTCTCACTTTAAACTTTTTATTTATTTTATTTTGTTATTGTTGTTTTGTAGAGATAGATTCTCTCTACGTTGTCTAGGGTAGTCTCAAACTCTTGGCCTCAAACTCCTGGCCTCAAGCAATCCTCCTGCCTCAGCCTCCCAAAGTGTTGAGATTACAGGCATGAGATTGAGATTACACTTCACCCAACCACTTCTTTCACTTTGTTCATTGAATATTTATGTAGGAATTTTCATGAAAAATAATATAATAATCACTAACAAAGTTCTTACTGTGTCCTTACCTGGCTCTTATATTACTTTCAAGTTCTTACACTACTCCAAACATTTTGTACACATTAACTCCTATAAGCATCACAACTCTGTGAAGTGAATACTGTTATTATTTCCATTTTATTGAAGAATAAGGAATACTGAAGTCAAGTAACTTACCTAAGATCAAGTAGGCAGTAAGTGGCAGAACTAACATTTTGATACAGTCTGTGTTCTTAGCCACCTCACCACACACCACATTGTCGAAATCCCAACTAATCTACCTTGTTCAAAAGAACAATGGTAAAACAAAATTCTCTGCTCCCCTCTTAGTCCTCATCAATATGAACAGAGCCTTGGTATTATTGTAACAAATGGCTTGTCTATTCCAAGCCTTAGAGAAAACTCCACGGTATACAACCATGTATCAATAGGTCCAATCTTTAAAGAATCTTGGAGAGCCGGTCAGGCACGGTGGCTCATGCTTGTAATCCCAGCACTTTGAGAGACCAAGGTGGGCAGATCACGAGGTCAGGAGATCGAGACCATCCTAGTTAACACGGTGAAACCCTGTCTTTACTAAAAATACAAAAAATTAACTGGGTGTAGTGGCAGGCACCTGTAGTCCCAGCTAGTCAGGAGGCTGAGGCAAGAGAATGGTGTGAACCCGGGAGGCGGAGCTTGCAGTGAGTCGAGATGGCACCACTGCACTCCAGCCTGGGTGACAGAGCGAGACACTGTCTCAAAAATAAATAAATAAATAAATAAATAAAATAAATAAATAAAAAAACTTGGAGAGATCCATTATTCTGTTTACTAAATAAAAGATTTTTTTATCCCTAAAATTCTTTACAACCTATTTTGCTATGACTCTTGGTGTTCCCCATTTTCTTAAAGTGAAACATGAAATTTTAAAAAATATCCATCTGCAGAAGAAATAAAGTGTGGCATGAAGTTACAGAAAATGGAAGTGACCTATAAAATCAACATACAAGGAGTTTTGCAACATGGTCATTATTGTGATATTATTCAGGATCAGTAGGTCCTAGCGGGAAGACATATGCCTGCCCCGAAAGTGAAAGAACATGGGGGCACGATAACCACAAACACTTGGAATAAGACACTGCAAGAGGAAGACTCAGGGAAACTCAGTAGTTTAAAGGGATTTCGAGAACATCCTTACTCAAAGGCAAGTATTTAAGAGTCATCCTAAGATTAGCCAGATGTGTCAACTCCATAGGCAAATGGATGAGTGGTGGACATTTGTTGTTATTTTGTTGCCTACAATCCAAGCTCCCTTCTGCTAACAGCATCTTGATCTTCCTTTCTACTACTTTGTGTGGTCTTAACCTTTTGTTTTTTATGGGTGCCTATGATGTGGATGATGTGGTACTGACCATTCAGAACATTCATGTGATCACGGAATTGAAAAGTTCTAAGATGTACCAGTGATCCAGTCAGAGTCATTGGTCTATGCTAATGATCTTGGGTACTTTCACTTGAGCTGATGAGAAAGTGGTATATGCTCTTTTCTTGCTAGAAGTAGGGCTGTTGAGGTCAGGTGCAGTGGCTCATGCCTGTAATCCCAGCACTTTGGGAGGCTGAGGCAAAAAAAAAAAAAAGACAGGTGTGGTGGCATGTGCCTGTAGTCCCAGCTATTTAGGAGGCTGAAGTGGGAAGATCACTCAAGCCCAGGAAGTTGAAGCTGCAGTGAGCCATGATCATGCCACTGTTGTAGCCTGGGCAACAGAGTGAGACCCTGTCTCAAAAACTAATGATAAAATAAAATAGAATTGGAGGTGTGAAACCAAAAACTTCAAATGTTGGAGACTGCCATGACTGAGAACTTGCCAAAGGGGTAAGCCAACACTCAAAAAAGTAGCATTAGAAGACATATCCCGATGACCTATTTTGAACCCCTGGATCAAGTTGAATCTCTTGTCTGTTCCTTGAACTTTTACATTGCATAGCGAATACATTCCCATTTTTATTTCAGAGTTTTAAATTTTCCCTTGCTGTCTAAGGAGTTCCAACAGAAGGAAGAGAACCAAGAGTCCCTGGCCCCTTTGGGGAGAATTTCTCCGTTTTCCTTTGTTAAGGGAAACAATGGAGCACTTGAAGAAGACTCTGGAGAGAACAAGAGTTGGGATTTGAGGATATCCCTGAATAGACTTTCTTCATTCAGGGTATTTAAATAAATAGCCTAGATTGCTACCTTTTAGAACATCAGAAAAAGTATTCTGCACTTTCACACAGAATCTTTGGGGATGAAGGGAGAAGAAAATTATTTCAACAATTTAAAAACCAGTTTTATGGTGGTAAAATAAGAGGTTCCATTTGTGCTCCTGCACCAGACTTCAGAGACTCACCTTTTAGCTTGTGAGCCACACAGATGACTTTGGGCTCTTAGAGAAACATTATTGACCTGGCTTTACATACTTTTAAAGAGATCTGTTTCCTATCAACTTGGTGTGGCAGACTGCTAGTGGTCACCAGAAATCTTTTCTTCTCCTCTTGCCTAGTAGTGGAATTTTAGCTAGGCACATAGATATTCAGCTCTAGCTTCCATTTCCCAACCTACTTTGTAACCAGTTATGGTCATGTGATTAGTTCTCATCAATGGAAATGGAAGAGGTGTGTGAAAGAATGTGAGTGGAAGAGATGTCTGCAGCAGCTTCTATATCATTTGCATGAAAAGAAATTGCTTGCCCTTCATCACTGTACTTTCTCCTTCTAGCTTGATCTAATTTCAGACAGTTAAGATAACACCATAGGGATTGAAGAAGCAGCAAGATGGAAGAAACAATGTCCTTAAATGACTAACTGAAGATAGGAGAGCTGCCCCACCAACCTGGACTACTCACCACTAGACTGATAATTGACAGAGAAATAAATTGGTATACTATTTAAGTGCCAGTATTTTGAGGTACTTTTTTTTTTTATAGCAGCTTGACATCTATTCTAATACTCCCATTTTCTGAATCTTTCACCACAGCCTTCTCTCCTTTCTCATAAAAAGGGGAGAAAAGGGAAGAGTCCCACAAAAAAGTATTAAACATAATCCAACCAGACTGTTAAGGAAGCCCATGAAGGGAAGGGAAGAGAAGGGAAGAAAGGAGGGGAGAGGAAGGAAGGAAAGGGAAGGAAGAAATGGAGGGAAGGGCCCCACCAAAGAACATTAAACACAATCCAACCAGTTTGTTAAGGAAGCCCAAGAAGGGAAGGCAAGAGAAGGAAAGAAAGGAGGGGAGAAGAAGGGAGAGAAGGGAAGGAAGGAAAGGAGGGAAGAGCCCCACCAAAGGATATTAAACACAATCCAACTAGATTGTTAAGGAAGCCCATGAAGGGAAAGCAAGAGAACGGAAGAAAGGAGGAGAGAAGAAAGGAGGGAAGGGAAGGATTGAAAGGAGGGAAGGGCCCCACTAAAAAATATTAAACACAATCCAACCAGATTGTTAGGGAAGCCCATGAAGGGAAGGCAAGAGAAGGGAAGAAAGGAGGGGAGAAGAAGGGAGGGAAGGAAGAAAGGGAAGGAGGGATAGGTCCCCACCAAAGAATATTAAACACAATCCAACCAGATTGTTAGGGAAGCCCACTGGTGCTGATCATTCTAATCCTCATTCATAAGTAAAAGATCAGTGAAAAGTCACCAGATGAAGGAAAAGAATAAGCCACAAGAAGAGAAAAGGAAATTTTTTTAAAATCAGGAAAAATGGCCTCAGTGGGAATAATGGTAATGAAGAAAACTAGATAAGGCCTTTAAAATTTTGAAGTGGCACTTCCAATAAGATCTTTTGGATAATGCATAAATACAATAAAAAAACATGCTTCCATTAGAATTGTATTAGAAAGTAGTAATTGGAAAAGAAGAATGAATTTTAATAGATTTAAAAACATGACTGCCAACAAAGAAAAGCAAAACCAATTAAGCAGCAGAAGTCTGGAAATCAAATTAATGATTTAGAGTCACTGGTATACATTGTTCTTCTAGAACAGAGTATAACCATGGCAGCATTGTGATGGCATCATGAACATTTAGTTAGAAGACTTGAGTTCAAATCATAGCTCCACTCCTTTTTAGCTATTTAGACTCATACTGCTTTAGTTAAACTTTCTAGGTGTCAATTTTCTCACCTATTATATTGAGCTAGTAGTACCTCTGTTACTGAATTGCCACAAGGATTAAATGAGGTAATTTATGCAAAATTCTAAATGTCTGACATAAAATACTTAATAAATGTTAGCTATTGTTATTAATATAAAGCAAAGATATGGGAGATCAACTGCTTTATGGCAACTGATATGGTGCTGAGTATAAGTTTTCAAATTTTACAAAAGTGGGTAATTAAGGTTCACAACTGAAAATAAAGAGCTTCCAAGTATGCACTTTCTAAAGAGAGATGCTAAAAAGTGGTGGCAGACTTACAAGCTGTAATAAGAGATGGCATAATATGTCCTAGCTATTAACAACACTTTTTCCCCCAACCCCAGTTTATAATAAGAGAAAGTAGAAAGGTAAGAGTTTTCAGAAAGTTCATGTAAACGACTACATGTGCTTCTCATTGATTGTACATATTACCTCATGAAACCACTACTAAGCCATGGACATAGCAGACATATCAGGGAAAGATAATGTTTGTATCTAACTCCTGTTCCACCTGAGTCTGGTCCAAGATGTTGATGAGACCTGGAAAATATAAAATAAATGTGAGGCTACCAGTGAAATGCACCATTCATTGTAAAGTCCAAGGCGCTCTCTTGACAATTCGCTCTGGGACAGTTTTAGGTGAGGAATTTGACTGAAGGGTGGAGTAAGAAAAAAAAAATCAGAGATAGAGGCGGATCTTTAGAATAAATAGAATTTAAGGGACACATTGGCCAATTTCAATGCTTAGACATTAGTTGGATTCTCATACAAATAAATTATATTTTGAAAAATTAACCAGACATGATGGCTCACACCTGTAATCTTAGCACTTTGGGAGACCGCGGCTGGCGGATCACTTGAACTCAGGAATTTCAGACTACCCTGGGAAACATGGTGAAACCCCATCTCTGTGAAAAATATAAAAATCAGCTGGGCATGGTGGCATGCACCTGTAGTCCCAGCTACTCGGGAGCCTGAGGTGGGAAGTTGGCTTGAGCTCAGGAGGCACAGGTTGCAGTGAACTGAGATTGCACCATTGCACTGCAGCCTGGGCAACAGAGCGAGGCCCTATCTCAAAAAAAGAAAAAGAAAAAAGAGACAATTGGAATATTTGAATTGTAGTTGAGTACTTCGTGATATTAAGAAACTATTATGAATTTTTAGGTGTGATAACACTATTATAGTTACGTTTTAAAAGAATTCTCTTTGAGATATTCACTGAAATATTTAAATGTAAAATGATATGATGTCTGAGATTTCTTTCTAAATAATTGAGGGACACATAAATGGTAGCAATAAAAACAAGTTTGAACATTTTTTTAAAGGTTGAATGAATTTAAAATGTCTGCTGTTTTTAAGAAGCATGCCTAGAATGAAAAGAAAACAGAAGTTTGAGAATAAACAGGATGGGAAAGTACTAAGCCAATGCTAATTTAAAAACTCATGGGTGGCATTATTAAGATCAGATTAAGTAATATTCAAGGAAAAAATTAAATGAGGTAAACATGGACAGTGCATAGTAATACACAACATAATTTATCAAAAAGCTACAGTAGTGAACCTTTGAGCTTCAAGCAATATTGCCTTAAACTATCTAAAGCAAAAATTATTAGAAATACAAGATTTTAATACAGCAAAACAAAGTACAAACCAATCTGACATAAGTATAGATTAAAATGTTTGAAAGGTAACATTATAGAGTAGATTCCATGATTATGAAATTTAAAAATAAGTACATTTAATTTTAGGTGTTTAAAAGTGACTTGTAATTTTATTCATCAATCGTACCAAAATGTGGTCAAAATGTAAAAAAAAAAAAAAAAAGACATCTTAATAAAGATAGTAGAGTCCCATTTTAGACCTTGGGGATATGACAATATACAAAACACAGCTCTCCCTCAAGCTTCTGTTTTAATGGGAGGAGACAGAAAATTGACTAATAAGTGATATGTCAGGTAGCAATAAGTGTTGTGAGTGCTTATTTTAGATAAAGTGATCAGGAACGAGCTTTTGTAAAGATGGCCTTTGAAGAGAGACCTGAGGAAAGCAGATAAGGAGGTGAGGAAGGGACAGGAGTGCACGTTCCGGGTAGAAAGGAAGGCAAGTGCAATAGTCCTGAGATGGCAGTTTGCTTCCCTTATTCAATGAACAGCAATGAGGTCAAGGTCATAGCTGGAGAGAAAGGAGTAAGGGAAAGAAGGCTGGGAGAGAAAGTCAGAGAAAGTTGGGTGTGGTGGGAGTTGGTGTGTATATTGTGGTAGAGACCACAGAGGACCTTGCAGCCCATGGGAAGGACTTTGGATTTTCCTCTGAATGAGATGGCAATCTGGTAGGTTTTAGGCAGAAAAATAACAGGTATTAAAAGAACAATCTGCCTGCCGTGTTAAGAGACTACCGGGGACAGGGGAAAGGAGACCGTTTAGGAGGCTACTGCAATTGACCAGACAAGAGATGGTTGGATTCTGAATATATTTCAAAGGAAAAGCTAAGAGGGTTTGCTGAGGGATTTAATATGTTAACATAAGAGGAAGACAGAGTAAACATGATGCCAAAGTTTTGCCCTGAACAACGGGAAGAAAGGAAGTATTATTTACTAAGATGGGGGTACTGCAGTGGTCGTTCATGAAATAAATACCTACAATACATACAAAGGCATTAGAAAAATATATGATTGATTTTTTTAAAATCTTTTGACTTGGGAATGGCTTGGCATGACACCACTGGAAGAAAGCATAAAGAAAAGACTGACAGGTTTAAATTAAATAATAATTTAAAATGCCTATAAATAAAACAAGGAATATTTTTTAAAATGATAAACTGGGAAAATATTGATGCAATATGAAAATTATTTTTTGAAATATTTTAATGTGGTTTTCCTTTTTCGATTATCCATCTAGTTTGGGTGATAGTCAGGGATGATTAGGACTGTTAACAGCAGGAGCGCAAGAGAAAGAAAGCAGTTGATGTTCAGCTTCTGACTGTCAAATGGCTTTGACCGACGGGAAGGGGATTTCCTAAATTATCTGAGTTCTTACTTACACAATTACTAGCTTGATCATAGAGTTTCATTACAAGTATAAAGTAGACAGCACTCAACAAAGCCCCTGCCACATAGGAAAGAGTGAAAGTCTATCCTTTCTTTTTCTGCAGAGTTTTGAGAGAAAGGAGAGGATGAAATCAGAAACCAGTGTCCTCACTTTCCTCCTCTTAGAGGAAAACACCCAGAAAAGGTGTCAGAGAAACTGAGAACACTGGAGCTCATGGAGTGCTTTCTTGGGACTAGGAGAACCCCTAAGTACACTTGTGCAATGTGATGTCCAACAATGTATGAGAGCTATAATGCAGCACTGGCCGAGAGAGTGACTGGATAGATGGCTTCCCACGTTTGTGTGAGCCATACAGGGGCACCTGACATTAGCACATGCCTTCCTGGGAGGACATAGGACACCAAAGAGATTGGTGGACCAGTGCACATGAATGTTGTTGAGACAATGATACTGCAGTGATGACATGTGTATAGGTTATTCTGAGGTCTTGATAGTCTAAGTAGAGTTCCCTCCAGAATGCAGACGATAGTTTGTCTTTTTGAAGACTCATGTTTTCATTTTTTTTCTGTGGTTTTATGGAAATTTTAGTGAGACATGTAAATCTGCTTCAGGAAATAGTATCCTTGTTGGCACACCAAAAAAGAGACTAGGATAGCTTTACCCACCCCTACTCCCATACCAGTAATCTCTGTCACCCCTTATTCCTCGAAAGGAACAGCTGACTTTCTCAAACTTAGGTAAAGTGTTGTGTGAATCCAACTTTAGGCTTCTTTCCAACCCTATTGCTGCCTCCAAGTTTTTTATACATATAAATTTTGTAATCATCAGTGGCTAACCAGGTACCATTTTCAACTCTAAACCCTTAAAACGGGCACTTGAATTTTGAAGTTTTCTTTTTTGAGGCAGAGAATAACAGGCTTCCATCCTTCTGTTGGTGAATTTTTTGATCCTGTCTCTTCTGCAACAGGTTTGCTTCAGCTACTTTGAAATACCATCTTCCTCTCTGGGAATAAGGATAATTATTTCAGTCAGTAATTTACTTCTGATGGTACTTTCTTATGATTTCTCTGTTGTGCAGTAAGTATCTCAAAGAGAAATGTTGGGATATGTGGCCACGGGATCAAGAAATTTAGCCGTAAGTTCTAATTTAATGAATGTCTTAACAGCAACATGGTCATCTATTTCATTTTGGTAGGCAAATCTAGATGTTATAATCTAAAATGGATCTCTGTAGCTACTCACTTCCTCTTTCAACTCCCCTTCTCCCACATCTCATTATTGTTACTTTTGTTTTGCTCATTAGACACTTCTCTCCCCATGTCCTCCAGTTCCATCTGAAATGTTCATTCTTTCTGTGTATGTGACTTCATCCAGTGCATGTAGCCCGTCTTCAAGCAACCTCTCCAAGGCCCCAATACCTGGATGAACTGCTTTTCAACACTAGTATTACTATTAAGTATTTCCTTGTTCAGATGAGGATTCCCGGACCCCAGCCCCATCCCAACAAATCAGAAACTCTGGGCAGGTCCTGGGAGTCTGTATTTTGTAAGCTTTCCAGATGATGATGATGCATACTAACACTCAAGAACTACTGACCTACAAGCCTGGGCATCATGGTGAAACCCTGTCTCCACAAGAAATTTTAAAAAATGTATATTAGCCAGACATGGTGGTGCATATCTGCATTCTCAGCTACTAGAGAGGCTAAGGTGAGAGGATTGCTTGAGCCTGGGAGGTTGAGGCTGCAGTGAGCCGAGATCACTCCTCTGCACTCCAGCCTGAGCAACAGAGCAAGACTGTTTCAAAAAAACTTTTTTAAAAAAGAACTACTGACCTAGAAAAGAGGTTAAAAAAAAATACATAAGGTCCTTTTATCCTCTCAATTCTTGGTTGTTTGGTTCCTTCCTTCTTTGCTCCCTTTTTTCTATCCTTGGCACCTAATGGAACATACTGGGCTCACTTTCTGGGAGTCTTTCTTCCTCTTTTCCCCTCTTTCTTCATCTCTCTTTTCTCAGCCTCTCCCCATCTCCTCCTTTCCCGGTCTCCCCTCAAATCCCTGCACCACCACCCCTGCCCTGCCTTGGCCTGGCATTTAAGTGCATCATGGCAGCATGCTAAGCATTACAAGTATCTGATATTTTTTATTTTAAAAAAGAAAAAGTTGAAAACTAACTTGTGCAAGAGCTGCTGGATCAAAATCTCCCTTGAGCTTTGGACATGTAGACTACAGAATACGGAATGGTAACGAGCCAGGAAACCCGAAAGTAAGCACAGCTGGGATCCATAAAGTCCCCTCCCCTCTTTGATTCAGAGAGAAACATTAAAACAGCTGACCTCTTGCTCCAGCATTTCTTTTCTATCATCTGGAATGTATGATAAATAGATATTTAAAAGCTGACATTGTCCTGGCACCTTTATCCTTCACCATAATTTTACTAGCTCATTATCTTTCAAGAAAGCTTCCATCCTATAGACCTTATGAAAAAAGGCTTAAATATTCCATGTGTTACTAGAGTTCTGTTAGAAGAGTATGAAAAAAAATCTTTTCAAAAACTGTTGCCTGCAGAAGTGTAATACAGGCAAAGACTGTGGTTGTTTTATTAAAACAGTTAAAATGCAACTAATTAGAAGGTTGTGGTCCTTTATTGCAATCTGTTACTGAAAAGTTACATGTTGATGAAATTATGGTTAGTAAAAGTATACTTAAATAGTATTGCCAGAGTCTGTAATTTAAAGGAATTGTGTAGTAATTTTTTGGTCAAATAATTAATTCTTTTTGACATGAAAATATTCATCCTATTGTGTCTTATTTTATAAATTAAGGTTGATCAAAAAATTATTTTTCTTAAAATAGAGGCACGTCTTTCACTGAGTGTTTTGTTTTAAAGGTTGAGATAAACACAAACGCTGCAAGTATGTTTACCTTGTATCAGAAACATGTTAATTATATGTAAGTTAACTCATGAGTATCACAGCTTATAAAAAACATTATGGGGAAAGTGGATTGAAACATGTTAGTTTGCTTTAGAGTTGTCTCAGGTCATGAGGCTTCGTGATTCAGAAACTAGATACTTCTTTCACATGGAAAAAAAAACTGTTTAATAATCCTCAGTTTGTTTTAAAATAACGAATTCCATTTTATTTGCAAAAGTTCACAAAGAAACCCATTTGATTTACTGAATTTAAATAATTTATAGACAGATAGCTTTCCTAGAGATAGGAAGGAAAAAAATGTAACAACAGCACCCACTGGGAATTATCTTCCAAATACCGCCTCTAAGTCTGGACTTCAGATCAAGATCTGGCAAACACACAGTACTGAAATTGTCAGTTCTCTGAAATAATCTCAGCTCACTGTCAGTCAGAGGTTTTGCAATTGAATTAATGCACATTTCTCTCTTACGTAGCAATTCCCCTTTAATTCTTAGTCTTCTCACTTGCTTTTAAAAGAACTTCATTTCTACCTATACTTCTCTCAGCTATACAAATCCACAACAGGAAATATAGTTAAGGCATTGAGACTGGTAGGGGGGAAAAAAGTGTATATGAGAAAGAGACAGGGAAAGAAAGCATCAACTTCTGAATAGCTTCAATATGCTCATCCCAAATCTGATAAACATCCCTTTCATATTAAATATTGGCTGGAAGTACTTTTACATAAAGGAAAAGAGAAGACCTTTTTATGGTTTTGAAAGGTGAACACAAGATTAAAGCAGCCAGGATCGAAGTTCCTTGACTGGAATTCCACCAACACAGATGGAAAACTGGTTGTTGTGTCGCTTTTTTTGTTCTGTTTCTTGTTTTTTGTTTTTGAGATGGAGTCTCACTCTGTCACCCAGGCCTGAGTGCAGTGGCGCAATTTCGGCTCTCTGCAACCTCCGCCTCCCGGGTTCAAGCGATTCTCCTGCCTCAGCCTCGTGAGTAGCTGGGATTACAGTCGCGTGCCACCTCGCACGACTAATTTTTGTATTTTTAGTAGAGACAGGGTTTCACCATGTTGGTCGGGCTGATCTCAAACTTCTGACCTCATGATCTGCCTGCCTCAGCCTCCCAAAGTGCTGGGATTTCAGGCATGACCCACCATGCCCAGCCAGAAAACCCGTTTTTTTAAAAAACTCAAATATATTCACAAATAAAAATAAGCCACTGGATTTTAAAAGCCCTGGCCTGTGTTATGTGGAACATCAGGAACCAATTAAATTGCTCTCCCTTTCTTGTTTATCCTAAATAATACAGTCTTTTCCCTCCTCTGATTATACCAGCTTTGTGTCCCTGTGGCGGGGATCTGTTCTTTCACTCTCTACTAAAACCCTATCTCCATAGCACATAAGAGTTGGAAAAGATTGAAAGCCTGCATTTTATTATGCTAAGGAAAACTAGCTAAATATCCATCTTATATCTTAGAATATTTTCTTCTGCCCCCAAAAGACAATTGGCAGTTGGTTAATGAGTTGGTGCATTTGTATGTGAATCACAATATCCAACCGTTGACAATGATTCTGTTTTTCATTTGCTTAAACTTTTCACCTCCCTCCTGAGCTTATAATGGAACATATTCTTCATGTTCTGCTTTTAGTTTTCCTTTTTTAGGCTTGTGCGCATGATTCAGTTCTGAAGGGATAGAGAGCTAGACTTCGTGCCTTATTGTGAAATATGGACTATCAAGTGACATCAATCCTTCCATTTACTGTCTGAGAGCACACCACTCAGCATGTCTGTTTCTTATCTGACCACTGGGACCACAGCCCCAGTAAAGGGTATGATGTCTCATGTCTGCCATCAACAAGTCTACATATCTGCCCCTAGGGTATGTTCCTAGGAGCAGGGTGGCTATTACCCATTGGAAAGAGCTACCAGTTAAGTTCATAAAACCACAAGTCACATGGCTTTTGACTTGTACAATACACAGGCATGATCATCCTTGTATATTTTGCTATAAAAAACAAATGTAGAAAGAGAAGGAGTTTAAGCCAGTGCCCTTTTGCATCTGTCCAGCATGAATAATACCACACGAGTCTCAGAGTGCTTAGATAAGCTTGACCTCTCCCAAGAAAAGAGACTTGTTGAAGCTTCTATTCTGTGTGAATCTGAATCAGTGAGCTCAATGTTTAATGTCTTGTTAATGTCCAATTATTCCAGAAAATGACAGATTAAATATTATCTCAAAGTTGGAAAAAAATAGCTTTCATATTATAGCCACAAGATCCCAAAAGCTTAGCTCCACCATCCCAGTGGCCCATCAATAAACACTTTTTCATTAATAAATACTTTCACTGTTCCACTCAGATCATCTAAGTGCCTGTCCTTTCCTATTATACAATATCTTGCAGTTCTTTTCCATCTAATTCAACCACTGGATTAAATTATGCACCTTCAGGGACACTTGATTGGTCATCTGCCTCGCTGTCTCCATGTTAGGGCTACTTTTTATGCATTTCTAAGAAACAGAAAGGAATAGTTGCCTTTTTAGAAACTGCCTAGTGACGTGGCATCACCAGCTGTGTTCAGGTTACCTAGTAGACATCATTGAAACTTGAGTGGTGACAAAGTGTAATTGAGGTGGGGGGAGGCGGGTAACCAGGAAAAAACAAAACAAAACAAAAAAACCTAAATTTGGCCAAATCTCTTCATCGAAGATGACACCTAACCTGTAAGCCTCAGTGTTCTAAACTATTAAAGGGATAGCAGAAAATTAACATCCACTGAGTAGCTACAATGTTCCATACACTTCAGAGAACTACTTCAATTTTATTCACACAAAATTCTTGCAAAGAAGACTTTCTGGGTCGGGCGCAGTGGCTCCCACCTGTAATCCCAGCACTTTGGGAGGTCAAGGTGGGTGGATCACGAGGTCAGGAGATCGAGACCATCCTGGCTAACACGATGAAACTCAATCTCTACTGAAAATACAAAAAATTAGCCAGGTGTGGTAGCAGGTGCCTGTAGTCCCAGCTATTCAGGAGGCTGAGGCAGGAGAATGGCCTGAACCCAGGAGGTGGAGCTTGCAGTGAGCCAAGATCCCATGGCTGCACTCCAGCCTGGGCGACGGAGCAAGACTCCGTCTCCAAAAAAAAAACAAGAAGAAGAAGAAGAAGGCTTTCTCTCTATATATACACATGAGGAAACTGAAGTAGGGGGAAAAAGAGAGGGAGAGGAAGAGAGGAAGAGAGGGAGAAGAAGGAGATAACAAAGAAGAGAGGAAAAGAAACTTCAACAAAGTAAGCCCAGTGTGTTTCATTAAGTTCTAAGCAAAGAAAAAGGGAAAGGAGAAAGGAAGGAAGGAACCAAATAACTAAATAGGTTAATTAATTTCTCCATGGCCACAAAAGGTGACAGGGCCAAGATTTGCATCTATATTAACTGACTTCAAAGGTATTGCCTCCCTGAAAATACCTGTACGAAAATGTTACGCTTGGTGCATAGTTAGTGCTTGGTAAATGTGCTTTTTCCTTCCGAAGTCCTGTCGAGCTTTGAAATACAAATTCTATTATAAATTCTAAGTTTCAGACCTATTCATTAATGCAGATCGCGAAGTTCACTGTGCACATATAGCTTGGCACTATCTGCTGAATTCCACTTTTAATTCTCACCATGCTACTCCCTCTTTCAACATCATCATTTCTCTCAGATTAAATTTCTTGCTACCTCATATTCCATTGTTCCCACATTTCCATTTTTAGCTTTAGTAAGGTTATGCTCTACCCTTAATACCATTTGCAAGAATCTGACCCATTTTTTGTATGCTAAGAGCTCTTGAAATTTCAGCTTCTGTCAGAGGTATTTTCAGAAAAAGTTAAAATAAGGATAGTAATGCCTTGATGCCTTACCACCTAGTTAACGTTTTATTTTCATTAAGCAAATTCTATTCAGGTTGGGAGTGGTGGCTCACGCCTATAATCCCAGCACTTTGGGAGGCTGAGGCGGGTAGATCACTTGAGGCCAGGAGTTCGAGACCAGCCTTGCCATCATGGCAAAACCCCATCTCTACTGAAAATACAAAAATTAGCCAGGCATGGTAATGCATGCTTGTAATCCCAGCTACCTGGGAGGCTGAGGCCGAAAAATCACTTGAACTTGGGAGGCAGAGGTTGCAGTGAACTGAGATAGCACCACCGCACTCCAGCCTGGGCAATACAGTGAGACTCTGTCTCCAAAAAGAAAAAAAGAAAATATATTCAAATGAAATCATGTGATATGCTATATATACTATAATGTATGTAGTATATACAATATATATGTAGTGTAATATATACTATTAATATTATAATATAGACATAAATACTACCATAGTATATTATTCCATACAGAATATGGAATATTCTATTTTATTTAAATATAATTTGTATAAGATGTATACACTATATAATTTGATTTATATATATTATATATATACCTTGTGAGCTACTTTGTTTGGACTTCTGTGTTTGCGTGTGTCTATGAAAATGCTGTTCCCGAAGATGGCCGAATAGGAACAGCTCCAGTCTGCAACTCCCAGCGGAAGCGACACAGAAGACTGGTGATTTCTGCATTTTCAACTGAGGTACTGGGGTCATCTCACTAGGGAGTGCCAGACAATTGGTGATGGTCAGCTGCTGCAGCCCGACCAGCGAGAGCTGAAGCAGGGCAAGGCATCGCCTCACCTGGGAAGCGCAAGGGGAAGGGAATCCCTTTTCCTAGCCAGGGGAACTGAGACACACAACACCTGGAAAACCGGGTAACTCCCACCCCAATACTGCACTTTAAGCAACGGGCACACCAGGAGAATATATCCCACACCTGGCCGGGAGGGTCCCACACCCACAGAGCCTCCCTCATTGCTAACACAGCAGTCTGCGGCGATCTAACCGCAAGGCAGCAGCAAGGCTGGGGGAGGGGCGCCCACCATTGCTGAGGCTTAAGTAGGTAAACAAAGCCGCTGGGAAGCTCCAACTGGGTGGAGCTCACAGCAGCTCAAGGAAACCTGCCTGTCTCTGTAGTCTCCACCTCTGGGGACAG
>NW_016814190.1:201407-211090 GCF_001698545.2 Rhinopithecus bieti
GGGAGTTATACATGATATAAATGAGGAATTGATGGGTGCTGACGAGTTGATGGGTGCAGCACACCAACATGGCAGAAATATACATAGGTAACAAACCTGCACATCATGCACATGTACCCTAGAACTTAAAGTATAATAAAAAAATAAATAAAAAAAGAAAAATAAAAGAAAATGCTGTTCCCTCAGGCTGATGGTTCATGAATGTTTATGAATCTAAACAGTTACTGTTAAAACTGAAATAGTACCCCCATTTGGACATATGTTGTCATAATATAGCACTATATACTTCTACATGCCATAGAATAAAAATTATCATTTTAATAAGAGAGATAGTTTGATTATAATAATTTAATGTCAAACAATGTTTGGGGAAACTCCTTAGGTGGCCAATAGGCTTTTTAGAAGAGAGATATTAATAATCAAACTTAAGTTGTTTGTATTGCTGTAAGATAAATATCTTTCTTTGCCTCAGAACTTCAGGAAAGTCTGCTATGCACGTATTAAGGGGAGAAAGCAAGGTTGTCATGGAAGAGAGAGAAGAGATCAGCCATAGAAAAAGTGATGCAGTCAGTTTTAGAACAAGAAGTAATCTTGACAATATAAGTGAAACCATGCGCTAAAATCTGTATTTCCCAAGTCCTTGGGATATGGGCCATGAGTTGAGATTCTTAGATTGTATGTAAGTTGTCAAGGACAAGGGGACAGGGGTAATTCCTTTTTTAATTTTAAGTTCCGGGATACATGCACAGGATGTGCAGGTTTATTACATAGGTAAACATGTGCCATGGTGGTTTGCTGCACGGATGAACACATCACCTAGGTGTTAAGCCCCACATGCATTAGTTATTTATCCTGATGCTCTCCCTACCCCCACTCCCACCAGCAGACCCCAGTGTGTGTTGTTCCTCTCCTTGTATCCATGTGTTCTCATTGTTCAGCTCCCACTTATAAGTAAGAACATGTGGTGTTTGATTTTCTGTTCCTGCATTAGTTTGCTGAGGATAATGGCTTCCAGCTCCATCCATGTCCCTACAAAGGACATGATCTCATTCCTTTTCATAGCTGCATAGTATTCCATGGTGTATATGTGCCACGTTTTCTTTATCTAGTCTATCATTGATGGGCATTTAGGTTGATTCCATGTGTTTGCTATTGTGAATAGTGTTGTAATAAACATACGCATGCATGTGTCCTTATAATAGAATGATTTATATTCCTTTGGGTATATAACCAGTAATGGGATTGTTGGGTCAAATGGTATTTCTGGTTCTAGATTCTTGAGGAATCACCACACTGTCTTCCACAGTGGTTGAACTAATTTACATTCCCACCAACAGTGTAAAAGTGTTCCTATTTCTCCACAGCCTCACCAGCATCTGTTGTTTCTTGACTTTTTCATAACCACTATTCTGAATGGCATCTCACTGTGGTTTTGATATGCATTTCTCTAATTATCAGTGACGTTGAACTTTTTTTCATATGTTTAAGTTCCAACATGGGTAATTTCTGCTGTTATTTAGGTTATATTTATTTCAAAGCATTCTGGGTGTGAACCAACAACATCTTGAGGGTAGTATAAAAGACAGAAGGTACTACTGCAGCATTGCTAAAATGCTTCTCTTTCTTTAAAAAATCCTGTTGTCCTTCTCTCTAGTCTAAATTAAGGGTTGACAAGCCATGACTGGTAGGCCAATTCCAGCCTGTGGATTGTTTTTGTAAACAGTTTTACTAAAACACAGCCACTCCCACTTATTTATATATTTTCTGTGGCCATTTTTGCACTACAATGGCAGAGTTGAGTAGCTGTAACATAGACTATAAGGCCATCAAAGCCTAAAATATTTACTGTCTGGTCTTTACAAAAAGTTTGCTAACCCCTGCTCTAAATCAATTATTCACAAACCTGATTGTTCATTAAAATCCCTTGAGAAGCTTTGGAATAATACTAGCACCTAGATCCCAACCACAGAGATACTGATTTAATTTGTTCTAGGATAGTATTTAGACATCAGCATTTTTTTATAACTGTCCAAGTAATTCCAATATATAGGCAGGGAGAATCATTATTCTAAATATTTTTTAGCTCACTAGTAAAGGAAAGTTGAAGGATCATCTTCTAATTGCATATATTCCAGATTTTAACTAACCAATAAAATGGATCTTCAGTGACTTTATTTGATCAATATGAAAATCTGGAAAGGGACTTTTTGACTAATAATTATTTTCTCAATGGCCACAAACCAATAAAATGCTCCATTTTCATTTAAAACACACATGCACAGTAAGTACAGGTGGCAAGAATTTCCTCTTCTGCTGGGAAATATTCTCAGGTTCAGCCTGCTACCAAGACTCAAATATAAAGCAGTTTCCCAATATAGGTTGAGAGTTCAAATTGGGCAGCCAAAAATTACAAACATCTGCTATGATATCGTAAAACAAATTATTACAAAAGGAAGAGAAAGAAACAACAAGTTCAGAGTTACTGCTCTATCTAATAAAAAAAGAAGCATTTCTAGAATTCAGATTGTTTTTGAGTAAAGTTCAAAAGAGTGTAACATTATAATGTGAATTCATTTAATATTTTCCAATTTCAATATCTAACAAGTAGTTCATGTAATCTACATTTTCTAGATATTGTTAACACGTAAAACTCACATCTCCTGATATGATCAAGTTAAAACTATCTAAATTCTTTTCCTGCTTGATGGCAGAAAGTCTCTTCAATAGAAACTTCTCTTCCATACCAAAGGCATCTGTATTATGTCATTCTTGCATTGATATAAAGAGATACCTGAGACTGGGTAATTTATAAGAAGTTTAATTGACTCATGGTTCTGAAGGCTGTATAGGAAGCATAGTGCCAGCTTTAGCCTCGGGAAGCTTCTAATCATGGCAGAAGTTGAAGAGGGAACAGGCATCTCACATGGCAGGAGCAGAACCAAAAGAGAGAGTGAGAGGAAGGTGCTACACACTTTACAACAACTAGATCCCACAAGCACTCACTCACTACTGCAAGGCCACCACCAAAGGAATGGTGCTAAATCACTCATGAGAAATCCACCCTCATGCTCCAGTCACCTGCCAACACTGGGGATTGCATTTCAACTTGAGATACAGAGGAAACACATATTTAAAGCCTATTAGCTTCAGAATAAAATAGTCGGACTTGAAGATATTTCCAAAAGTCTACGTTATTCTGACTGAATTCGCACCATGAGTTTCTAAGTATGATCTTTGGGAGACTTTGATCATATCAATGTTTTTGGTCTTTCCTAGCCTTATACCCAACTCCCAGTGGCCTGTGGATAACTGTGAAAGCACACATACACATATTTCATAAGAATAATAAGTAATTTTAAGTAACAGTACAGTCTAAATCACATTTGGAAAAGCAATGTTTTCTTAAAGGTTACAAAATCTACAAAGATCCAACTCTATCCTCAATGAAGTCAAAAGGAATAGCAGAGTACTGGCCAGGCACAGTGTATCACACCTGTAATCCAAACACTTTGGGAGGCCAAGGCACGTGGATCACTTGAGGCCAGGAGTTCCAGACCATTCTGGCCAACATGACAAAACCCTGTCTCTATTAAAATGACAAAATTACCTGGCCATGGTTGCGCACACCTGTAATCCCAGCTACTTGGGAGACTGAGGCACGAGAATCACTTGAACCCAGGAGGTGGAGGTTGCAGAGAGCCAAGAGAGCACCACTGCACTCCAGCCTGGGCGACAGAATGAGACTCTTTCTCAAAAAAAAAAAGAATAGCAGATTATTTTAGTTCCTTGAAACTACGTGGTCTCTCTCCTCTCCAATCCAGAATAGGGTATTTGTGGTGGTCTTCCCATAACATGTTTGCCTCCCTTCCACCATACACACACACACACCACCAAAGAACTGCTGGAATTTTTGAACTGACAATGTTTTAGTCAGGAATCAAGCCATGTAACTATGGGATTCCCCTTCCCTCAGCAGCCTTTCAGCAAGAAATAACTTTTAGCCATATTCTTGGCCTGGAAAAGAGAACAAAAGCTTGGTATGAAGACAGCAGATGATTTTTTTTCTCCTTAGGTAGCAAATCTCACAGGCTGTCATTTTTTCCCCCTTGTTAAATATATTCTCATACCAAGACATTTATTTCCCCACAGGTCTATATCCCTATTTCCTCCCATAGCCATAGAATGTGTAAGAAAAGTAACTTTCTCAAATTTGACGTGTGCTGCTATGCTATTTTTCTTTTTGTACTTCCACCATTTTACTTAGCAGTTATTAGAATTTGTTAGTGGGGAAGACAGTAAAAGTATGCTTCTGGTAAGATAGAAAGGAAATCCTACAACTCTCTCTGGACTGTCCATGAACTGAAATTCTCCAAAAGATGTCTACTTTTGGTTATTTTACTTATTTTAAGGATTCCATCTCTGTTGCCCTAAGGGAATTACATTTATATTGACTTTCTGAAAATTGTGATTTAGCTCCCACCCTAAACTGAAGAAAGGAAAAGAAAGAAAACAAAGGAAATCTGGAACCTGTCAGTATTTTTCTTTCTTCATCAACTTTTTCTCTTGCTTCCTATTCTTGCTTACTGGGGATTACAGTCCAAGCCCTGCCCACGGGGACTGGTCATTGACTACAAGAGACAGCCTTGCACTATACACATTCATCATCACAACACTAAAGAATCATTATATTTGGCAGGGCACAGTGGCTCACAGCAGTGGCTCACACCTGTAATCCCAGCACTTTGGGAGCCCAAGGTGGGTAGGTCAGGAGTTTGAGACCAGCCTGGCCAACATGGCAAAACCCCCGCCTCTACTAAAAAAGTGTAAAATTAGCTGGGCGTGGTGGTGGGCAACTGTAATCCCAGCTACTCAGGAGGTTGAGGCAGGAGAATTGCTTGAACCCGGGAGGCGGAAGTTTCAGTGAGTCGAGATCGCACCACTGCACTCCAACCTGGGCAACAAGAGTGACTCCATCTCAAAAAAAAAAAAAAAAAAAAAAAAAAAAAAAAAAAAAAAAAAAAAAAAAAAGAATCATTACAGTGAGTTCCTCTTCTTAGTGTAAAGGCATCTCTCTATTTCCTGAAAACAAAAAATGCTAAATCATACCTGAGAGTGAAACCAGTCCTACATACTTCCCCAGGCTGGGTCCAGTGGTGGCTCATTCTTATAATCCCAGCACTGTGGGGGGCTGGGGCAGGAGGATCACTTGAGTCCAAGAATTTGAGAGCAGCCTGGGCAACATAGTGAGACCCTGTCTCAAACAAACAAACAAACAAATAATCCTCAACTTGCTTCTACAAAGCTCTTTTGCTGCAGAGAGTAAGAACCCAACTTTCTCATCCACAATCCTATTCTCTCAAAGACAGATCATGGGGAAATATTAAAGACAGTCTTCCTTTGCTCTAGGGTAGAAGATCAGAACACATCAAAATCCCACTACTAGGAGACTTTGGTGGGGCAGCGAATTCTCTGGACACTTTCAGTTTCAGATGCCAGATACAGTAGGGAGTACTCTTGTGTTGTGAGAAGAGGATAAATTTTATGTTAAAACTACTCTAATGCACATAGTCCTCATTTGAACACTCAAATAATTTTAGATTATTTCTAAGTTGGCATTTACAGTGCATGTAATTCCTAGCTTATCAATAATTGTCCTCACTATGACAAATTTATTTTCCACTTACTGCTGTTTCTCTTAGTGACCAGTTTTTAGCAATAATGTATCTACTTAATTTTTGTTTATATAAAATTGTTGTCATCTCCAATAGATTTCACAAGCTAGGAAGGGGATGGGGGAGGGTGAGATAAAGACAGATTGATTATTGGGTACAAAAATACAGTTAGATAGAAGAAATAAGCCTACTGTTTGATGAATCAGTAGAGTGACTACAGTAAACAATAATTAATTTTGTGTATTTCAAAACAGCCAGTAGAAAATAATTAAAATGTTCTCAACGTTAGGAAAAGAGAAATGTTTCAGGTGAAGGATATCACAGTTACCCTGATTTGATTGTTATATATTATATGAATGTATCAAAATATTACATACACCCTGAAAATATGTATATTATATATCAATTGAAATAAAATAAAATGAATTATTTCACAGGTTTTTCAGAAGGCAAGTAACTATGTTAAAGTGAATGAAATAACATGGCTAATTCTAACATTGACTAGTTATGTGACCTTGAAAAATTATTATTCAAAATGCACTTCTATTCATTCAAAATGGATGTGATAAGAGTACCTACCCCACAATGTTGCTGTGAGGATTATGTGAGGTGACATTAACTAGCATATAACAGCTGCTCAATAAATATAGTTTCCTACTCAGCACTTTGGGAGGCCGAGGCAGGTGAATCACCTGAGGTCAGGAGTTTGAGACCAGCCTGACCAACATAGTGATACCCATCTCTACTAAAAATACAAAAATTAGCCAGCATGGTGGTGGGCACCTGTAATCCCAGCTACTCGGTAGGCTGAGGTGGGAGAATTGCTTGAACCTGGGAGGTCGAGGTTGCAGTGAGCTGCGATCACATCACTGCACTCTAGCCTGGGCAACAAAGCGAGACACCATCTCAAAATAATAGCAATAATAATAATAATAAAATAAAGTTTCTTTTCAAGATCTTTGGGTGGTGAAACCTTCTGTGACTCCTCTGTTTCCCACTGGGCATCCCACTGGGCTGCCACTAGTTGAATTTATTATCTGACTTCCTTAAATCTCTTTACTCATTTATTCATTCTCAGACCTAGAAATGTATTTTTACTCTGCCCCTCAAGCCCATAGTTACCCTCCCAATGTCTTCAAACTTTTGCTCTCACTACTGCATTAACATCATTTCCACAAGTTCCTTGTGGCCACTATTCCATGCCCCTCAACATCCTCTGCTTGCCACATTTTCTAACTCAGCAACATTTCTCATCCTCTTTTGGGGAATTACTGGCTTTAGCCAGAGTCAATCTGCCCTACATAGCATTTCCTATTGCATGTACCTATTACAACTTCTGCAGTTCAATTTCCAGAGGGGAGGTGGGGGAAATGTGGCTCTTACGGAAACAAAAAACAAAAAAATGACGTAGGCATTTAGACAAAACTAACAAGTAGCTCAATCTAGTCGGGAAACCCTGTGTATTGGGAGTTAAGTGCAGTGTTCATGGAGAACCAGGAAATCATCTTCATTCTCCACTCCAAGTTCTTCTATAATTTCAGCAATATATGGCAGGACTTTTCGAGTTCTTACTACGTGTGAGCCACTGAGTATTTTACACAGATTATCTCATTTCCTTTTTAACTAATTCTGGAAATAGATACATTTATTATCACATCCTTGTTTTACAGATGGTGAAATTGAAGCTCAGAAAGATGCTCAAGGTCACACAGCCAGGGAATGACAATCTGGCTCTAGCACCTGTTACCTACCCTCTACTCTACTCTCAAAGGTCAGGGTTAACTACAGCTTCCAGGCTAAGAGAAGGTAACCATCTTACCTAACCAGCTTTTCTAAGACTTGAGAAGAACCCTGAGGTTCTTCCTGGTGCATGTTAAGGAGGCTGGGAGAAAGGACCTGGCAGAGATAAGAGTTAGCGCACTAGCTCCAAAGCACCAGAATTCTTCACGGTATTAAGAAAATAATTATTATCACTATTGAGCATCAACTACTTAATGATGCTACACCAGGAATTTTATTTCATTTCATTTTTATGATAATCCTGCCAAGAGCTTATTCTTGTCTTCATTTTACAATGGAGAAAACTAAGGCTTAAAACAGTTAAGTGACTAAGTAGCTGGGCTGAGGTTTAATTGAGAGGTCTCAGACTCCAAAGCCCTTCTTCTTTCTAATATATCATCTTGTAATTTTTTATTTTTAACTTTCAGGGGAAAAAAAACATGTATTGCAACTCTTCTTGTCTGTAGTTCATGACTTGTGACCATCCTTAATTCTGCATGAAAAGATTAAAATGATAGAGATTAAAATGATTCAAGTAATCAATTTCTGATTATCTCAAATTCCCAAGAGAAGCTAACTTATCCCATGAACCAAGACATTTCCCCAAGAAAAGGGATAAAAACAAACACATTATTTTATCTTTCATTATGTGGTTTGCAACTCCCAGTGAAAGGAACTCAGTTATAAAATTAAAAAACAACCAAAAAAATGGATTACAAGGAAGTTCTGGAATCTATTCTTTTGAACAGGTAAGAGAAAGGGCAAAGACCAAAAATTGGGCTAAATAACTAAAGGAATATTGGAATGATTGTATTCAATGGAAATAAAACTAGGATTTGGGTTCTAGTCCCAGTTCTGCACAAGCCATGTATTCTTCAGTCTCTTTACTTCTGTACAACAGAGTTTCCTCCACTATAAAATAGAGCCAATGTCTGGCTTAAGCCACTGAATTCATGAAAACATTAAAATAAGAGAAGGTTCCATAAGCTATTTTACAATTTGCAAAGTTCTATTCAAATATTGTTCCATCATCCTCATCGTCTTTGGAGTCAAATGGGTGAGAGTTTAAGCCCTAATTCAGTCATTATCAACTCTGAGATACTGGGCAGCTCACTTAACCTCTCTGTCCTTCTGGTTTCATTTATAAAATTAGTGTAGTGAATATTTGTTACCTATGTCAAAATACAATCCCTCCTTCTTTCAACTAAACATTATTCATAATTTAAGTTCAGGTATTCACTCTTCCATTATGGAGTTTGAATACTTTAGGTCACCTGACTCCACCTCCAGTTTCAAGAGCAGGCCTTGATCGGATTAAACAAATTAGGGAATATAGTTTGCCTTGCCAGAGTGATTGATTTACAATTAGTAGTCTGAACACCAAAGAGATTGGTTCGAATATAAGCATATTAATTACCCCACTCTGACCAATGAAAGGAGGTTTTCAGATGAATGGGAGCTTTAGAAAAGAAGCTTTCTAGCTCTTGTGATTTGGTACCTAAAAATAAACTTTATATTTTCATCCTTGGCCATGGTGGGGCAACTGGTACCAGACTAGCCCTCCACTATAAACAACTAGAAAACTGGACAAAATATATAAAATGACTCAACTATTTTTAGATATTATATGATAGGCAGCACAAGACTATGATGCCTGAAAGAAGAGAAACAAATGAGGAGTCCAGTGATTACCCCAGCTTTCTACATGACGAATCAAGGAAGAGGAATCCAAGCACAACACAGAAGTCTTTTTATTTCATTTTATTTTTTATTTCATTTTATTTTATTTTTAGAGAAATGGGGTTTCATCATGTTGGCCAGGCTGGTCTCAAACTTCTGGCCGCAAGTGATCCACCCACCTTGGCTTCCCAAAGTGCTGAGATTACAGGCATGAGCTACTGCACCCGATCAGAAGTCTTAGTAAGTTGAGGACACAGAGATCAGAGTTCAGGGAGGACAAAATGGCTTAAATTTGTATGGATTACCAGAAAAGAATAAGTTTCTAAGAGAAATTGCTCCATAAACCTTAGACTGTTTAACCAAATAATAAGCTATATATTTATAGGATGAGACTAAACAAGAGCAGCTACTAGGGAAAGAAAACCAATGTGTAACTGTAAGTTGAACAACTACCAGAACTTTCAGTATCAAACCAAGGACTACAGCTGCTATTCAAGAAATAGTCTGCAGTTTGCACCCAGCCAAAAAAAAAAAAAAAAAAAAAAAAAAAAA
>NW_016814190.1:211294-238883 GCF_001698545.2 Rhinopithecus bieti
AAAAAAAAAAAAAAAAAAAAAAAAAAAAAGACTTGCAAACACAAAGGAAAAAAGCCAATCATCAGAGAAAAATAGCAGAATCCAGGTTTTCACAAGCTTCTAAAAGTCAACATTAACCATATCTAAAATCCAATCCAAAATTACCCATAAAACAAAGAACCAAGAAAGTGGAACATGTAGTCAAGGAGGAAGAAAACAAATCAGACCCCAAAATGAGTTAGATGTTGTAACTAATACATGGATTTTAAAATGGCTATTATAACTATCTTCATGAGGTAACATAGATATATATATAAACATATATGTGTGTGTGTATATATATGTTTACAATGAATAAAAATCTCAGCAGAGAAATAGAAAATATCAGTAAAGCAATGGAAGCAAGAAGAAAGAAACAAATGGAAATTCTAGAACTAAAAAAATACAGTGTATAAAATAAAATGTTCACTTGGTGGGCTTAACAGATGAGTGGAGATGACAGTAGAAAGTAAGCAAATTTGAGGGTAGAGCAACAGACATTATCCACAGTGAGAAACAAAGAGGAAAAAATTAAAAATGAACAGACTCATAGACCTATTAGATGAAACATGGTTGTATATGTTATTGTAATATGGAGAAGGAGGTGAGAACAAGAGAGAAGGAGAGAGAGGGAAAAGGAGAGAAGAAGAAAGGGAGTAGGGAGAGAGAGAAAGAATGTGGTATCGTGGCCAGAAATTTCCCAAATTTGAAGAAAGACAAAAATTTGCAGATACCACACACTCAATAGACACCAAGCATGATAAACATAAAGTAACGCTGAGGCATATCAGAGTTAAACTATTGAAAGCACAAGATAAGGAATAAATATTTAAATTAACAAGAGAAAAATGACATATTACACACAGAGGAATAAAAAGTCCAAACATTAGATGACTTCTCATTAGAAATTGATAGAACTAGACTAGAAGACTAGAAGAGAGTGGAACCATGTCTTTAGAATATTGGAGAGAACAGAGGAGCCTGTCAACCCAGAATTGTATATCTATGAAAAGTATCTTTCAAAACATTATGGTAGAATAAAGATATGCTCAGATAAAAGAAAACTAAGAAAATTCATCCCCAGAAGATCTGTACCACAAGAAATGCTAAAGGAAATTCTTCATGTATCTAAAGAAAAACAGGTCTTTTGCATTTGCCTGGTATTATAATCTGTATCTTAAATAGCTTTGTGATTAATAAAGAAATTGGGCACTTTCTTTTGGAGGAGAATGATACTAGATGCAAATCTGCATTCTCAGAAAAGAATGAAGAGCATCAGAAACTGTAAATACCTGGACAAATGCAAAGACCTTTTATCTTTTGACTTTTTCCTCTTAGTTCCTTCCTTCCTTCCTTCCTTCCTTTTTTTCTTTTTTTCTTTCTTTCTTGACAAGGTCTCACTTTGTTGCTGAGGTTGGAGTGCAGTGGCACAATCGCAGCTCATTTAGCCTTGACCTCCCAGGCTCAAATGATCCTCCCACCTCAGCCTCCCAAGTAGTTGGGACTACAGGTGTGCACCACCACACCTGGATAGTTTTTGTATTTTTTGTAGAGATTGGGTCTCACCATGTTGCCCAGGCTGGTCTTGAACTCCTGGGCTCAAGTGATCCTCCTGCCTCAGTCTCCTAAACTGCTGAGATTACAGATATGAACCACCATGCCAGCCAATTTCTTTATTAACCACAAAACTATTTAAGATACAGATTATATCTTATCCATTTTGTAATATAATCGGATGTAATATATTTAACAGTTATAGTATAAATGATAGGAAGTACATAGACTTTAAAAGCTTGCAATATTTCTATATTTTACATGAGTTAATACATTATTAACCATAAGTGGATTGTAAAAGGGTGAAGAAGTATATTGGAATCCCCAAGTAACCCCTTAAAAATGATAAGAAGTATAGCTATTTAACTATGAAAATAAAATGGAATTCTAACAAAAATTAAAATAAGCATGAACCAAACAAAAAATGCAGAAAAGAAGAAACATAAATAAAAACAGAGAAGTCATGTAGAAAACACAAAATACAATGGTAGACCCAAGCAAATCATACCAGTACATTAAATATTGAAGAACTAAACATTCCAATTAAAATGTAAAAATTGTCAGAATGAATTAAACCAGAAACAAGACCCAGCTATATGATGTCCAGAAAAGAAACACTTTAAACATAAAATCATATATAGGTTGAAAGTAGGCAGATAGAAAAGAATGTATCACACAATGGTAAACATTAGAAGGCTAGAGTGTCTATATTAATATCAAATAAAATAGGTTTCATGACTAAATGTATTACCTGGGATATAAAAGAACATTTCATAATGATAAAATAGTTGATTCATCAGAAAAGCGTAAGAACTATGTATGTGTATGCAGCCAGTAATAAGGCTTCAAAATACATAAAGAATGAATAGACAGTTTCACAATTATGGATTTTAATTGCTAGAGATATTGTTAGAGATTTTAATTGCTGAAATACCTGTCTCAGTGACTGATAGAACTAGACATGATGTCAGCAAAGACATAGATTATTTGATCAACATTATCAACTGACATTTCTAAAACAATACAATCAATACCAGTAGGATATACATTCTTTTTAGTGTACATAATTATTAGATAGACTACACTTGGAGCCATGAAAATAATTTTGATACATTCAACAATATTAAAAGCACAAAGAGGATGTTCTCTGACCACAATGGCATTAAATTAGGAATAAAAAAGAATTAGATATCTAAGACATCCAACTAGATGAAAATTTTAAAATAAATGATAAGTAATAAATGAGCTGGCCATGCATGGTGGCTCATGCCTGTAATCCCAACACTTTGAGAGGCCAAGATAGGAGGATCACTTGAGCTCAGGAGTTCAAGACCAGTATGGGCAACATAGCAAGAACACATCAGTGATGGTTAATACTGAGTGTCAACTTGATTGAAGGATGCGAAGTATTGATCCTTGGTGTGTCTGTGAGGGTGTTGCCAAAGAAGACTAACATTTTAGGGTGGGGGAAAGCAACCCACCCTTAATCTGGTGGGCACTATCTAATCAGCTGCTAGCAAACATAAACAGGCAGAAAAACATGAAAAGGTGAGACTGGCCTAGCCTCCCAGCCTACATCTTTCTCCCGTGCTGAATTCTTCCCGCCCTCAAATATCAGACTCCAAGTTCTTCAGTTTTGAGACTTGGGCTGGCTCTCCTTGCTCCTCAAGCTTGCTGACAGCCTATTTTGGGAACTTGTGATTGTGTAGGTTAATACTTAATAAAGTCATCTATCTATCTATCTATCTATATATATATATATACACACATACACACACATAAAAATATATATAAAAAATATTCTATGTATGTGTATATATGTATATGTGCATATATATATTATATGTATATATCTCCTATTAATTCTTTCCTTCTAGAGAACCTTGACTAATATATATTTTGGTACCAGGAATGATTTTAGAGGAACAGAATATTAAGGATGGAGTTCTTTTGTTGGTTTTGGGGTTTCTGGAGTTGGCTGCTTAATATGATTAGACCCAAAAATGCTAAGGACTCTAATTCTAATAGTATGGAAAACACTGATAGTCCTTGGCATGAACTGTTTAGAGTTATGCAAAATAAATGCATTTGACACTCCTGATTCACCACTCATGAGAGACAAGGAGTTTAGTAACTCTATACATAATACCTTCGATCATATGTGGAGAGCCAAGGTACGTAATGAAGCTGGTTGGCTGCTCCTAAGTTCAGTGGACAACGTGTTAAAAGAAAATAATGAACGCAGGTATTGCATCTCCTGGCTTCAGAAACAGATACTGAGCCTCAAATCTGCTAAAATTGCCCTGAGTGAGAGTCTTATCTCCTGTAGAGAAAGAGCTGAAATTGGAAAAACAGACACAGCTCCTATCCTGCAAGTGGCTGACCTGCAATGAAAGGTGCATCCACAGCCTCGCCAGGTATCTACAGTTAAAGTGAGGGCAATGATTAGAAAAAAGAATGGGAACCTGCAACTTGGAATGGGGATGTGTGGGAGGACCCTGATGAAGCTGGGGATGCTGTTTGTAAACTCTGATGAACCTTTTTTGCCAGAAGAAACAGCTTCCCCATCTCCAGTAGTGGGAACATCCGCTCCCTGACTCGGGCTGCCACCAGCCTTTCCACCTTTGTCTGAGGAGATGAACCCTGCGCTGCCAGAGGCAATAGTGATGGCCTCCCCTGAGGCAGTTGCCAGGCAAAATAATACTGATTATCCTCAGGAGCCACCCCCAACTTCCCACTTCTGGTACCAATTTACTGTATTCGTCCATTTTCATCCTGCTGATAAAGACAAACCCAAGACTGGGAAGAAAAAGAGGTTTAATTGGACTTACAGTTCCACATGGCTGGGGAGGCCTCAGAATCATGGCAGGAGGTGAAAGGCACTTCTTACATGGCAGCAGCAAGAGAAAAATGAGGAATAAGCAAAAGTGGAAACCCCTGATAAACCCATCAGATCTCATGAGACTTATTCACTATCATGAGACTAGCATGGGAAAGACTGGCCCCCATGATTCAATTACCTCCCCCTAGGTCCCTCCCACAACACGTGGGAATTCTGGGAGATAGAATTCAAGTTAAGATTTGGGTGAGGACACAGTCAAACCATATCACCATCTTTACAGAAAAGAAAAAAAAAAATTCTTTAATTAGCTGAGCATTGTGGAGCATCCCTATAGTCCTAGCCACTCAGGAGGCTAATGCAGGAGGATGCCTTGAACCCAGGAGATTGAGCTTACAGTGAACTATGACCATATCATTGCATTCAAACCTGGGCAAGCAAGATCCTGTCTCTGTGGGGGGAAAAAAACAACGAGTGAAAGAAGAAATCACAAAGGAATTATAAAATATTTTGAATTGAATGATAATGGAAATACAAGATACCAAAATTTATGGGATGAGATAAGGCAGTATTTGGAGGAAAATATATATCTTTAAATGCCTATATTGGGAAAAAAAAAAAAGAACTAAAACTGATCGTGAGTGACCACCTTAAGAAATCAGAAAACAAAGAGCAAAACTAAGCCCAAAGTAAGAAGAAAAAAATATAAAACAATGAAAATCAATGAAAGAGAAAACAAAAAAATAGAGAAAATCAATGAAATTAACAGCTGACTTTTGTAAAGTTTACTAAAATTAAGAAGCTTCATCAGGCTGATCAAGAATAAAAGAAAATACAAATAACCAATATCAGAAGAACTGAAAAAAGGATATCACTGTGAATCTTATTGACATTAAAAACAGTAAGAAATCCTCGGGGCCAGGTGTGATGGCTCATGCCTGTAATCACAGCACTTTAGGAAGCTAGAGATTTGGGGATCAGTTGAGCCCAGGAGTTCAAGACCAGCCTGCGCAACATAGTGAGGACCCCGTCTCTACAAAAAATTTAAAACATTTACCAGGCATGGTGGCACACACATGTAGTCCCAGCTACTTGAGGGACTGAGGTGGGAGGATCACTTGAGCCCAGGAAGTCAAGTCTGCAGTAAGCCATGATTGTGCCACTGCACTCTGGATGGCAGAGTGAGACTCTGTCTCAAAAATTGATGATGATGATGATGTTGATGATGATGATGATGATGATGATGATGATGAAAATATTAGAAATCGCTTATGTCAAAAACTTTGACAATTCAGCTGAAATAAATGATGCAAAAAAAGATCCCAAAACTGATGCAAAAAAATGAAAATCTGAATAACTCTTTATTAAAGTTAAATTCCTAATTAAAAATCTGATGTTAGTCATTGTTTAGCCTTTATAGAGTCCATCATCTATGACACGTACATACATGTGTGCACATACATATACACATACATGATCATACATGTCATATATAATCCACTTCTGTATCTACAGAGATTTTATCAGGATTGTATATATCACCTTTCCACACCCCTATAGGGCTGCCCCTGAACACCAAGCCCCCAAAGGTTTCTCCAAAACCTCTCTCCAAAGCTGTCCATGACCACTTTAACCCACGGGGGTGACTCCCTCTGCTTATACTTGTTGCACTCTCATTTTTTCACATATGTGTGCCTTCTTTCCCAAAAGGTGTTGTCTATACTTAAGGGCAAGCACTTCTTGTTTAGATCTCCCTCTGTAAGCTCTCATATAATCGACATTTAACGATACTTATAGGTTGCATAGAAAAACAGAGAACATTGTCTTAATATTCAGCCAAACAGAGTTAAAGGGCATGTTACTCCACACTCAGTGACTATCTTCTGAGATTAGTTCTGAAAGATACAAAGGAGTAATTGCCATTTTAATCTTTTTTTTTTTTTTTTTTTTTTTTTTTTTTTTGGTAGAGACAGGATTTCACCATGTTGCCCAGGCTGGTTTTGAACTCCTGGGCTCAAGCAATCCTCCCATCTTCATCTCACAAAGTGCTGGGATTATAGGCTTGAGCTATTGTACCCAGCCTCATTTTAATATTTGATTAAACTCAAGAGTTTATGTATCAGCGACCTTCTAATTCAGCAACAAGGTTTACTAAGATAAGTGTGAGAGGTTCATCTCAAAATTAAAGTTCCTGATCCTGGCCTGTATTAATTGGAAGAACAGGAACATTGTGACCTCTCTGTGGGATTCTGCATTGCTGTTGCTACATCTATGACAAAGAACCTCAAAAGGGTGACATTCTAGGTCAGAGTTGAGGGTTAGTTCAGAGTGAAATTCAACCTTGGCCTTGGTTCTGATCTCCCTGACTTTTAGCCACAAGATGACCCCTTCCCTGTGTCTCTGATGGTCAGGGGGTGGAATATCTCCAGAGTCTCTATTCCACTTCCCTAAAGGGGAGGGTGTTTTCTGGATTCCAGAAAATTAGAAACCAAAGATCATTGTCTTCAGAGAAGTAGAGTTAGAGAAAGAGGAAGAGACGGTGAAGCCAGGAGGGGCCAGGAGAGTTTACACAGACTGGCTTCTGACTGTCCATGACTAAAAACTTCAGCAGTGACTCAGCATGGACCAGGAAATGGGACTATTATAACTAGAGCAGGTCACACTTATTGGAATCATGGCAAAAGGCCCTTTTCTCTGGCATCTTAGCAAAAGGGATACAGTGAGATTTTCTAAAGTCAACAAAGTCAGATTCTTTGAATTTGCAAATCTTCCCTTGTCACTTCTCGGCATGAAGAACATTGCTTATAGGTTTCAAGAATCATACCATTATTCTTTCAATTAGCATTTTATGTACTACCCTATGTCCATCTTCTCTCAATGGGACTCTCCTGAAAGCATGCTGTCTTTTTCAGCCTGTTTCTGTGAAGAGGAGAGCATGAAATATGTGGAATATTGTGCTAAGACCTTTATCACAAGACAGAACCCAGAGGATTCAGACAGACGAGGAAGTCAGGAAGCTTGCATGTCATATCCTGCTGGAGGCACAAAAACCACAAGGTAAGGCTTGCCTGGTTATATCATTTGCTGGAATAACTTTAGGAGAAGAGCAGTGGGGTTCACTTACAGAACTTAAACAAGACCCGTCCTAGCACAAACTGGGAAAAGATGAAGGTCAAATCAAATGGTCCTGGTATGAATTTATTTTTAGGACTCCTTTTTTGAAAAACAAGATTCTCAGATCACAGAGAGAAGCATGAAGTATCTGTCCCTATGGAGTTAAATCCGGAGTGAAATTCTAAAATCCTTCCATCTAACAGCCCCTACATGTCATCAAACTGATGTGCTTCCTGCCAGTTGGGATGTTCCCAGCAACTGATAACCAAGAACCATTTGAGAGCTCTGAGGAGTCCTTCTGGACGGCTTTCTTAGACAATGTCATTAAACTTCTTGTTTCCATGAGCACCAAAGTGTTTGTTTTAAACAGATTTCCTATGACCCTCACATGTGTTTAAATTTTCTGGACTTGATGTCTTATTTAGAAAGCCAGCTTAGCCCATGTCTGAGCAAAGTAATGTGATATGACAGGCTAACTGGGCATGAAGTTCATCCCAGGCATGCTTGGGACCAGGAAATTGAAGAAACACATGAGTATTCACCCACCGTGAGGGTGTAACAAGGGAGGGGTGGGGAAGGTGGAAATCTTAAGGGGGAACACAATAATTTTTTCATAAACCAAGTGAAACAAATTAAGATTTTAAAAATTCCATGATGCCAGATTTTGACATCAGCAATTATCAGAGGATCAACCTCCTCTGCTCTTTTGGGTTTCAGTATATTTAAAATATCCTATCTTCTGTGGGACTTCGTAAAAATTGACTACCCCTCTTCTGCACTGGTTCCCAGACCTTGCTGTACATTGGAATCACCTGAGAAGCTTAAAAACTACTGATGGCTAGATCCCACTCCTAGAAATTCTGATTTAATTGGTCTAGAGTGCAGCTGGGACACCAACCTATTGTGAAGCCACCTGCAGATTCTAATCTACAGCTAAGTTTGAGAACAAGCACTCGGTGCTTTGTTACTCAAAGTGTGGTCTAGAGGACCTGGGAGCTGGTTAGAAATACAGATTCTCAGGCGACATCCGGATCCACAGAATTGTGATCTCCATTTTAATAAGATCCCCAGGTGACTCACATGCACATTAAGTTCGAGAAGCATTACTCTATTTTTCCGTAGCCTCCTTCTGCTCTGCAAGAGTATGTAGCTCTTAACAGTGGTTGTACATTAAAATCACCTGGAAAGGCTTTCAAAGATATTGATGCCTGGATCCTCTCGCCATAGATTCTAATATGATTGGCCTTGAGTGTGAATCCTCTCTCCAGAGATTCTAATATAATTGGTCTTGGGCAGTTTTTCAAACAATGTTTTAAATCTTTCCAGGGGGTTTTAATATAAACTCCAGGCTGAGAATCGCTGCTATAAAAATATGTTTTTTCTTCATTTACTTTAATAGCCTTCTGTATAAAGTGACCATTTCTGTTAAATAGTTAGGTTCCCTGGGAGAGAACCCTCTATTCTAATTTTCTGCGTTGGTTGTCAAAATTCAGAGTGTAAAAGCAACAACTGAGTGCCTTCCCTTCAGAGAGTTTTCTTTGATAAATCTGGAATGGGGCCCAGAATCTGCATTTTTAAGTCCCATTTGGAATTCCAACATGCATAGTTCTTGTACCGCATTTTAAAAAACGCTGCCTTAGCATGACAAAAGAATAGGAGAGTAGAGTTTAATGGGCACAGGGAGAAAAAGGAAAGTGTGTAAGGTCTCAGAGTAAGGGTTAGGGAGCAGAAAAAAGTGATGCAGGTAGCACACAACATGGAGCTCCAAAGGTTGATGAAAGAGAGAAAGGAGAAACTGCATGGCACAATTCTTAGGAATGAGCAGTAAAGCTGAAGCTCTGTACAAACCAGATGACTCCTTGTCTCATCAACTCCAAGTTGCCCAGGGAACAGCAATGTGCCTCAGTGAGCAATGTAATTGCTTCTTCTCAAGGCTCCTGAAGTGTTTTTTCTTTCCTTCCTTCTTCTTAAGTCAGTCAAATTTAGCAGTGGGGGATTGTTTTCCAACTTTAGTGACACTAATGTTAATAAGTTCTGATAGCCCATCAGACCAGCCTCCTTTCCCTTCTTGACCCATCGGATTAAAGAATTAGAAGAACTTGACTTGAAAGAACACTGTCCAAAACCTAAAATCTTTAACTGCACCTTGCCTTATAGAAAAGATGTATGCAGAAAAATCGTACATAGAATTTTGGTAAATCAAATGATTTTTTAATGACTACAGAATAGGAAAGGAGCTTGCAATTTAAAATAATCCTCTGACAATCCCCTGAAAAAAATTTTTTCTTGTTTTGAGGTTTTGTTTTATTTTCTCTATATCTGATTTTTCTTAACAAAGAACACACATTTAATGTGGACCATTCATGGAGTCATTATTGGATTAAACAAGAAAATGCACTCAAACCATTAAGATAATCCCTGGCATGCAGTAAATATTCGAAAAAGTTAGATTTTTTTTAAAAGACATTTTTAAAAGAGTAGCTTTAGGTTCACAGCAAAATTGAGAGGCAGGTACAGAGATTTCCCATATACTCTCTGCCCCACACACATGCATAGCGTCCCTGATTATCGAAATCCCCACCAGAGTGGTACATTTGTTGTAATTGATGAACCTGTGTTGACACATCATAATTACCCAATGTCCATAGTTTACATTAGAGTTTACGGTTGGTGGTGTTCATTCTGTGGATTTAGACAAATGTGTAATGGCATGTATCTACCCTCACAGTATCATACAGGGTGTTTTCACTGCCCCTCGAATCCCCTGTGCTCCAATATTATTTTTACTATGATAATAGAATTTGTGCAACCTAAACTTAAGATAGGGAGGGTTATCTATCTCTACCTACCCATCTCAGAGGTCAAGACCAGCTCTGAGACACTTAATGAGATTTCTCTCCATTATAAAAGAGCTTGCAAGCAGAGGGGAATATTGTGAGGCAAAGTTACAGTCTATTAACGATTGACCAAATGGTAACTCCCTAAAGATGATTGGAGTAAGGAAAGCAGGGAAATCCAGATTTCAGTCTCCAGTACTGGTAAGGAGCAGCAGTGATTTTTTTCCCTAATAAATCCATTTATAAAGCATCTGGTCTCATTCAATGAGGGCTTACTGCATAAAGACACAAGCTTAAATCTCATTTAACCCCTCGACATTAGCTTCACTTTATGGATGAGAAAAGGTCTAGAAAGTGTCTAAAGCAGTTCCTTAAATCTGTTCCTATCTATATCCAAAGCCCAGGTTGTAACCACTTTATATGTTTCCTTTCCTCAGTAATTATTACCCCAACAAATGTTCTCTTGGCCCCCTTATCAAAATAAGCAAAGACAAGTCATTTGTGAGGTGACACTCAGGCATGTTAGAATAAGGCTTCAAACTCTTGAAACAATCTTGGATTACAGAATGTGAAGCTCCTTCTCTTAAGAGACAAATTCCAAACAAGAAGTTGAGAAGCCATTGGAAATTCATTCAAGACCTCAAGAAACTCAATTCGCATGAGTCTGATTTATCTCTTCATTTAAGAAGTACCATTTTTAATAATTCATGATGTCAGGCAGAGCCAGATAACAGTTACTTCCCAACTGGAGGCCTCCATTAAGAATCTGCACCCCTGTTCGACCAACTTGAACTCATGCTTAAACCTTGCCTTTCTCTCCACCCTTATCCCAGTGCACCTGTCCGCTGACCAGGACTCTGCAGACCTTACACCCATGTTTCCTTTATGAAGGGCACACAGGACAGGTGCCCTGTTGTTCCTCATCTTAACTCTGGTCCTGACTGTCCCAATTCCACCCCCTCCCATGTAATGACTTCTGAGACATTCAGTAGTACTTCTTGGCTCTACCTTTTACTGCATGCTCTCTGACACCATGCGACACCTCCCTGTGTGTGCTATCCCATGTTCACATCCACTTAGGTTATCTCTGATCTAGCTGCCAATCTGGGATAGGACTTTTTCCCTTCATGCTTAGCCTAGTGCTCTATCTCTACAGTTTCTGGCTTCAGATTGGAGGCCCGACTACATATGCTGTCCCAGGGGCAGCAGATGTTTTCAAATGCCTGGGGGCTAACATTTAGTGAGGGTTTGTATCCAAAGTAGGAACCCAAGATGACATCAGCAGAGCCTGGTAAATCAGCCCACCATTGTCTGGAGCACTTAAGGAAATGAAATCCCTGCAGGCTTCCGATTTTCCTTCTTAATTAGCCTTCTCCATTCCCTTAGGCATTTGTTTCCTTGGCAGGATCCTACCCCATAAATTTTCCTTTGCTCCGGCTCACAGGTGTTAAGTAAATACCTGGGAGCAATTACCCATAGCTTCACAGGGTTTTTGCTTTTTTTTTTTTTTTTTCTGTAGTCCGCTACAGGGCCCCTGGCCTGCCAGCTTCTGCTAATGCTAATTGGAGTGCTTGTGTCACACTTTCTGCCTGGAGGAGAGGATTTTAGCAGTGCTGCTTTGCCTGCCTGGGGCTCCTGCCTTTAGAGTATTCAAAGAACCTCTATAAATGTGCAGTTATTCTTAGCAAGTCTCCCAGACGGCCAGCGGTTGTTTGTTTTACACATGTGAAAGGACTTGTTGTCCCATGATCTCTAGGTGTTCTGAAATGGAGGGGTCAAAGGGCAAACCAAATAAACGCACAACAACATTAATCCCATTGTTGAAACTCAGATTTAGGCGATTCAGATTCCTGATCGAATGGAGCCAATGTTAAATTTGGAGATAAATTTTATAAATCTCACCACCAGGTTCAAGTTTAAAATCCCACATAAAAAAATAACATTGAAATCTGGTGATTATAAGGTCTCTGGTTCTATCACAACAACCTTTTGCTCCCTTGAACATCATGAATGGCTTGATGGCTCTGGCAGGTCTGATCACTATGTTAATTCTTTTAAAGAAGAAAATGGGGAAAGTTAAGAGAGAAGTGGGGAGAGAGAAAAATCTTTTGACTTCTCTATTAGGAAAACTGAATCTTTATTTCTATAGTCGAATTATGCTTGTGGGTAAAACACTGTTAGTCAAATTTCTGTTAGACATGATACACAGTGCTATCACTAAGATGTTTGTTTTATTCAGGTTGGATGAGGCTAAGAATTCATTCATTCATTCAATATGTACAGGGGTTGAGATGAACATACAATTTATTATCCAAACACAGACAATTTAAAGAGTATAAGGGGTGCTGTATTAATTCCACCAAGACCACAGACTCGTAACAGGACGTCTCTGAACTAAACAAGAGGTATGGCTACCTTATTACTGAGCACTTTCTATATACCAGGAAGTAAACTGCCTTGTGTAAAAACAGAAAATGCCTATGGGGGGTGGGAAGAGAAGCTGTTCTTCATTTCTAGGTCCAAAATCAGTGTTTCACTCCCACCTGCTCTCAAAAGATCAAACGGCTTTGTGAGCCTACTGGTTCTTTCAGGTGAAATAAAGACATGTGCTCAGGTCACTCAATCACTGACTTTTGTGGCTTACAACAATTCTCTCTAAATAGGATCCAGTTTCATCTTCATATTTTTTTGAGAACAGGTTGAATTTTTGAGCAGCACTTTTATATTCAGTTGCACTGATATATGATGAGTAGAATAACGAGGCCTAATCTTAATTTAAAAATTGCTCTCCTTTGAAAATGACAAAACTACCCTCTTTCCATTTAAGGGAACATTACACAAGATAGTCAAGCAAGATGAAGTACAAAAAAGTTGTGTGTGTGTGTGTATGTGTGTGTATCCCCAGTTTTAGAAAGAACTGAACATAGTGGTTAACCCATGTATTCATAGAACAGTATTTATAGTTTAGAAATAAATTCTGCCCACATTACCATAATTGATTCTTACAACTGGATTAAGTAGTTCTACTATCCTTATTTTACAGTAGAGAAAACTTACTACAGCTAGACAATAAACAGGGACTTGAAGCTTCTTTTTGCTGTTGTTGTTGTTGTTGTTGTTGTTGTTGTTGTTGAGACAGAGTCTTGCTCTGTTGCCCAGGCTGGAGTGGAGTGGTGTGATGTTGGCCACTGCAACCTCTACCTCCCAGGTTCAAGCGATTCTCCTGCCTCAGCTCCTGAGAAACGGGGATTACAGGTGCACACCAACACGCCTGGCTACTTTTTGTATTTTTAGTAGAAACAGGGTTTCGCCATGTTGGCCAGGCTCATCTTGAACTCCTGACCTCAGATGATCTGCCCGCCTTGGGCTCCCACGGTGCTGGAATTACAAGTGTGAGCCACCATGCCCCACCTGCACTTGAAACTTTTAACTCTGATTCTATTGTTCTTCTTGCAGTAAAACAATAGCTTGTTGTAGTTGTTTAAGGAATATTTGTAAAGTAAAAATAACCCCCAATACATCCATCAAATTTAAAACTTTTCAAAACATTTTCACATTTACTTATTCAATATACCTGTAGAGACCACTGTATGACATCCACAGACTAGATGCTGGTGGTAGAAAGGTGAATAAAACTTTTCCTAGGTATAAGGAACCCAAAATCTAATGTATAAGACAGACAAGGAAATCAATCTAGTTGAGTTGATAATGGGAGTGAAGGACACACACAACATGCCACAAGCCACAGAAGAGCATCAAGTTCAGGCTGTGTGGACCAAAGAAGGCATCCCAAGGACATGATGCTTGCAAAAGAAACAGGAGTTTGCCAGAAGGACAAACTGCAAATGAGCTCATGACCTTGAGTCAGGAAACATCAGGTTACATTAAAGCAACAGCAAGTTGCTTCCGAATAGTTGTAGCAAAGGATGTGTTTTAGGATAAGATGCAGGCTAAGGAGTGGGGCCTAGGATGGAAGCCTGGACTTTTGGGCTAAGGAGGTTGAATATATCCTGTAGGTTTGGGGTGCCAATAAAAAACAGCAGTGGGTGGCATAGACAGAGACATCTGGAAAAGCAAATACAACAGGCTCAGTGATAGATGGTTGGGATCTAAACTGAATAGAATGAAGACGAAAGCACAGCCAGAAAATGTGTAAGACACGGAGTCAGCAGGATTTGGTGTCTGGATTGGGGAGATGAGAGGTGGGAAGAAAGCAGGTACAACTCCAAGTTTTTCATTTGAGTAACTGGTGATTAAGAGTTTCACGAACCAGCCAGATGTGGTGCCTCATGCCTATAATCCCAGCACTTTGAGAGGCTGAGGTGGGAGGATTGCTTGAAGCCATGAGTTCAAAACCGGCCTGAGCAACATGGCAGAGTATTCAGGTGGCAAAACCTACAGGGAACTGGCAATAGGCACCTGAAGCTTAGCAGAAAATTCTAGCAGTAGATAGATTTGGGAACCATTCATATGTAGGCCTCAGGTGATGCAGAAAAAGAAGGCCATTCATCAAACAGTGGAGCAGACTGGGGAGGGAAGGGAAAAAGATTCCAAACAATAGAAGGTTATTATAGTGGCTTTTTTTATTAGAAAGCAAATTTGTTGGAAATATGTATTTTGATCAAATAAAATGTAGCAAAAATCTTTCCCCTCACTTGGTTTTATTGGGAAATATACACATCCCTCTAATATTTTTTCCCCTAAGAAATAGACTGAGTCATATGTAGGGTTAGAGGAAACCTTTCTTCTGTGAGGTGAAGCTGATGAATGTGTGACGACTTTTAATAGGAAGAGCTGCACTAGGGGACAGGTGGCATAATTCCAGCAGCCCCATAGGACTGACCTTCAAAGTATTCTGCCAGTTCCAACCCACCCTCTGAGATCATACCATTTCATTCAGCCTCTCCGTTACTCGTATCTAAACAAACAATCGTTTCAACTTCCACCCACCCATATTCTCATCCAATATCAGATGTAGATGTCCCATGGCTCTCAGTAAAGCCAAAGAATGACTGAAATCTCTATTTAGCCCCGGGGAAACAGGCCACGTAATAAGGAAGAGGGAGGTAACTTTCTTAAGCGCCCCACAGTGAAGTCACTTTTGGCTTGGTTCTGATGATTTAAATGGCCTGAGTGACTGGATCTTATCATCCCTTCTTCTGACCTTTGTGACCCTGGGCAATGTTAAGGGTTGAATTGTGTTCTCCTCACTCCCAAAATTTGTATGTTGAAGTCCCAACCCCCAGGAACTCAGCATGTAATTATCATGGGAAAGAACGTCTTTAGTTCTTTAGGGTGGGTCCTAATCCATTTATAAAAGGAGATTTGGACACAGACATGAATGCCCAGAGAAAAGATCATGGGAAAACACAGCTGGAAGTTGGCCATGTACGAGCCAAAACGAGAGGGTTCAGAAGAAAGCAAACCTGAGGACACCTTGATCTTGGATCTGCGGCATCCAGAACTGTGAAAAAATAAATTTCTGTTGTTTTAGCTATCCAGGATATGATACTTTGTTTTGGCAACCCTAACAACAAACTAACACAGGCAATTCGTTTTTTTGTTTTGTTTTGTTTTTGTTTTGTTTTTTTGGGTTTTTTTGAGACAGAGTATGCTCTATCATCCAGGCTGGAATGCAGCGGCTCAGTCTTAGCTCACTGCAAACTCTGCCTCCCAGATTCAATCAATTCTGCTGCCTCAGTCTCCCAAGTAGCTGGGATTACAGGTGCCTGCCACTACACCTGGCTGATTTTTGTATTTTTAGTAGAGACAGGGTCTCACTATATTGGCCAGGCTGATCTTGAACTCCTGACCTCAAGTGATCTGCCAACCTCGGCCTCCCAAAGTGCTGGGATTACAGGCGTGAGCTACCATGCCTGACCTTGTATAGGTAATTCTTAATGTGGTATAAAATATGCGCCAGTAATTCCCCAAGATGAAGTTAAATGAAAACAAAATCAGTCTTTATATGCGTTGTTTTGTAGGGATGGGGGTCTCACTCTGTTACCCAAGCTGGTCTCAAACTCCTGGCCTTAAGCAATCCTCCCACTTTGACCTCCCAAAGTGCTAAGATTACTGATGAGCCACCACACCTGGCAAAAAAAAAAAAAAAAAAATCTGTTTTTTTTTGCAGTGAAGGGTATTGGATGATGCATAATTGTGTCATGTAAAATGGATTCACCTATTTACAAGTTCTCTAGGAATCCAGCTGTCCATGAGAGAAACTGGTGAGTGGTTAATTGATTTTATATCATCTTTGCTGCAGAATTTACTGATGAATAGGGTTCCATGGAATCATATTCATTCTGTGACTCAGATGAGATTTGGCGCTTTCCCATTGTATCTCAAGATACAGTGAACTGTTTTAGGCAGATTGTATTGAGTTGACTCTGTAGAACTTTTAATATTTCAAACACAAAATTCTAAATATCTATTTCAAAAGCAGAAAGAAAAAAATTGTAATGTCTCTGCTTGTGTCATTTTAAACTCTCCTTTTCCCAATTAATTTGCCACCAAGTCCCATAGATATGACTTTTAAAATAGCCCCCCATCTGTTTCCCTCCACCAATACTGATTGTCACTGCCCCCATTCAAACCCTTTTAATTTCTGGCCCATTCTATTATCCACGTAACAAACCTCTCAGAGGGAACGCAGTACCATGTAATAGTTAAGAAACACAGTTGCTTGAATTAGGGTTCCAGCTCTGCCACTTTTAATTGTGTGATCTCACCCAAGCCTAAGCCTCAAAATCCTCATGAATAAAATAACAGTACCTCATAGTGCCATTGAAGAATTAAATGAAATAACAAACAGTCCTTGGCATAATACATAATAAAACATTCAGAAAATATTAGGTGCATTTTGTTTTGAGACAAGGTCTTGTTCTATTATTACCCAGGATAGGGTACAGTGGCACCACTATGGCTCAGTGCAGCTTCAACCTCCTAGGCTCAAGCAATCCTCCTACTTCAGCCTCCTGAGTAGTTGAGACTACAGGTGTGCACCATGACACCTAGCTAATTTTATTTATTTATTTATTTATTTATTTATTTATTTATTTATTTATTTAGAGATTGGGTTTCCCTATGTTACCCAGGCTGGTCTAAAACTCCTGGGCTCAAGCAATCCACCAGCATCAGCCTCCCAAAGTTCTGGGATTACAGACATCAGCCACCATGCCAGCCAAGGTGCATTGTTATTAACCTTTTAAAATCCATCACTCTACCATGTTTTACCATGCTCTCTTTTGCATAATTCTACCAGCAAAGATTTTCTCATGCTTCCCTTTCTTATAATTTATATCATGAAAGCCATAGACATGTTGGATTTTCTTCTTCAGACATCACAGGCTTCTAGCCAAGATTTTAAGGTATTTGGTAAGGGGGCCAAACACTTCCCAGTTGAAACTCTGTCCTAACTGACATTTCTCCAGTTCCCCCATTACAACCTGTTCTTCCTACTACCCCCACGCTCTCAAGTTCTTTTTCTAAAGCACAGAACTCACCTTAAGAGCCCTCAGTGGCCTGTTCTAGTGCGTAAGCTGAAGCCAAGGGCTTTCACAGAGCCCACAGTGCCCTGGTCAAGCTGACTCTGTCTTCACCTTATCACCAGCTGTGAGGCCAGCATGTGGCCTAGCAAACAGCAAGGTTCCTGGGAAATCCATGCTGGCTCGCAGGCTTGCATCTCCTCCATCAGCATAAGCCTGTTGTGTTAGTTTTCCTAGGGCTGCTATAACAAAGAACCACATGGTTTTGATGGTGAAAACAATAGAAATTAATTCTCTCACAGACCTAGGCGCAGAAATCTGAAATCAAACTGTTGGCCTTGCTCCTTCCAAAAGTTCTAGTGAAGGATCCTTCCTTGTTTCCAGCTCCTGGTGGCTCCTGGTGTTCCTTGGCTTGTGGCTGCAAAGCTCCAATCTCTGCCTGCATCTTCACCTGGCCTCATTCCCTGTGTTTTTTCTGTGTCTGTGTACCTCAAATTTCCCTTTCTTTTTCCTTATAAGAACACCAGCCACTGGACTTCGGACCCGCCCTAAACCAAGATGATCTCATCTTCAGATCCTTAATTATACCTGCAAAGTCTCTATTTCCAAATAAAGTTATATCCACAGGTACCTGGGGTTGAGACTCGGATATATCTTCTGGGTGACACAATTCAACCTGCTATAGCTGAAATAGTTATTTTTTGTTTTTGTTTTTGAGACAGAGTATCACTCTGTCACCCAGGCTGGAGTGCAGTGGCACAATTACAGCCCACTATAGCTTCAACCTCCCAGGCTCAAGTGATTGTCCCACCTCAGCCTCCTGAGTAGTTGGGACTACAGGTGTGTACCAGGTCTGGCTAATTTTTGTATTTCTCGTAGAGTCAGGTTTTCGCCATGTTGACCAGGCTGGTCTCAAAGTCCTGAACACAAATGATCTACCCTCCTCGGCCTCCCAAAGTGATGGAATTACAGACGTGAGCCACTGTGCCTGGCTGTGAAATGGGTTTTTTGTTATCCTTTGATACAGTTCAGAGATCAAAGCTGTGTGGGTGCTGAGCGTGATACCTGGCAACAGCCGTTGAGCAGCCCAGGGTATCATGGGATCAATGTTTTCTACCAGCTTTCTTGTTTCAGATTCGCTCAGCAATGTTTTTTGTTAGTTTCTGTCCCATGAAAGATTGGTTAGTAAGACAAATCATAGAAAAGAAAAAATAATCACATCAATTTCATTGCTCTCACATCTTTCTTCCTATATTTAGGTTAGATTTGTTGGGTTTTTTGTTGTTTTAGTTGGTGAACTTACACTGGATATATAATTTGTATCCTGCTTCTCTCTTAACATAAACTCAAAATTATTTCCTTTGTATTAATATACTCACTTTAAATATTTTATCTTGACACATATTAAATGTAGTTTTACATTTTCAAAATTATACCTGCAGATAACTTGAAGTTTATAAGGCTTGTGACAAAAGAAAATAAATTACAAAACAAAAAATGGCAATCTTTCATACCATAGCTCTCTCCCGTTTCTTGCTACCCAAAGACAACTGCTTATTTCAGTGAATTCTATTTCCATATATCTCAGTAGCACGTTTATAGTGATATTTCTTGATTTGTCAGTTTTAGACATTATCTATTGGCTGGCTTGCTCCTCTGCCTAGACTACTTCTTTACCTCTTCCCCACTTCCACCATCACCAAACACATACATGCATGTATGCACACACACATGCCCATGTACACTCACACATACCCATACACATACACACATATATGTGCTCACACGTACATAAAAACATTCATATACATGTATACATATACACATATATACTCACACACATATATGCACACACACATATACATGCACACATATATCCTATCCCCTGATATTCCTGGCATGTTTAGATATTTTGTTCAACTCGATAGTCAATATTTACACTGAACCCAGTTGGGCCAGCACTTTTGCTTTCTATGGTATTACTAATTACATTTTTATTTGCTTTTCTATACATTTATCACAAATGCATCAAGTTCTTCCCCATTGTCTAAATCTCCTTTCAATATATTCTTTCACCCTAATAATTCCTTCTTTTGGAGCTGTCTCCTGGAGCTTGCTGACTTGTCTTCACTGGTTTGGTGGCTCCCTACACCTGCTAAGCGGCTGCCGCCCTGGGATCTTCCTTGGCCTCACCCTGAGGAATCCCTTCGCTTCTGCCTTCGGGGGTATCTCCTAGTTTCATGGGGCATATGTTTTCTGTTTTATTTGTTTGCTCTCTCATTATGGTGGAACATCTCCTCCCATAGCTTCCTGACAAAGGATGTTTGGTGGTAAATTCCTGGAGACTCCAAATGTCTGAAAACATCTTCAGTCTATTTCATACTTAACTGATATTCTGACTGGGAATAGAATTCTAGGTTGAACATTTTTTTTAATTTAAAAAAAAAGATCCATAGATTTCTAGCCTCCTATCTTGCTGTTGAGAAATCCAAAATTGTTCTCTGCTAACATCTTCTCCCACCATCCACCTCTATCTTCAAGCTTATAGGATTTTTCTGTTTGTCTCCAGGGTGTTGTAATTTCATGATGATGTACCAGCCAAGAGCCTGACAGGAAACCAACCATACTCTTAAATGGAATTTCTGGAGACTTTTTAATGAAAGAACTATGTACACAGACCATGATGAAAGGAACCCAAAGGAAGCTAGCAGCACCCTTTGACCTGAAGGTGCAGAGGAAAGAAATATTAGATTCTGGTTGTGAACTGCTGCTCTGGATCGTGGATTGCCCAACAGGAACTGAGCAGCAGCAGTTCTCACTGCCAGGACTGTGCACAACTTTGTCATAGCCTACATCATCTGGTTGTGGTGGCTGTGGTGAGAGCAAAATCATATTTATGTCCTCACTTACGTGATCTTCTCCAGGGAGAACTTGGTGCTTGCCAGCTGTTCTTGGTCTCCGGCTTATCAGATCCTCTTCCCTCCTAGATTCTCACAGAATCCTTTTTTTTTTTTTTTTTTTTTTTCTGAGGAACAGGGTATGCATTCTGTTTTTTTGTTTTTTTGAGACAGTTTCACTCTTGTTGTCCAGGCTGGAGTGCAATGGCACGATCTCGGCTCACTGCAACCTCTGCTTCTGAGGTTCAAGCGATTCTCCTGCCTCAGCCTCCCGAATAGCTGGGATTGTAGGCGCCCACCACCATGCCCAGCTAACTTTTGTATTTTTAGTAGAGATGGGGTTTCACCATGTTGGCCAGGCTGATCTCAAACTCCTGACCTAAGTGATCCACCCACCTCAGCCTCCCAAAGTGCTAGGATTACAGGCGTGAGCCACCACGCCCAGCTCATTCTTGCCATTTCTTTCTTATTTTATTATACTTTAAGTTCCAGGGTACATGTGCAGAACGTGCAGTTTTGTTACATAGGTATACATGTGCCATGATGGTTTGCTGCACGGAACAGGATATGTGTTTGATGTAGTTACAGGAAGGAGATTAGTTGGTGAGATAACTTAGTTGCTGGAACTTGGTGGGAGGATTTAGTCCAGTTAGCCAACGGAGGAATTATAGCTCTTGGCCCACTTTTCCAGGGCCCTGTGCAGGTGTCTGTTTGGCAAGAAGTAAATAGACAAGTGGAAGGCCTTAAAGATAATCCTGCTAAGTAGGACACACATTGGCAGTCCATAAAGGAAAATATCACTCACAAGTCCCAGGATGGGCCAAGGCCAGTCCTGATAAGGCAGCTGCTGCCTTCTATAGTAGCATCGTTTATGAGCTAGAAAAATGTAGTCCCTTTGTAAAAGGTACTCCCTCTGTAGAGACAATAAAAAAGATGCTCCCTCTGGACAGACCCAGCACTGCAGGGGCATGGCTTAGTGAGCAGAGCAGGGCTGAATGCTAACCACCATTCATTCCCTGGGCCAGACACCTTTTGTCAAATGGACAAACTTTACAACCATGTAAAGCAGCCCTGAGTCCTCATGTAGTGATTCTGACAAAATTTCCATGTATGGGCCATGGCTATTGTAGGGCATCATGACCCTGGGAAAAAAGAAAGCTCTAATGTCATCATCCCAGAGCCCACCCATCCCAGAGCAAAACCATAACAACAAATTTGGGGAAACTAAAATCACAGAAAAATGAATGGTAACCAACTTAGCAGACTCAAGAAAGGTGAATCTTAGACCAGCAACAGGGAAAAGCCAAAATGCCACCAGAATTATACCATGAATTATACCATGCTCAGATGCAGCCTGTCCCATTTCTCTCGGATGTTCTTTATTTTGAAGCAAGCTTCACCCATGAGCATAATTGCACTGTCCTCCAAGTAAGGCCAACAGAAGCCTGGAAGGGACTCCGCTAGCCATTTCTGTGGTTGTTAGAGCTGACTATGATGGTATAGGAAGCCTGTCCTGCATTTAGCTCCCTTTAATACCTTGGGCAGAGGTGGGATGGAGTAACGGTTGTTTCGTAGGACTAGAAGAAGGATATGAGTTTATAAACTGCAAATGGGGCTGTAGAAGCTACAAATTCTGGAGTGGAAGAGTTCCAAGGCAAAGTAACCTCTGGCAACCCTTGGTATCCAGGTTTTCAGAAGTGTTGGATCAACAAGCCCATTATACTTCCCAGGAAGCCTGTGGCTGCAGGAACTTGGCAAAACATCAGTCTATGCCTCCTGCTGTTCCTCCTCCCATCCTCCTAGCACCTGAAAGAAAGGTTTTATAAGGATCTCATTTTCCTATTCCTGATAATTTAGCTTATCTAGGAATAAAGAATATCCAGAACAGCAGATTGTAATTCCAAGTTCTGTGGGCAGTCCCTGTTGTGGCGTTGAATTTAACAGCTTGTTGCAGCTCCGTATCAGTACTGGCGAAATTCTCAAGAAGTGAAGTAGAGAAGTGAAGACCTTTACTTTCCCCAACACCTTAGATGAGGCAGAGTCAACAAGAATCCATTGCATGGTCTACATGCCAACTAGAATCCCTGAGACCTGATTTTTCAGAAGGTCCATAGGTAAAAAATGATTTTCATAAGAATACTAAGATATCATGCCGTTTTCACTGCATTGACTTTTGAACTGATGATACAAAAGCAATGTTGGGTGAAACTGCTGGTATAAATCAAGGCAGGACACCAAAATGTACTAACGGACTAGCAGTCATTGTATTCTTTACTGCCACACATTCACAAAGGGAAAGCCAGTTTCACTTTCAAATGTCCTTGGTGAAGCAGCAAAAAGTATCAATTTTATTAAATCTTGTTACTTTTTCATATTCTGTGTAATGAACTTGGCAGTATGCATTTAAAACATACCAAAGTGACATATTCATTGAAGAAAACACTTGTGTAATTTTGAGTAGCAAGCTGAACTAGCTTTTTTTTTTTTTTTTTTTCATGGAACATGATTTTTTTAACTTGAACAGCTGAAAGACAAATATTCTTATTCAGATTTGGTTGTTTGACAGGCATCTTTCTTGAAAATTAAAAAAGTGAGACTCTTACCTCAAGAGAAACAACTGACAGTGTTTATTGCCAATTACAATGTTTGAGCTTTCAAGCAAAATCACAACTTTGGAAAATGGTATCTGTAATTGTACTTAAAGACATTTCTACCTTTAAGTTACTTAAATTGTTTTTCTGAGATTGGTGTTGATATGAATCTTTTTGATGTGTCAATGTTACATAATAAAATATATCAACATTTGAAAGATCTACATAACTCAGTGAATCAATACTCTTAACATCATGAGTGGATAAAAGGTCCATTCAAAGTACAAAATAGACCAATAGGTTGGTCACGTAATTGAGTATAAAAGTTCCTTGATATAGTTTCAGATTTCACATTGCAACTAACGTTTAAGAAACTATCACTTGTCATTTGGTATAGTGTCAAAGAAGAATATCTAAAATTTTCTGAAATGGCTACAAAACACTCTCACTTTTCCAAGTACTTTTATAAATCTCAGCCAAAACAATGTATTACAGCAGATTGAATACATAAGTAGATGTGAGAATCTAGCTGTCTATAAAGCCAGACATTACATTTGCAAAAACGTAACACAACGCATTTCTTCTCACCAAATTCTTTTGTCTTGGAAAATATAGTTATTTTAAATTAAAATGTTATTCATGTTAAGATGTACTAGGTTTAGTATAATTATTTTTAAATGAAGTAATACCCAATTAAAATCTTGTGGAAAATATAGAACCTCAAATTGGGATTTTAAGACTGAGAGGCAAGAGTTCACCATGAGATTACAGTGAAAATTTTTAAAATACTAACAGTTCAGTCAAACATGAGTTACTTTGAATTTAATGTACTCTCATCAATTGACTAATTCACCAAGGAGGTTTTAAATGACGATAATTTCAGGCAAGAATTTTAATAGCACTGGGGACAGTGGTTTGGGCAATGACAGACCAATGAAGGAGATGATTTTTGGACAGAGACCTTGGAAATTTCATCTGTGTAGAGGACACCTATTTGTATCCATCTAACATGCAAATATTCCTTTAGGGATTAACATTCAGTATAAAAAGACAAATTGCATATAAAATTTGAGTTTTTACAACTGTGTTGACAATTTTTTCTTCTGATGTTTTCTTTGTCTTTCATGATATGGAGCTTGAAAATCAGTAATTCTTTTTCTAATATATTTTCAGTTTTCATGTTTGATTTCAAAACTTGGGTTATTGGACAGGGAGAAGCTTTAAAAAATGATTCTTCTGTTGTTTAACACAATTTTTTTAAAAAAGCAATCACTTTAGAAACAATTCCTAAAGTCCTATTTTATCAATAGTAATTTCAAACATCTGTTGTACATATCTCAATTTAACTACTAAGAATTTAGCTATTAATTTACTTTCCTTTATGCTTAGGTATTCTGAAATGGTTATAAGATTGCTTTAAATTATTTCAAACACAATCAGGTATTTGAAAATTAGTGCTTCATGGCCAAGTGTGGTGACTCATACCTGCAATCCTAGCACTTTGGGAGGCAAAGGCAGGAGGATCAATTGAGTCCAGGAGTGCGAGACCAGCCTGGGCAACATGGCAAAACCTTGTCTCTACAAAAAATACCAAAAAAAAAAAAAAAAAAAAAAAAAAAAAGCGAAATGTGGTGGTACACACCTGTAGTCCCAACTACTTAGGAGGCTGAGGTTAGAGGATCAATTGAGCCCAGGAGGTTGAGGCTGCAGTGAGCTGTGATCATGCCAGTGCATTCCAGCACTCCGGCCTGGGGAAGAGAGAGACCCCATCTCTTAAAAAAAAAAAAAAAGAAAACAAAATAAAATTAGTGCTTTATGGCTTATATATAGTTAGTTATTCCTAGTATGAATTCTATAGATATTTTTAAAGAAAAATCAAAACATTTACAGTCTTGTAAATTTTAATATCCCTAATAGCTTGGAATTGTAGTTATAGCTGCCACTTCACTTCAAAAGAAAGAACTGACAAACTAAAAAGAAGAGTGGAAGTCAGGGCTGGGCGCCATCTTGGGGAGACTGTCACAGGGGTTTGGGAAGTTTCAGAAGGCTAATAGCCCAGGGATGTTTCCCCTTCCTGAGTTCCATCCTTATCTTTCCTGACTCTCAGGGGTTATAATTTGGAGGCTACATTCCACAAAAGAATCCGAAACCCCCATGAAGTAACTCTGAAATGCCGTGCCTTTGAATAGAGCTGAGGCCAGGGTAAACATATGGCCCAGGTAAGAATAGAGAAGAATTGTAAACAAGCTTAAATTATGTTTTCCCACCTTAGTTTTATTTTGGTATGTCTATGACACAATATTAGAAACATAGTAAAATTCAACAGTATGTTGAATAAGGGCAAATATGGAATCTATCTAGGAGACTAAAGATATTTGGTTTTATGTGTCTAAACTTGAAAATAAATTGGAAGTTTCCTAGATGTTGTGGGCCACAGGCTAATACTGATTACCTTCAATTGCTTAGGAAACAGGGGAGTCCATTTTGACAGAGCATCACCAGGTATAATTTACATTCCTTGATTCAGGAAGCTTAATTAGACAAAGGAGAAATGCCCTGCACTAATCTAGTTCATGAACAATTTCTTTAATCAAAGAGTCTTTAACTCTATGCCAGGACATTTTATAGTCCTCACAATGCAAAATGTATGAAAGCCTTCTTGGGTTGCCTTTTATTCTATTGCCTTTTGACTATTAATTTTCCATACTTGATTAGTTTTAAACAAAGAAAATACTTCAACATATCTCCCTCTACAAATATAAAGTAACACAAAATGTTTTTTAAAAGTGACCATTTTCCTCTTTCATTCTATAATCAAAAAAAATTGTTTTCTTTGAATCACTTCAGACAACAGAGCATCTGTTTTAAATATAATGCTTTTGGTATATTTTCCTCCCCAGTTGTTGTAAAGTAATACATCTGCTTATTGGTTCATCTTGCATTTCAGATAAAATGATGTCTGATTCTTTTTAAAATATATGAGGAAATGATATATGATTATATTATTAATATTTAGAATACGATATTTATAGATATATACTTTCGTGGTAAAGCTTCAGGATACTGGCTAGCTCCTGGGAAGAAGGAAATAGAAAAGTTGGGCTTCAGCTGTATGAGTAACATTTTCTTTCTTTAATAGAAAGACAAATCTAAAGCAATTATGACATGGTATTAACATCTATTAAATCTAGTGTAGGATTTAGAGGTCATTTGCAACTGGCCCAAGAACAGCCACCAAAACCTTAAGAATAAAGCCAATGTTAAATTTGTGTGAACTGTAAAGGTATAAAAAATGAGAGAGATGAAGATCAAAAATAAAAGATACCACGGTACAATGGGAAGAGACCCAGCTTTAAATTCCTATCTATGTCACTTTTTAGATACGACTTAGAACAAGCTATTGAATCACTCTGACCCTCAATTTCCCAATTTGTAAAAAGGAGTTCAGTAACACATACTTTGCAGGTTATGGTGAGTATTATGTATTATACATGTAGAATGTAAAATGATTATCTTGCCCTTGCATAATCTATATAGAATGAGGGTCAACACTGTATATAGATTCATCATCAGTGATTATCAATAGATAGGTAAAGACATAAAATTCACTTCTACATCAACTTCTAGATCTATCGAAATAAACATTTTTAAAGTTCCAACAAATATATTCACAAGCAAAACACTATAAGAGTAATCAAAGCAGTGAGGTGCTAGTGTGAAAATAGATTATATAATAATTAGTCTGAAGACAGAGAAGAGTTCAAATAGAAGATGAAAAATGAGATAAGTTATATATTGAAATGGGGTAATTGGAGAAAACTTTCCTTTAAATATTATTCATTTTATGAAGGAAAAAACAGGAAATCAATGGAACTGTGATAATCAATAGAACTCAGAGGGGAGAAAAAAAGGAAAATTAATCATTGCTTTCACAAGTGGTATCTCTTACTAAAGCTCAAACAGAAGTTATCTAAGATTACACAGCTAGTAAGTGGGAGAACCTCAAAGCTAGGTTTAATTTCATTCTTAAATCTGTACTTTTTCATTATTCTATAAAAGTATTGCCTCTCTGGACCTAATTCTGATCAATACAAAGGATTCTTTCCCCCTTCAAGGTCACCCCAACAACATAAGTTACAGGCATACATCTTTCTTCTTCAGATTGCCCAACTATTAACTGTTGAACCAAAACAGCCACATTCATTTTAGAAAAAAAAAATCAAAAGTCTAATTCATAGAAAGCAATTTTTTT
>NW_016814190.1:240110-246442 GCF_001698545.2 Rhinopithecus bieti
TATTATATTATATTATATTATATTATATTATATTATACTGTTTGACACTTCAAAGCATTTTCTTGTATTAAAACATTATAGGAAGAGATGATAAGTGTGAATCTCCATCTACCAACATTATGCTCTCCATGCCCCTCAATGACTTGTTAGCTGAAATGTACACAGGGATTTAAGTGGTCCAGAAGACTGAGATGGCCTTTTGTTTATTTGCTTGTTTTTGCTAGAAGGGGTTTATCTTAGTCCATTTTGTGCTGCTATTTAACAGAAGACTACAGATGGGTAATTTACAATGAACATAAATTTATTTGGTTCACAGTTCTGGCAGCAAGGAAATCCAAAATTGAGGGGCTGGTGTCTGGTGAGGGCCTTTGCTCTTCATCATCCCATGGTGGAAGATGGAAGGGCAAAATAGGGTGAAAGAAGGAGATGGCTGAATTTGTTCTTTTATAAGGAACTCACTCCCTTGATAATGAACCCCAAAGAGACAGACACTAATCCATTCATGAGCTGGTAGCCCCATGACCCAAACACCTCCTATTAGGCTCCGTTTCCCAGCAATACCACCCTGGGAATCAAGTTTCCAACACATGAACCATGGAAGACACAGTAAAATCATAGCACAGGTTGTCTCCTCTGAGTCCCTGATGACAGAGAGCAACTATTTCAGTTGAATCACTGCAAACCAGACTCTGCTGGTCAACAGTCTCTATCCAGTGAAAAACATTTCAAATTCCTGGAGAACATGACTATTCCATGAGACACTCGGTATCTAGACCCTGTAAAGAAAAGACTTTAAAACTGATCATTTATGACTAGTATGCCAAGCTGCATACAAAATCCTTGTGGCAACAATTTGACTTCAGAGGGCCAATATAAATGACACCAGTTCAGGCCAGTGTATTCAAGGGCAAACAAGAATTTAAGAAATTATGTAAAAATTATGGAAGAAAATGCTTCCTCACCGACCCATTCTTGTTCATAGCTGATTGTGATTGTTCTATGTTGTAAATGGAGTTTGCATCTCATTCAATTGGAATGTAGAGCCATAAACTTCTAATTTGAATTGAAATCTCTATAATAAAACAAATACATGCCACAGGACAGACTCAGACAGCAAAAGGGCACCAGTGTCATTTGTTAGTTAGTAACCTCCAACCACAAGGAATAATAGCTATATATTGGACAGTTAACATAATTCACAATAACTAAACTTTGTCCTAGCTTTTCTAAAATTCTGTAAAATACTTTTAGATTATAATGACATCTAACTAGCAGTTTCCCATTTAGCTTGTCTACTTCTTACTAAAAGACTATGAAGACAAAGAAAAAAAGACAAAATCACAAACTAAAACTAAATCGAATAAGTATCTTCTATTTTAAATGATCTCTTTTATTTGCCAAGAAATGTGCATTTTATCTTCAACCTTACAATTAAAATGTTTCCAGGATATGTTTAATTATGGATTTCTTTTCATTAATTTTGCTTAGGAATAATTTCCTACCTTGCAGCTTTAATTGTTTCAATTTTTCCACTTGTTCTGGGTCTCTTCTGTAGGATAACTGGTTTACAATAAAACCAGAAGAGTCTGTGAGTCTCTTCTACAGCTATCATTTTCTCTTTGATCATTAACCTTTTCTTCAGCATTTTACAGGAACATAGCCATTTTGTATTCTACTTTATTGATGAGATTTCCCACAGTCTGAATTTTCTCCTCAAACGTGAATTTCAATTACCATGTTTTTAGATTCCTCGTAGCCATTTTTATCTGCTACTTTTTTTTTTGATACAAGGTCTGTATTAGTCCCTTTTCATATGGCTGTGAAAAAACACCTAAGACTGGGTAACTTACAAAGAAAAAGAGGTTTAATGGACTCACAGTTCCACATGACTGGGGAGACCTCACAATCATGGTAGAAGGTGAAGGAGGAGCAAAGGCACATCTTACATGGTGGCAGGCAAGAGAGCATGTGCTGGGGAACTGCCATTTATAAAACCATCAGATCTCATGAGACTTACTTACTATCATGAGAACAGCATGGGAAAAACCCACCTCTAAGATTAAATTACCTCCCACCGGGTCTCTCCCACAACATGTGAGGATTATGGGAGCTACAATTCAAGATGAGATTTGGGTGGAGACACAGCCAAAATATATAATTCTACCCCTGGCTCCTCCTGAATCTCATGTCCTCACATTTCAAAACCAATCATGGCTTCTCAACAGTTCCCCCAAAATCTTAGTTCATTTTTGCATTATCTCAAAAGTCCCTTTCTTCTATCAGCCTGTAAAATCAAAAGCAAGTTAGTTACTTCCTAGATATAATGGGGGCACAGGCACTGAGTAAATACACCCATTCAAAATGGGAGAAATTGGCCAAAACAAAGGGGCTAAAGGCCCCATGCAAGTTTTAAATCTAGCAGGGCGGTCAAATCTTAAAGCTCCAAAATAATCTTCCTTGACTCCATGTCTCACATCCAGGTCATGCTGATGCAAGAGGTGGGTTCTCATGGTCTTGAGAATTTCTGCCCCTGTGGCTTTACAGGGTACAGCCCCAGTCCTGGCTGCTTTCACAGCTGGCATTAAGCATCTGTGGCTTTTCCAGGTGCTGGGTACAAGTTGTCAGTGGCTTTACCATTCTGGGATCTGGAGACGGTAGCCCTCTCCTCACAGCTCCACTAGGCAGTGCCCCAGTGGGGACTCTGTGTGGGAGCTCCCACCCCATATTTCACTTCTGCACTTCCATAGCAGAAGTTCTACATGAGGGCTACCCTCCTTGCAGCACACCTCTACCTGGACATCCAGGTGTTTCTATACATCCTCTGAAATCTAGGCAGAGGTTCCCAAACCTCAATTCTTGACTTCTGTGCATCCACAGGCTCAATACCACATGGAAGCTGTCAAGGCTTGGGGCTTGTACCTTCTGAAGCCACAGCCTGAACTGTACCTTGGCCCTTTTTAGCCACAGCTGGTGTGGCTGGGATGCCGAGCACCAAGTCCTGAGGTTGCACACAGCAGGGAGGCCCTGGACTGAGCCCAGGAAACCATTTTTCCCTCCTAGGCCTCTAGGCCTGTGACGGGAGCAACTGCCACAAAGGTCTCTGACATGCCCTGGAGATATTTTCTCCATTGTCTTGGCATTTAACATTTGGCTCCTTGTAACTTACGCAAATTTCTGCAGCTGGCTTGAATTTCTCCTCAGAAAATGGGTTTCTCTTTTCTACTGTATCATCAGGCTACAAAGTTTTCAAACTTTTATGTTCTGCTTCCTCTTGAACACTTTACCACTTAGACATTTCTTCTGCCAGATACTGTAAATCATGTCTCTCAAGTTCAAAGTTCCACAGATCTCTAGGGTGGGGGCAAAATGCCACCACTTTCTTTGCAGAGCAAGAGAGAGCTTTACTCCAGTTCCCAACAAGTTCCTCATGTCCATCTAAGACCATCACAGCCTGGACTTTATTGTTCATGTCACTATCAGCATTTCGGTCAAAGCCATTCAACAAGTCTCTAGGAAGTTCCAAAGTTCCCCACATCTTTCTGTTTTCTGAGCCCTTCAAGTCTCTAGGAAATTCCAAACTTTCCCAGATTTTCCTATCTTCTTCTCAGTACTCCAGACTGTTCTAACCTCTGTCTGTTACCCAGTTCCAAAGTTGCTTTCACATTTTCAGGTATCTTTACAGCAGCAGCCCACTCCTAATACCAATTTCTATATTAGTCCATTTTCATACTGTTATGAAGAAATACTCAAGACTGGGTAATTTATAAAGAAAAAGAGGTTTAATGGACTCACAGCTCCACATGGCTGGGGAGGCTCCACAATCATGGCAGAAGGTGAAGGAGGAGCAAAGGCATATCTTACATGGCAGCAGGCAAGATAGTGTGTGCAGGGGAACTGCCCTTTATGAAACCATCAGACCTCATGAGACTTATTCACTATCATGAGAATAGCACAGGAAAAAACCTGCCCCCACGATTCAGTTGCCTCCCACCAAGTCCCTCCCATGACACATGGGGATTATGGGAGCTACAGTTCAGGATGAGACTTAGCTGAGGACACAGCCAAACCATATCAGGGTCTCACTCTGTTGCCAAGGCTGGAGTACAGTAGTACAATCATGGCTCACTGCAACCTTGAACTCCTGAGTTCAAGTGATCCTCCCACCTCAGCCTCCTGTGCAGCTGGGACAACAAGCTACAACTCCTGAGCTCACTGATCCTCATGCGTAGGCCTCCCAAAGTACCTGGCCTTGTCTGATACTTTATATGTGCTCACCTCCCACTAAAATGTCAGCAGATAATCAAACAGGGATTACCTTCAAATAATTCCAGCCAAATTGCCTGTCAGAAATGGAGTATATCTATCAGAGTTCTGATTTTGTTCTTCTAGTACTCCCTTGGGCTCTGTCTTCCTCTCTGCATTGGCTTTATCTTTCAATTGGTAGTAAGATGGCTACAGTAGTTTCAGGCAAAGCAGCAAGACACTGTATTATCCAAATGAATAATTGGAACTGATTTTTTCCAGTGTTTCCTTTCTATAGTTAAGAAAACATTTCCCAGAAGCTCCTCGAACTTTCCCTCATAACACCAAGACTTACAGATTATTGGCCTAGTCCTAAATCAGCCCATAGTAGTGAGACTGAAATTACCATGCTTAGCTTAGTGTAATCATTTGGGATGCGTTGAATGTTGTGGGAGTCAACTATTTTGACTTCCATAACTCTACATTTAAAATCTAATTTGGGGGGCCCATGTTCTCAGGACCTCCTAAGACTGTGTCATGGAATAAAAAAAAAAATTTAATCTAATTTGAACAACATAATTACACAAAAATAGCAATTGGTATTCTTTCATCTTTTTCACTTCCTGACCTCTGTTCAATCCTACTTTTGTCTTTGTTGAATCCTATATCCTGTCAATCCAGCTCAATTTTTCTAATAAATCAGAACTCAGCTGGTGGACCTATCTTCTCTTTCTAATCTAATATTCATTTTCACAGGACTCTTGAGCACGTGCAATTCCTTTGCTATCATGGGACTTCAGCCACAACCACCAGACCAGCCCAATCAATCTCAGATGAATGTAACAATGAGCTGTCTTCATTTTTTTTTTTTTTTTTGAGTTGCTAAGGCTTGCTAGAAAAATCGGTGTAGTTCTGCAGATTTGTGTTGTTATAAATTCATAGATGTTCAACTGAATATAATTCGTAGTGCCATGCAGCAATTCTTTACTGCTTTCTAGTCAACTCCTTTCATAGACATGATTCACTAGGATTGTGTGACCTTGGCAAACCCTTTAAACTCTGAACCTCAGCTACTTCATCTCTAAAATGAGAACAATAGTACTGACATTAAAAGATTGTTTTATAAATTAAAAAGACAATGTATGTGAAGCAATTTTTCTACTCCCTGGCACATAGTACTCAATTAATGCTAGCCTTTATTTTAATGGCAAATCCTAAACTTTGTTCTTTTTCTTAAGCCTTTCCTTTAACTTGAGTCTGCTTTTCTTCCCCATTGCCTTCTACTCTGAACACTTTCTTGACTTTATGAAAAAGGCCAACATTTATGGATCCCCTGGTTTCCTTTCATCTCCAAATATACCAGGAACTACATGCATTTTTGCACCCTAAATGGCTAGCACAGGGTCTAGCCCATGAAAATATTCAGTGTTTATTCCATTGAATTCAAAATCTCCTTATTTTTAATGTTGATTCTATGAGATTAGGGAATGATAAGGGAACAACAATCATAAAGTGATAGTTTGGAAATTAGGTTAAATATTCGCTTATGGTGGTTAGTGAAAAATAAAGTCTCTGGTATTTAACATCTGCCTGAAGGGAACTTGGGACTCAGGAGGTGTCTAAAGGAAAAGACTCATTTAGCTCTGATAATTAGCAACATAAACAAAACACAGATGAGAAAACTGGCTTTGTTTGTAAATAACCATTTATGGTTCAAATAATTTCTGTGACAGAGACTTCCCTACTTAATATTGCAACATCTCTCAACTATAAACAGCAAAACCAAATGGCCACAAACAATGACCAGCGTGTTTTATGAGAGCAATATAGAAGAAAAACAAACATTCTCCCACCAACTAAACACAACCAACCAAGCAAAGTCATTTTAACCTTTCTTGGGGCAAGATCAGAATGTAATAAATATGTTTCTTAGCATATATCCAAACTGAATTTCTATGGCCAATTCTTAAATTAAGTTTATTTCCTTGCACTAAGCTTGGGTTTAGGAGAGAACATTAGAACGATGTTACTTTCTTAAGGATATTTGTTCTTATAAGTGTCTTTTTTTCCTTTTTTTTTTTTTTTTTTTT
>NW_016814190.1:250284-253058 GCF_001698545.2 Rhinopithecus bieti
TTTTTTTTTTTTTTTTTTTTTTTCTTGAGACAGGCCCTTGCTGTGTCATCCAAGCAGATTGTGCAGTGGTGCTATCATGACCCACTGTAGCCTCAACCTCCTGGGCTCTAGTGATCCTCTCACCTAAATGTCCTGAGTAGCTGGGACTACAGGTGCACACAACCATGCCTGGCTAATTTTTGTATTTTCTGTAGAGACAGGGTATTGCCATGTTGCCCAGACTGATCTCAAACTCCTGGGCTTAAGCAACTCTCCTGCCTCAGCCTCCCAAAGTGTGAGGATTACAGGTGGTGATCCACTGCCCCTGGCCTCCCTTATCTTTTTAGGCAAATTAAACTTTGGTTCGCAGCCAAAGTCATCCTAAATTATTCAAGGATGTTTTCAGATAATGGGAGGACATTCATATAACTGTAACCAGTATGGAGTAAAATCTGAAGATGACAAGCAGAGGATGAGAATGACCTGATCCCAACAGCATGAGCCTTAAGAGAAGGAAGTTTGGATTGGTGAGGTGAGAGGAATGACCTAGGAATAGCAATAGTTCAGGATACTAAAAGCCATTGCTACATATGTAATAAAAATAATTTGTTCACTTAACTATTGAATACCTATAAAACATGAGAATTATGATCTGCCCTGAAGACACACGGTGGGCAAGAAGTAGACATGGTTTCTGCCCTTAATGAAGCTTTGAGTGCAGTAGAGGATATTGACGTTAAATAATCACACAAATATAAAATTACATCGGCTACAACTAAAATTATATCTGCTGCAAACAAGAGGTTTAGATTTCTAGGTTGGGATGGAAAAAATGCACACAGTGAAAATAATTCCCTCTCATTTCAAATGAATGTAAATGCTATATAAAATTATATTATTTTAAAATATAGAACTTGAGAGAGAGAGAAACAGAGAAAGAGACAGAGTAAGACATCTCAAGATATGAGAAAGAGAAGGAATGTGTTTAGTGTGAGCTAAGGCACAAAGCCCATAGAGGACTCAGATGAGATACAAGTCCTTGGGACTGGGATTTTAGTGCCCTATGTTGAAACCATAAGACTCAAATGCTGTGCTGTGTCAGAACTGGGTTCACTCTATAAAAGTGAACACTGGGAATGTGTTGTTCATGGATGAACTGAGAATTTCCACATATTTGCCCAAGTTTATGAATAAAAGTTAGGCATTTGTGCCTAGCTTTAGACCAGAGCCTCTATCTATACCTCACATAATGTGGGGCTCAGATTGCATTACTCCAGTTGACCAAAACTTCAGAATAGGAAGAAGGGAAGTAGGAAGTTTGAAATACCCATTGTGGAGAATGGCTGAGTCAATTACTGTTTTATAGCTGAACTCCTGTGACCTATTGTGTGACTTCCGCCAGCAGCACTTGGTGTGGACAGATAGGGAAGGAACAGATGAATGAATTCATTTGGAATCAGGGATTTGCCAGACCAGACCAAGGTGATGAACAAAACAGAGGTTAAAGAGAATTCTGACTACAGGAAGGAGTGTTTTTGAAATCCTGAGCTCTAGACATTAATCTGGAGACAAAGAAGGAAATGAAGAAAAGAGATGCTAAAAGAGTTATTACGTTACTGTTATAAAGAGGTTGCTGAAAATTCTGATGGGAGTGTTGAACAAGCAACTGTAAGGAAAGGAGATTGTGGTCATGGATAACTATATACGATTTAGTAATTTTATAAGTGGATCGATTAGAAGTGCTAGTGATTAGCATGAGAGTACATGGCAGAAGTGGAGATGAGGAGGCCACGACTGATTAGGACATCAAGGAGCTCAGAGCTAATGGCACAGACTGGGTCATCAATGTCATCTTCACCCATAGGTAATGTGGAAAGAAGACAGGAATTGAGGTGGAGATTAGACAGGTACCAAGATTTTAGAATGAATACTAGGGAAATAATTGGGAGTATTGATATGAAATAGCAAGCAATAGGGTAGAATAAAGTGTAATGGAATAAGCCTCAGTGGAGAAGGTTTTTATGAGACGGTGGAGAAATGAACTGGAAATGGTGAGCTGCAAAAGGATATTGGCTCTACTTTCTGGTCCTATGGTAAATAGGATTAGTGAAAGTAAATGGGCCAGGCAGGGTGGGTCACGCCTATAATTCCTGCATTTTTGGAGGCGGGGGTGAGAGGATCACATAAGCCCAGTAGACAGAGGCTACAGTGAGCCATGGTCACACCGCTGCACTCCAGCCTGAGCAACAGAGCAAAACTCTGATCCAAAAAAAAAAAGGCCGGGCGCGGTGGCTCAAGCCTGTAATCCCAGCACTTTGGGAGGCCAAGACGGGTGGATCACGAGGTCAGGAGATGGAAACCATCCTGGCTAACACAGTGAAACCCCGTCACTACTAAAAAAAAAAAAAAAAAAAAAAAAACTAGCTGGACGAGGTGGCGGGCGCCTGTAGTCCCAGCTACTTGGGAGGCTGAGGCAGGAGAATGGCGTAAACCCGGGAGGCGGAGCTTGCAGTGAGCTGAGATCTGGCCACTGCACTCCAGCCTGGGCGACAGAGCGAGACTCCGTCTCAACAAAAAAAAAAAAAAAAAAAAAAAAAAAAAAAAAAAAAAAACCCACAACTCCTTCTATTTTTTTTAGAAAAGACCCAGATTTAAAGGCAAGAAAGTAGGGAGAGAGAGAACACGGAGGCAATAATTGAAAATAAAGGGATAGTGGTCACTGGCTATAGAACAGTAATTCTAGAGGGAATGGTAGACAGTTTGAGATGTGAAGGAATATAGAGAGGCTAGTTCAA
>NW_016814190.1:253935-258828 GCF_001698545.2 Rhinopithecus bieti
TTTTTTGGAGATGGAGTCTCACTCTGTCAGCCAGGCTGGAGTATAGTGGCAGGATCTTGGCTCACTGCAACCTCCAACTCTTGGGTTCAAGCGATTCTCCCACCTCAGCCTCCCAAGCAGCTAGAACTACAGGTGCCTGCCACCACGCCCAGCTAATTTTTGCAGTTTTAATAGAGATGGGGGTTTCACCACGTTGGCCAGGCTGGTCATGAACTCCTGACCTCAAGTGGTTCACCCGCCTTGTCCTCCCAAAGTGCTGGAATTATAGGCATGAGCCACTGCACCTGGCCTCACCAAGAATATGCATTTTAATTTCAGTTCCACCAGTGGTAAATATATAGATTTTTTTTTAAGTCACTGGTCTTTGTGGAGTTTTGAGAAGAGACCTCCATTAATTTCTGGAATGTGAATACATTGGCAAAGCAAAATCAAACTGGTTGTGAGTCAAACACTTTACCATTTTAAAAATCTACAAGAAATTATCTACCTTCCATAGAGAATTTCATGTACATATTGCAGTCAATATATTCCTAGAAATGCCTACACAGATGTAATGGGTTATTCTGTTATAGCAGAAAACTGTGCCCCCTTGGTTTCTACCTTTTTTTTTTTTTTTTTTTTTTTTTTTTTTTTCCTTTTTTTTTTTTTTTTTTTTTTTTTTTTGGCTCTCCTCTACTTTGGCTCTTCTATATTCTATATACGTCATGTTTCTTTCGGTTTTCATTAGCTTCTCACATTTTCCAGAAAGAACCACCTAAAATTAAGAAAGGACACATTGGTACAAATTTGAATTGACAAGATATATCAATTAATAAAGTTGTGTTGACCCTAACTATGCATTTATAATGAAGATCTATTAGTTAGGATTCTAAATAACAGATCCTAAACTAATTAAGCTTAAGAAAATGGGATGGATTTGTTTGAAGGATTTTAGGAAATCTTGTTCTAGGAATGCGAGAGCAATATGACACTGTGTTTCTGGCACAGACTGAGAAGGAACTGCTCTATCCATGTGCTTCCCCCATTTTTTCCCACATATTCACTGCACATCTGCTTTATTCTTTATCTTGCTATTTACCAACTTAGCTCTTCAGACTGCATAGATGGATGAGTAATGGAGGATGGAATTCTCAGAAAAGGTATTGAGTTGCATTGACCAAATAGTAGTTGTCCATTACAAATCATCGTAGAAAATCATTTGCAGGCTGGGCACAGTGGCTCATGCCTATAATCCCAGCACTTTGAGAGGCCAAGGCAGGTGGATCACCTGAGATCAGGAATTTGAGACTAGCCTGGCCAACATGGCGAAACCCCGTCTACAGTAAAAATACAAAAATTAGCCAGGCGTGCTGGCAGGCGCCTGCAATCCCAGCTACTTGGGAGGCTGAGGCAAGAGAATTTCTTGAACCTGGGAGGCAGAGGTTGCAGTGAACCGAGATCACGTGGTTGTACTCCAGCCTGAGTGACAGAGACTCCATCTCAAAAAAAAAAAAAAGAAAAGAAAAGAAAATCATTTGTAGAAATCTCTTCATGAAGACCGTATTTGGATAGATCATCTGGTTTAGTGCTTGTTATCTAAAATCAGGGCCACATAAACCTTATTTCTACATGCATTTTTGTTCTGATTATAATCTGTTTGCTTCCTCACCCTTATGTTCATTATTTACCCTTCTCTGCACTGTTGTTTACTCTGGAAAAGTGACCTCTTTCCGATATATCACCAAGGCTCCCTTGCTACCAACTTCCCACTAGGTTTGGCTGACGGAGATAAGAAGGTGAGATGAGAGAAAGCTCAGAATATTTATTCCTTGATCCTTTTTACTTCAGTGCTACATCTCTAGCATAGCTATGACTGTCCATAAATACAGCTCTCCACTGGCAACTGTCTTCTCGCTGGGCTCCAGTAACCCTATTTCCGCCCTTTGTCTCTCAGACCTAATGGCTCCCTGTTAGTGTTACCTCTGGGTACCTCAAAATCTGTTAATATTACCCATATATTTATAAGTAGTATTTTAGTTGAAATTTTTAATTGTAGCTACTGAGATGGATTCTATTTATTATGAGAACTCTGACTGATACCGGGAACCAAAAGTGGTTCCATAATCAATCCCTGTGGATAAGAATTCTTGAATAAGATTATCCTCTTATTTAATAAAAATAACCTCCCAGCTTGGGGTTATGGTGGAGGATGCAAATATGGTAACTGCTGTATGCAGTGGCATCATGATTACTGAAGTTATTGCCAGCAGTATTTCCGACTGCAGCTGCTATCAGAGAGCAAATGTGATAGTTCAACTGGAGCAAATTAACACATTTCCTGGCATTTTTATATGAAACTATTGACCTGGAAAATGGATTTTGTTCAATTCTAATTTGTAATTACAATTATTGGAATTTTTTTTTTTTTTTTTTTTTTTTTTTTTTTTTTGAGATGAAGTATTGCTCTGTCGCCCAGGCTGGAGTACAATGGCGCGATCTCGGCTCACTGCAACCTACACCTCCTGGGTTCAAGTGATTCTCCTTCCTCAGCCTCCCGAGTAGCTGATGGTGTCCACCACCATGCCCAGCTAATTTTTTTGTATTTTTAGTGGAGATAGGGTTTCCCCATGTTGGACAGGCTGGTTTTGAACTCCTGACCTCAAGTGATCTGCCCGCCTCAGCCTCCCAATGGTAGGCAGAATAGTATCCCTTCACTGCCTTGACTTTGTGCTATGCTGACTCTCTTGATATCTATTATCTTATAGTCTGGCGGAGCTTGGGGATCTTGATATATCATAGAATATCATGCTGGTTTATTATATACATGACCTTATGCTAATTTGATTTGGTAAGCAGGATGTAAAAAGTGGCCTGCATGCCTTAGTAAGATATACGCATGCCAAATGATGGGAAATAAACTCTGACTGTTCAGCCAGCATATATGAGACATGAAAAGTCCAGAACTGATGGCATGAGATATGTGGATGGACCTTACAGAATGGCCAAAGTGGGTGAAGATATTTGTGTCTCATCACATGGTACCTACTATAGAGGAAGATCTCAGAAAGTAGTTTGACAAGATGATCCATCCTGTGGATATCAGATAGCCTCTTCCCCTCAATGACTTGTTTGATGAATTTATGCACAAGGTGACCATGTTGGCAGGGTTGAAAGTTATACATGGGCTTGGAGTGTGGATTTCCCCTTACCAAGGCTAATTTTGCTATTACTGTGATGATTGTCCACTCTACCAATAAATGAGACTAGTGCTAAGGTCCTGATAAGGCACCATTTCCCAAGGTGACCTGCCATCATCAGTCTAGAAGGGGTAACAATTTATCCTCAAGTACATGCATCCAAATTCCTGTGGCTTTATAGACTGCTCTATTTATTGTCATGGTATTCCATACAACATTTCTGACCAAGAAATGGTGAAAGAACTATGTTAAAGGGCATGTGCCTAAGAAATTCACTAATAGTACCATGTACCATAGAAGCAGTGAGTGACTTGTTAAAGGGACCTGGGAGAAAAAACCCTGCACAATTAGGATGTTTTCCTATAGGATGTAGCATATGCTTTAGATCAGCACAACTATTTATGATATCGCATAATTCTTTAGGCTTTTAAAACACCTGGTCACTGTTTCTCTCAGAACTCTTAAGAGTTGGCTTGTTCTAGTCCCCCCTTCCACTGATCTGAGCATTCTTCAGGAACTTTCATGTACATATACATGAAAATTGTGTCTCTAAAGTACCTCAAACACCATATATTGTCTACAATCAAAACAGCTTCTTAAAAGCTGTTAGTAGTTCAACCAAAACAATGCAATTTTTTTTTTTTTTTTTTTTTTTTTTTTTTTTTTTTTTTTTTTTTTTTGAGGCGGAGCCTCGCTCTGTCTCCCAGGCTGGAGTGCAGTGACGCAATCTCGGCTCACTGCAAGCTCCGCCTCCCGGATTCACGCCATTCTCCTGCCTCAGCCTCCTGAGTAGCTGGGACTACAGGAGCCCGCCACCGCGCCCGGCTAATTTTTTGTATTTTAATAGAGACGGGGTTTCACCGTGGTCTCGGTCTCCTGACCTTGTCATTCGCCCGCCTCGGCCTCCCAAAGTGCTGGGATTACAGGCGTGAGCCACCGCGCCCGGCCTGCAAATATTTCTTAATAGTGTTGTGCTATTGTCAGTGTCTATTTCTTTTTATGTTTCATTAAAATGTATATAAATACTCATGAATATTATTCCTTCATTTTGTAATAGCTCTTTTGTTAATATGAATTGCCTTCTTAGGCCCAATTCATGTTGTTTGCATTTAGTTCAAATTTATCTGATATTAATATTACTATTGCTTTATTTTTTCATATTAGTTTGTATCTTTGCTCATATGGATATACCTGAAGTGCTTTATGTCTGAATTTATTATGTGAGTTATAAACTCCTTTTTATAATTGTACTTTAAGTTCTGGGGTACATGTACAGAATGTGCAGGTTTGTTACATAGGTATACACATGCCATGGTGGTTTGCTGCACCCATCAACCCGTCATCTACATTAGGTATTTCTCCTAATGCTATCCCTCCCCTAGCCCCCAACCCCTTCAGGCCCCAGTGTGTGATGTTCCCCTCCCTGTGTCTATGTGCTCTCATTGATCACCTCCCACTTATGAGTGAGAACATGCGGTGTTTGGTTTTCTGTTCTTGTGTTACTTTGCTGAGAATGATGGTTTCCAGCTTCATCCATGTCCTGCAAAGGACACGAACTCATCCTTTTTTATGGCTGAATAGTATTCCATGGTGTATATGTGCCACATTTTCTTTATCCAGTCTATCATTGATGGGCATTTGGATTGGTTCCAAGTCTTTGCTATTGTGAACAGTGCCACAATAAACCTTTTTTTTTTTTTTTTTTTTTTTTTTTTGG
>NW_016814190.1:260645-281111 GCF_001698545.2 Rhinopithecus bieti
AAAAAAAAAAAAAAAAAAAAAAAAAGAAAAGAAATAAGGTAAACAGCCACAGCTACTTCTAGTTTTCTTAGGAAAGAGCCAGATTTAAAGGCAAGAAAGTAGGGAGAGAGAGAACACGGAGGCAATAATTGAAAATAAAGGGATAGTGGTCACTGGCTATAGAACAGTAATTCTAGAGGGAATGGTAGACAGTTTGAGATGTGAAGGAATATAGAGAGGCTAGTTCAAGAGTAAGGAAGCAGCAACCATAATAGAGACTTCACTCATGCTTTGACTGGTTTAAAGGCAATGAGAAGCCCCCCGTTTGTTTGTTTGTTTGTTTGTTTGTTTGTTTGTTTGTTTGTTTTGAGACAGAGTCTCCCTCTGTCATCCAGGCAGTGATACAATCTCGGCTCACTGCAACCTCTGCCTCCCAGGTTCAAGTGACTCTCATGCCTCAGCTTCCCGAGTAGCTGGAATTGTAGACATGCTCCACCACACCTGGCTAATTTTTGTATTTTTAGTAGAGATGGCGTTTCGCCATGTTGGCCGGGCTGGTCTCAAACTTTTGACTTCAAGTGATCCACTGCCTCATCTTCCGAAAATGCTGGAGTTACAGGCGTGAACCACCATGCCCAGTCCTCAGTGATCTTTTGAGGAAGGTAGTCATGGGTCTTAGTAGCTAGTAGAATCAACTTCCTTGACTGAGTTAATGGTGAATCCAAGATCTGTAGATGAAACCAGCTCTCAGCTATTTAAGGAATGAATATTCCCTGCTAAGCATTTATTTAAATCTCACAACAACCTTGTAAGTGTAATTATTCTAATTTTACAAATGAACAAACTGAGACTTAGAGAGACTAAGTTTATGAAGCCAGAGGTTGCCACCAGGGATTTTGAGCTATAATACTCATGAAAGTTTTATTTGACCAACATATTTTCAAAGGACATACATGTAGCTCAGCATCTAGAAGAGTTATACCTAAACCATCTTATTAGTTTTTAATGTCTCTGGATTATTCCTGTGAACATCTAAATTTGCTAGCCTCATTTAAGCTACATATATCTGATTGCATATTTTGCACATTCTAAATCAATCGTTTAACAAGAAAAGTCAGGTTTCATCTCTGCCATGACAGTGTAACCACCCTTCACAACTCTAAAACTGGACAAAATATATAAGGCAATTGCTTTCAGGTACTGGACCACAAGAAATGCAGGAATCATAATCCTCAAGAGAAGGAACATATATAAGATGAACTTCACATTTTCCCTGGATTGCTGCCTGGGGGCAATTTCCAGATGACTTGGTAGGGAAAGTAAAGCCCAAACAGAACATAGCAGCCTCACTGAGCTAATGAAATGGGAGTCAGAGCTTGGAGCTGCTGAAGCAGCTGAATTAGGGCTTGGGAGATGATGTAGCTACACAAAGGAGGAGGGGTCGAGAAGTCTGCATGGGGGAGTCCAGTGGGTTATTGGCTAAAGACTGAGCTGTACATACACAGGGTGCATCTCCACAGGTCCAGCGAACTGTAGCTGATGCAGGACTGAGCTGACTGGAGATAAGAGAGTCACAGAGGGTTGAGAGATGTTGGGTTTCTAGTCGAGACAGTGTTGAGAGGCCCTGTTGAGAATCCTGGACATTGAGATTCCAGAAATACCCTAGGGAATAAGGACCATTCCTGTAAGTAAAAGCCGCACCCTAAGAATAAGGGGAGCAAGGGGCAAAAAAATATTTTTTTGGTTTGATACAATGGCTGAAAATTCCTAAAATCGGTGATAAACCAAACCTACAGCTTCAAGAAGCCTAGAGAACTCAAATAGCATAAATTAAAAGAAAATCAAAATCAAACCTAGGTATATTACAGTCAAAGTAAAGAGAAATTTTTAAAGGAGCTATAGGAAAAAAAGACATTAAATATAGGAGGCCAGCCGTGGTGGCTCATGCCTGTATCCCAGCACTTTGGGAGGCCAAGGCAAGTGGATCATTTGAGGTCAGATGTTCAAGATCAGCCTGGCCAACATGGTGAAACCTTGTGTCTACTAAAAAATACAAAAATTAGCCAGGCGTGGTGACACAGCCTGCAATCCCAGCTACTTGGGAAGCTGAGACAGGAGAATCACTTGAACCGGCAAGGCAGAGGCTGCAGTAAGCTGAGATTGTTCCATTGCACTCCAGCCTGGGCGACAGAGACTCTGTCTCAAAAAAAAAAAAAAAGCAAACAACAACAACAACAACAACAACAACAAAACAGGAAAACAAGGATACAAAAGATGGCTGATCTATCATAAACAGCGGAGATCAAGAGACAAGGGAATGTCATATTTAAAATGCTAAAAAAAATTCGGCATTTTCTTTAAAAGAAAAAAAACTATCTGAAATTATTTAGCCAGTGACTCTATTCTCTAAAAATGAAAATGATATATAGACATTTTCAGATAAAGAATAGCTAGGTGAATTTGTATCCAGCAGACTTGCAATATAAGAAATGCTGAAGGAAGTTATTTAGGCTGAAGAAAATGATCTATCAGAGGAAAAGTTGATACAAAGGAATAAAAAGCACTGGAAATGGTAAATATTTGAGTAAATGTAAAAGGTTACCATTTTTTGTTCTCAATTTCTGTGAAAGACAACTGATGACTTAAAGCAAACATCATGGCAATGTGTTCTAGGGTTTATATCATATGTAGAAGTAGAATTTATGACAGTAACACAAAGAATGAGGGTAAATGAAATTATTTCACAAAACAACTCCACTCACAATAGTATAAAAATAAATACAATACTCAGGAATTATTTTTTTTATTTTATTTTATTTGAGATGGAGTCTTGCTGTGTCACCCAGGCTGGAGTGCAGTGGTGCGATCTCGGCTCGCTGTGAGCTCCACCTCCTGGGTTCACGCCATTCTCCTGCTTCAGCCTCCCAAGTAGCTGGGACTATAGGCCCCCGCCACCATGCCCGGCTAATTTTCTGTATTTTTAGTAAAGACAGGGATTCACCATGTTAGCCAGGATGGTCTTGATCTCCTGACCTCGTGATCCGCCCACCTCAGCCTCCAAAAGTGCTGGGATTACAGGCATAAGCCACCACGCCTGGCCCAGGAATAAATTTAACAAAGAAAGTTCAGGCAGGTTGTGGTGGCTGACACCTGCAATCCCAGCACTTTGGGAGGCCAAGGCAGGTGAACTGACAGGTCAGGAGTTCGAGACCAGCCTGGCCAACATAGCAAAACCCCACCTATACTAGAAATACAAAAAATTAGCCAGATGTAGTAGCTGGTGCCTGTAATCCCAGCTACTCGGGAGGCTGAGACAGGAGAAAGGCTTTGGGAGGCAGTGGTTGCAGTGAACCGAGATTGTGCCATTGCACTCCAGCCTGGGCAACAAGAGTGAAACTCCATCTCAAAAAAAAAAGAAAGAAAGAAAGTTCAAAATGTAACAACTGAAAACTATAGTACATCACTGAAAAAGTAAAAGACCTAAGTAAATAGAATAAATGGAAAGGCATTCTGTATTCATGGATTGGAAGACTTAATATTGTTAAGAGGCCTGGGCAACATAACAAGACCTCATCTCTACTAAAATAAAATTTAAAATACATATATTGTTAAGAGAGAAATTCTCCATAAATTAATCTATACGTTCAATGTAATTCTTATCAATCTCAGGTGCCTTTTCCCCTCAAAATTACCATGCTGATCATAAAATTCATGTGATATAAAGAACCCAGAATAACTGAAACAATTTTACAAAAGAAGTACAAGTCGGGCATGATGACAGATGCCTGTAGTCCCAGCTACTCAGGAGACTGAGGTGGGAGGATCATTTGAGCCCGGACAGGAGTTCAAAGTTGCAGTGAACTATGATTGCACAACTGTACTCCAGCCTGGGTAACAGAGCGAGAACCCATCCCTAAAAAAATGAACAAACAAAGTACAAAGTTAAAGGACACACACATCAATTTTAACACTTTCTATAAAGCTACAGTAATCAAGACAGGATGGTACTTTCATACAGCTAGACATACGAATCAATGAAATATAATTGATAATCTAGAAATAAACCCATACACTTATGTTCAATTGATATCTGGCAAAAACACCAAGACAATTTAATATAAAAGAATAGGCTTTTCAACAAATATTGTTGAGAGAACTGTATGCTCACATGCAAAAGAATGAAATTGGACACTTACCTCACACCATGTCAAAAATTAACTCAAAATGATTACCATAAAGACCTAAATGTAAGAGCTAATACTGTAAAACTTAGGAGAAAGCATAGTATAAATCTTCACAGCTTGGATTAAGCAGTGGTTTCTTAGATATAACACCAAAAGCTCACAAGAACAGAAAACCAAACACCGCATGTTCTCACTTTAGGTGGGAAGGTGGGAACTGAAACAAGAGATCACTTGGACTCGGGAAAAGGGGAACATCACACAACTGGGGCCTATTCATGGGAGGGGAGGGGGAAGGGGGAAGGGGGAGAAGGGGAAGGGATTGCATTCGGGGAGTTTAAATACAATGATATAAATGAATGAATTGATGGGTACGACGAGTTGATGGGTGCAGCACACCAACATGGCACAATATAACATATGTAACAAACCTGCACATTATGCACATGTACCCTAGAACTTAAAGCAATAATAAAACAAAACAAAACAAAAGAAAAAAAGATAAATTGGACTCCTTCACAATTAAAAACTCATGTGCTTTAAAGAATACTATAAGAAAGTGAAAGGACAACCCACAGAATGGGAGAAAATATTGGCAAATCACTTACCTGATAAAGGATTTGCACCCAGAATGTATACAGAATTCTTAAAAGTCAACAAGTAACTCAGCTGAAAATGGGCAAAGGATTTGAACAGATATTTCTCCAGAGAAAACACATTAATGTGCTGTCACGTGCAATGAGCACATGAAAACATGTTCAACATTTGCCCAGGTGCAGTGGCTCAGGCCTGTAATCCCAGCACTTTGGGAGGCTAAGACAGGCAGGTCACTTGAGGTCAGGTGTTCAAGACCAACCTGACCAACATGCTGAAACCCTATGTCCACTAAAAATCCAAAAAAATTAGCTGGGTGTGGTCGTGCATGCCTGTAATCCCAGCAACTCAGGTGGCCGAGGAAAAAGAACTGCTTGAACCTGGGAGGTGGAAGTTGCAGTGAGTCGAGATCGTGCTACCGTGCTCCAGCCTCCAGCCTGGGTGACAGAGTGACACTCTATCTCAAAATAAATAAATAAATAAATGAATAAATCATTAGCTTTCAGGAAACACAAATGAAATACCACTTCATACCCAATAGAATAGCTAAATTTTTAAAAATAGACAATAAGGATTGATAAGGATGTGGAAAAATTGGAACCCTTGTACATTGCTGGTAGGATTGTAAAATGGTGCAGCTACTTTAGAAAACAGTTTGGCAGTTCTTCTCTAAACACAGAGTAATCATATGACCCAGCAATTCTGCCCCTAGAAAACTGAAAACATAGGTTCACATAAAAATTTGTACACATTCTGAATGGAATTTTTGTTTGGAAAAAAACTTGTACACAATGTTCATGCAGAATTTTCATAGTAGCCCAAAAGTGGATACTGTCCAAAATCCATCAACTGATGAATGGATAAACAAAATGTGGTATGTTCATACAATGGAATATTATGCAGCAATAGAAAGGATTGAAGCACTGATACATGGTTTAAAAACATAATGCTATGTGAGAGAAGCCAAACACAAAAAGGCCACATATTGTGTGCTTCCCGTTATATGAAATGTCCAGAATAGGTAAATCCATATAGACAGAAGATCAATTAGTGTTTGACAGGGGCTTGGAAAAGCAGGAATGAGCAGTGATTGCTAATGAGTGGGAGTTTCTTTGTAGGAATTTAAGTACTAATTAGATAATGATGATGACTGTACAACTCTTCAAACATATTAAAATTGATCCAATCCTACACTTTAAAAGGGTGAATTTAATGGTATTTGAATTATATCTCAATTTTTAAACTTCTGAAGAACTCTATAGAAGGACATAAGGGCTCTTGCTTGGGATAGAAAAATTCAATATTGAAAAGATATCAACCTTCCCTAAATTAGCCCATAAATTCCATGTAGATCCAATCAAAATCTTAATAGAACTTTTTTCGACTTAACAAAATGATTCTAAATTTCTCTGGAAAAATAAATGTGAAAGAATCATTTAAAAGTCTGGAAAATATAAAATTTAGGGTGGTAAGGTTATAGACTTAGCTCTCCTAGATATTATATTACACGTGTATATTGAAATGTTTAAAACATGTTTAAAATCACATTCGGTGAGATATTTTCAATTTTAATTTTAAAGTAATTCAAGTATACAGTTGGCTCTCTATATCCATTAGTTCCACATCCATAGATTCTAACCAACCACAGATAAACAAATTTTAGGGGGAAAAAAGATGGTTGCATTTGAACTGACCATATACAGGCCTATTTTACTCGTCATTATTCCCTAAACAATACAGTATTAGCAACTATTTACATAGCATTTATATTATATTATTATAACTAATCTAAACATGACTTAGAGTATACAAGAGGATGTGCAAAGGTTTTATGCAAATACTACACCATTTTCTAACAGGTACTTGAGTATCCATGGATTTTCGTATTCATGAAGGTCCTAGAACCGATCCACCCCACCCCAGATACCTAGGGACAACCATGTGACTTTTATAAAGCAGTAAATCATGCAAAAGCAAATTAAAAAATAAATACTCCAATTATGCTTCTCCTTTTCCAATGCTAGTTTATTCTATTTCAGGCTGAAAATCTCTTGTTTCAATGTATCCTTATATACATGATTTCAAGTCACTTTTCAGACTTGTTGGTTTCTCTGAATATAGGTTAATTTATGAATAGCCTCCTAGAGTTTGACACCTAACCTGAATACATTTGATGTGGACTGATTGGCATAAGATAAAGGTCAATTTTCTTGTTATTCTAGTTTCTTCATTTATATTAATGCATCCTAAAATCATATTAACCTTTTGGGGTAGCTGATTCATAATGTTGACTGATACTACTAACTAAAGCCCTATGACTTTTCCAACATCAGTGCTGCTAAGCCCAAACTTTCTCTAGTATTGTGTCCCTTTGGCACTTGATACTTGGAATAAAGTGGCCTTACATTTATTTCTATCAAATTACATCTTGATCTAGTTGTCTCAATCCGTTGCATTTGGTGCAATAGTCCAAGATATTCATTAACTCTACTGGCTCTGTGATACCTGAAAATTTGAAAGGGACAATCTTTAGATCATAATCTAAGTCACTGATGAAAATGATTATTGGGATATCTTGGGGAACACAGACTGCAGCATAATATGAAAATCACCTTCTACCTTGTCAGTTTCCTTCATGCTTCTGATATCTAGCCCAGAGGTGTGCAGACCTCAGTGCATTTAAGGGTCTCCTGGGCAGCTTGTAAATTCCCTAGACTCACCTCTAGAGATTTAAATTCAATAGTCTGGAATAGTGTCCAACAATTAGCAGTTAAAACTAACACCCACTTTTAGATTTACGTAAGACTATTTGTCTGCATTGGTCATAAGCATGACAGAGAAGTCATGTCACAAACCTTGCTGAAAGTGTAGACATTCATATTCATATTAGGTCTTATAATATTTTACTGACAGTTTCACGGGATAAATATATTTATGTTATCTTAATTTACATTTTATTATCTTCTATAATGAAATTGAAGACATTTTATATTTTCTTGGCCATTGAAAATTCCCTGCTGATTCTTTTTTCCATTTATCAATTGCTGTTATTTTCCCTAATAAATATGTAAGCTATCGCTGATATTTTCATGCGTTATAAGGATTACAAATGGTTTTCTCAATTTGTTTCTCTGTTCTCTGTCATTTGTATTTTAACTTTTATATTGTTTTCTTCTATAACAAGTTTGTTTATATTTCTTATGCAGAACAATCTAACAATTTTGTAATTTCTGTCATTATTTGAAGTCATGCCTAAAACTCTTTCTGTAAGATTATGTAAATATTCAATAACATTTTCTTTAGAATACAACCTTCGGTATTTTATATCTTTGATATCTTTATAATTTTGAATTTTATGTATTTCTAGAATGCTTTTAAAATATAATTTTGGAAAATCTGAATCAAGTATGTTAATTGTTGAAATACTAACAACTGAGAAATTGCTTATATGTATCATGAGATGAGACTGGTTAATTATACAGAATATCCATAAGATATAATTCTATGTGGCAAATGAGATTTTGCCCTAAAAGATATTTTCTGACATGAAAATATTCACAATTTAATGTTAAGTGAAACAAAGCAGAAATACATACACACATTTCAATTCTGTTAAAATATTGTATGTATGTGCATAAAAGGCAAAAAATTGAAAGGGAGACAAGACAGGTTGCTGTGATGTATGCAGAAATGTTAGCAGTGTTTGTCACTGTATAGTGGGGTAATGCATGTTTTCATATGTTGCTTACTTTTGACAGTAAACACGTTTTAACACAAAACACATGAAAATTAAGGCTAAAGCTATATACTATATTTAATTCTAATAACTTCAAGCAAAATAGAAAATATAGTGAAGTATAAAGTGGGAATTACTTGGTTTTAGATGAACTGCATAATATTTGGAAGTTATTTAGACATTTTCATTTTCAAACACAACGGGACTGTGATCGTGAATCATCAATGCCCAACCACGTGAGTAATATAGCTACTTACAAGCACAGGTTTAACTACTACTTCTGTATTATATGCATATACAAATATGGCTGGGCACAATGGCTCACACCTGTAATCCTAACAGTTCGAGAGGCCAAAGCAGGAGGATTACTTGAGGCCAGGAGTTTGAGACCAGCTTGAGTAATATAGCAAGACCCTGGCTCTACAAAATTAAGAATTCAGCCAGGCATGGCAGTGCATACCTGTAGTCGCAGCTACTCAGGAGGCTGAGGCAAGAGGATCACTTGAGCCCAGGAGGTCAAAGCTACAATGAGCCATGATCATGCCACTGCACTCCAGCTTGAGCGGCAGCAAGACCCTGTCTCAACCAATCAATATTTAAAATATAAAATAAAAAATAAATAAATACCATCTTTTACTGAAATGATGGATTCAGCATGTTTCCTTAAACTCTTATGTTTAAATGATTTATGATTGTTACTATTATTTAGTAGAGATATAGCCTTGCTTTATTGCCAGGGTGGTCTCAAATTCCTGGACACAAGCAATCCTCTTGCCTCACCCTTCCAAAATGTTAGGATTATATTTGTGAACCACCACACCCAGCCACATTTAAATGTTTATTAATAGTCAATTAAAAATGCAATTCTGGAATAAAAGCTCCAACGACATGAAAATTTAGGTGGCTATTGTGTTAGGGGTCCCCAAGACCACCCCCAAGGTTTAATGGTTTGCTAGGAGGACTCACAGGACTCAGCATAAACCTATACTCATGGCACAATTTATTATAGCAAAAATATCAAAGCAAAATCAAGTCTAAACCCAGAGGAAATCATGCCCAAGCTTTCAAGAATTATCTCCCATTAGAGTCACACCTGGTGTACTTAGTTCCTCCAGCAGCAAGCAGTGACAGTATGTGTGAAATGTTATCTATGAAGGAGGCTTATTAAACTCAGCACCCAAGATATTTACTGGGGGCTGGTCACAGTGGTTACCTTCTGCCTAGCATGTTCCAAAACTCCAGACTTCCAGCAGAAAAGTAGGTGTTCAGTGTACACCACATAGGTTGTATAAACCATCTAGGCATAACAAGCCACTCTTACCAGTTCTGCAAATGGTGGGAACTTTCCAAAAATCCAAGTTTCCAGACACCAGTCAAGGCCCTACCTTGCGAGCAGGTCTTTCTAATGACAGCTGTCTCAGAACTCTTGTGCTAACTCTTTTCTGTACATACATGTTCCCTCTTAAGGAACAGTTACCAAATTACCAGATATGGGAATCATGTACAAAAATGTGTTAGATTGGTCCATACTCAGTTAAACAACAGTAACAAAAAAGTAAATGAATAAAGTTTAATCGAAACTTTTTTTTTTTCTTTGAGACAGCATCTTGCTCTGTCACCCAGGCTGGACTGTAGTGGGACAATCATGGCTCACTTCAGCTTTGACCTCTTTGACTCAGGTGATCCTCCCACTGCAGCCTCCCAAGTAGCTTGGACTACAGGAGCTTATCACCATACCTGGCTATTTTTTGTATTTTTTTCTTTTTTAAATAGAGGCAGGGTCTCACTATGTTGCCCCGGCTGGCTTTAAATTCCTAGGCTCAAGTGATCCTCTCACCTCTGCTTCCCAAAGTGCTGGGATTACAGGCGTGAGCCACTGTACCCGATCATTTACTTTTTGTAGCCCAGAAATAAATTGTTTGATAAGCTACCAATTTAGAAGAGATCACAAGACTACAATGCTTTCCTAGACTTGTCAAATTAATGCACATTCATTATAGAAAATGTGGAAAACCCAGAAAAAATATCAAACAAATAAGATTCACTGAAAGCCCCAAATCATAGATTACTATTGTTAACTTTTTCTATTCATGTGTGTGTGTATATATGTCTACTTACTTATACACACATATATACACATAAATACATAGAAAATATATACATATATACACATGTAGAAAACATGTTATATACTAATTATATATTATAAAAATATATATAATATATGCATATATTAACATAGTTGATGCCACACTTCATATTAAATCTTAGTTACCTTCATTTTTATCCATATCATTAATAATTCTGAAGAAACATTTTAGTAATGAAAATATCCTAGCTCTGGCTATAATTTCTAAAGCTTTCCCCTTCCGTTGGATGTATAGATTGTTTCCTGCCATTCACATTTTCCAAACCCTCATAAAAACTTTCAGTGCCTTCCTATTGCTCTTAGAATAAGGTCAACATTTTTAACAGTCAACAAGACCCTGGATCTTTTAGGACCTTCCTCTCTCTCTACCCGTCCACTTCATTTTTTCCCATTTCTTCTTGACACTGAGTCACCATAACTGCCTTGGAATTCCTCAAATGTGCCACTCTCACCTCATGTTTTCCATATGTGTAGGGAACCCCCTACGTTATATATCGCAATAATCACAGTTTTAATTTGCCATACAATTATTTAAAATGCCGATTTAAAACATGCATCCCTCCTCACATAGGTGGGAATTTTAAAGGCAGGGACTGTATCTGTCTTGTTCACTGATATATTCTTAGTGGTAAATGTCTCTGCAACATAGACATGGCAAAGATAATTGTGGAATTAAAGGATAAATGCATAAATAATAGGATTCTACCTTTATGTTAATTTTTAAATAACTTGGTATATTTGATAACTTTATTCATTAGATTCCCAGATTTATCATTTTATTTTGTAAACTTCCATTTCCTCCTTATGCCTGATTATCTACAATGGTAAATAATTAAAAGCCACTTAATTCTGCACAGGATTTCCTTAATTCAGGCCTTTTACTTAACTATTTTATTAATTCTGATAATTTTTTTATTTATTCTTTAGAGTTTTCTGGTTACACAACCACAATGTGTGACTTATGATACTTTGTTATATTTGATCACATATTATTCTCATTTTCACTTTTAGTAGTTACATTTCAATTTTGAATTAATACTTCACTCAAAATAGTACTTTGAATCAAGAAATTTCATATTTTTTAGCATTTCCTTAGGATAAGTGTTTCGCTTAATATATTTTTAATAATCAATCTTTTTATGTCTTTTAGTGTCTGCTCTTTCAAATTTACAGAGGCTTTGTTATAGATAATGATGCTTACCTACATATTTGTTTGTTTTCTTCTTTTTATAGAAACAGACATTGCAGGATGTTTATTTGTTTTCAAGTTAGGATATTGGGCTAAAAGTTAGTGAGGGGACAATGGATTTTTCCCTTGGCTGGGTCCTGGAAGAATAGAGGGGCCTGGACTCCCTTGCAGGGCACAAGGTCAAAGACACACTAATTTGGAGATGTGAACCAGTTCCTGCAACTTGCAAGCAGGGAGTAAAAAGATAGATTCTCTGGAGGATCCTAGGAATGAAGAATCGGTTTTGGCTGGTGAACTCTGGAAGTGTTCATATTTAATATCCAAGATTTTCTTTTATATGGCGAATCTCCTTTTGTTCTCTGGTATTGTTAGTAGAGTTTACTTAATTGTTATAACCTGATCTTAGCTGAGCTCTGGGTATTAACTGATAGGCCTATGTTCATATTTGGAATGAAATTGTATAGGGAGAGTAATCATGGTCTAAGGAAGCCAGTGAAGAAATAATACATTATTATCCAGAGATCAGAGATGCAGGCCAGAATGGGGCTGCTGGCCAAAGCACACAGTACAAACCAGGACTGATGTGGTGACATGGATATATTCTCCAGGGAGTCTCAGAGACCTTGGGACTGTGGTCAAACATAATGAGGGCATGGATCCTTTCATTTATAATTAAAGGGAAGTGCTACTTCTGACAACTGTAGAAGCCAGGAACCTCTGGATTACAAACCAATAAATTCTTGTAACAGGCAGTCAAGGAGACAGAATCTACTTTTCCAGATGCTTTTGTGTCTTCCTGCTGCACCGTCTATGATTACTGTTTTAAAGTGTTATTTCTAAATGCATTAATAACTTTTTTGAAAAAGCTAAATATATATGAAGGTATAACAAATGTGGCAACTTTTTATATAGTAATATATACAGAGAGCCACAAAATATTTGTGTAACTAACTCTTCTAATCCTACTTAATGGAAACATTTTAAAATAACAAAAAATATAGAGGAAAGCATGAAAAAAGTAAAAGTAAATATGGGTTAACAAAATGCCTTAAAACTTTGGAATAAAATGTATTAATAGGAATAACACTGATTAATACTGATAAGGAAAAAACATGTTATTTAAACCATTAGCACAGCATAAAAGTTTTGGAATCACATAAAAACTTGAAGAGATGAGTAAAACAGGCAGCAACACGAGTTCAAAATGGCCAATAATGTTCTAAGCCATTAAAAGTATTTAATAATTTACAATATTAAAAAGCATAAGGACAATAGTATATTCTCTGCAAAACAGGCTCCCACGGCTCAGAGTTCCTGGTAGAATGGAGAGGAGTCCACCACTGCACCAGTGGGACACTCTATCTTCGCTATCTATTCTTTATTACTTAGCCTTCATTAATTGTTCTTTATTATGCACTCTTCACTATTATGCTTATGTATGTTGAGGGTAGGGCTTCCATCTTCCTTAGCAAACGGTAATAGCCCCTAGTAGTAGTTGCCTTTCATACTTGCATGTAAGTGCCAACACATGGAAATATTATGTGAAAAAAAGTGTCCATCACAGTGCAATTTATACCAGCAGAAAATGCAGATAACCTAAAATGCACAGGAGTAGGAAATAGTTAAACATCCCATCACCTTAGCTCAGCGACATATTTCAGAACTCTTAGAAAATCACGATTTTAAAGATGCAACCTGGGAAAATTCTTGATTGAATAGATGTAAAAACAATGTAAAATATGCAGAGGTAATGGGCATATGTCAAATTTATAAAACATACGGAGAGCCAACATAAAATGCTAATGACAGTTGGTATGGTGACGGGTTACGAATTTTTTTCTACTCTTTTTGGTAGGGTGAAGTTACTTTTATAAGAAAAATTACGTGTGAAAATATAGATGAAGTCTGTTTGCATCCATGTTTTTTGGGCCATAAAGTAAAATCCTCAAGGCAATTAGGGATATGTGGCAGCCAGGTAGCCACAGAGTCCTATTTTCAGCCCTCCCAGCAGGTGCTTCTAAAGGGCTCAGAATCCCGAGACCTATGTACCATGTTGATTCAGCCATGTGAACGTTTTTGAGGAGGAATACCGAAAAGAGAATAGTCTTGTGGGATACATGAGTGATAAACCTCCAGAAGAAAAAGGGCAGTGCTGTAATACTGGGCAACTGCATACATTTTTATTTCCAGGTAAAGATCACCCTTTGAAAAAACTAAGGAGCCTGCCTGTCTGCAGGGGGCAAGCTTAAAATAGAATTATGTGAAGTGGTCTGGTCATCTTGTGACCTGTGGCAGAAAATAGTAGCAAAGAAAGAGACAGAAAACATCAGAATCTGAAATTTCACCAATTCATGATAACCACAGACCCTCCTGGACCTTCCCTGGGAAAAAAGGAACAGAGAAAGGGGAGGATATTCTGTCTTCCCCAGATTCCAGCCCATCCCTTTCCAATGTCCCGAGTCTACCATCTGTGAATTTATAACTCCACCCTTTCTTGCTAAGTTTCCAGTCTTCTCAGTTAAGCCTTCTGTAGCAAATGGATAAGACCTGGTGTGTTGTCTCCCTGTTAGTAATTAAAGTGACATGAACAAAATTGCCACAAATTTATTCAGCACACGTTTTGATTTCACTTCATGCCCAGAGACATCTGGGGACTTTTATAGGCCAGTAATTTGATATTACAGGTAACCTAATCACTTGTGTCCCTTCAAATAGTTATTAATAGGTCTATGTGTGACCTTTACTTAAAAACAAGGCTGAGTGCTACTGCACCAGGAGGACCAGGGTCACAGTTTTTAGCCTCTTCTGCACTGTCCCTGGACCAGAGACCCATTAACTATGACTCAAGCATGCTTCCTAGAAGGCAGTTCCTCCCATCCAGAGTGCTTATCTAAGCAAACACCCTCCAACCACCTACAGAACTCTCTCTGAGAGTAGTGCTAAGATTTTGTCCATCAGTTACAATCCCAATAATGCTTCAGCACCCCCATGAACAGAGGCCCAGGCAGCTGTCGTGTTGGCTCACTTGTTTCCCCATTATAGGAAGTAAGCTCTCTGGGAAAAAAAATCACAGTGGTTAACTTTGGGGGAGGAAGAAAAATTGTCTAGGAAAGAGCAAAAGAAACTTTCTGGGCAAGTCATGTTCTATATCTTATTATTTTTATTTTATTTTATTTTTAATTAACTAATTTATTTGTTTATTTAGAGGCAGAGTCTTGCTCTGTTGCCCAGGCTGGAGTATAGTGGCACAATCTCGGTTCACTGCAACCTCCGCCTCCCGGGTTCAAGTGATTCTCCTGCTTCAGCCTCCCCGGTAGCTGGGACTATAGGCGTGGGCCACCATGCTCAGCTAATTTTTTGTATTTTTAGTAGAGACAGGGTTTCACCATGGTTAGCCAGGATAGTGGCGATCTCCTGACCTTGTGATCCGTCCACCTCGGCCTCCCAAAGTGCTGGGATTACAGGTGTGAGCCACCGCGCCCAGCCATGTTCTATATCTTAATAGGAGTTTGGGCTACACCAATGGATGCATTTGTTAAAACCGAGGAAATTAACATGAAGAATTGTGCATTTCTTTGTATGTACATTTTACATCAAAAGAAACAATTATAAATGAATATTTAACTCTTGATGATACTCATGATACAGAATAGTAATGTTAGTATATTAAGGTCTGCAATTTTCTTTGAATTGCATAAACAAAAAGAGGATGGCTAGTAAGACTGTTAGGTGGATAGAAAGACTATTTGATGGATACATACGTGACAATGCAAGCATAGTAAAATGTTAATAATAGAATGTAGATAATGGGCATAGGGATGTTCATCATAGTATTTGTTCAACTTAGCCGTATGTTTGAAAATTTTGGATAATAAAATGCTGGAGGGAAAAAGAAATCAACTCATATCCTCAGGCTGAACGCTAAATAAATTAGGAAGTAACTATATTACATTGCTATATCAGCCTCCAGCGACCTTCTCCACTCCTGATCATTTTAAATATTTGGCGTTACAGCTTCATTCTCTCAAAAACAGAACAGGCTATGTTGTGTCGGTACACTGCTAACACTGTGAACATCACAAGGTTCAACTTCAATTACTTTGCTTAGAGTATGAGAGTATTAGTGGAGATTCTTTGGTTGTGATGAGAAACTGACTCTAACTTAAGCAAATGAGGAATTTATGGGAAGGATATAGGGAAGCTCACAGGACTCACAGGATTGAACAAGGCAGAGAATATACAGAAGCTAGACTGCTCCAGAGAGCGTAGTAGCAGGAAGTGTAGCATTGCCCCAGGGACTGATGCAGTATGAAAGAACTCCAATAATTAACAGACTTTCACCATTCTGCTTATAATCTAATATGCAGATAATTTCCAACTGGTCTTCCTTGCCCATTAGACTGTATACAATGGAGAAAAATCATTTCCAAATGGAAATTCAGATGCTATTACCAAAAGAAACTAGAATGGATGCTAAATGGCCTAAAATCAAAGCAAAAATTAAACACTACGAATGGACTCACATTTTTCTGTCACCCCTTAACAAGACACTAAATACCATTTACTTACTAAATACCATTCAGTTTTTCACTTCCTTCTGCCTCTCTTGTTTTGTAATTCCAACTCTGTCTTGTGACCATCTTAGTATTTCAACCAAAATTTCCTAGGTTCTATCTGCTCCCCTTCTCATCCCCAGAATCCAGTATTTCACAAGGAAGCTTAACGTCTCCATACCCACTACCAGCACTGACTTAGAATTTAATAATTCCCTAGTTCACATCCCAGATCCTACACTGGTACATCTCAACCTACATCACTTGGGGTATTTGGATTTATTTTCTGATTGCGAAGCTCTTCTCCAGATATTAGTGAAGAGACCTAGGTCCATCTGGTTGTCCAACACATCACAGCAGAACCTGAGCAAGCCCAGGAACCAGCCTGACTCCCCCTAGTGCCACTCTAGAATAGGAGTTTTTTGTTTTTCTTTTTTTTAATTTTTTTTATTTTATTATACTTTAAGTTCTTAGGGTACATGTTTGCAAACGTGCAGTTTTGTTACATAGTGTATTCTTGCCATGGTTTGGTTGTGGCTGCGCAACCCCATCACCTCGTTCCAGTAACCCAAGTTCAAAAATTCATCCATTTTTAATCAGTTAAAATAGACTCAACGAAAATCCTTCCCCCTCCCCCCTCCCCCATGAAGCCCCCCGATGTGTTTGAATATTCCCCTTCCCAATCCCAAGTGAATTACAGTTCCCACCTATGAGTGAAGACACATGCGGTGTTTTTGGTTTTTCTGTTCGTTGTTGATAGTTTGGCTAAGAAAATGATCGGTTTCCAGCTGCAATCCATGTTCCGGCTACAAAGGACGCAAACTCAATGCCTTTATGGCGCATAAAGATTCCATGGTTGTTAAATAATGTGCCGACAATTTTTTCGTTTAACCGCAGTTCCTTGTCACTGATGGACTTTGGGTTTGATCGCAAATCTTTTGCATTGTGGAATAGTGCTTGGCAATAACATACGTGGTGGCATGTTGTCCTTATAGCCAAGCCATTGATTTAGAATCCCTTTATGCGGGAAAATTTTGGCTAGGCCATAAGTAGAAATCTTGAACTGATCCTTCCTTACTCCTGTAATTACCGAAAAATAATTCAAGAAAATGGATTAGAGACTTAAGTTAGACCTTAATACCATTAAATAACGCCTAGGAAAGAAAACCTAGGTTAGTACCCATTCAAGGACATAGGCAATGGGCAACGGAACTTCAATGTCTAAAAACCAAAAAAGCAACGGCAGCAAAAGCCCACAATTAACAAATGAGAAATATGATTAAACCTAAGAGCTCCTGCACAGCCAAAAAAAACTAGCCATCAGAGTGAAACAGGGCAACGCTTATCAGAATCGGGAAGAAAATTTTGCAACTTACTCATCTTGAACAAAGGGGCCAATATCGCAGAATCGACAAAGAACTCAAACAAATTTTTAACAAAGAAAACAACAAACAACCCCATCAAAAAGTTGGGCCATCAGGAATGTGAACAGACATTTCCCAAAAGAAGACATTCATCAGCCAATACACAATGAAAAAAATGCTCATCATCAACTCGCCAGCAGGAAATGCAAATCAAAACCACAAGCACATACCATCTCAAACACCAAGTTTAGAATGGCAATCGTTTAAAAAGTCCAGTGCAACCAACAGGTTGCTTCGGAGTGGATGTGGAGAAATAAGGGAACACTTTTTACACTGGTTTGGTGGGAATTGTTAAAACAGTTTCTTCAAATCCATATGGAAAACAAGTATGGCGATTTCTCAAGGATCTAGAAACTAGAATGTAGCCATATGAGCCCCAGCCACCACTGGGCTGGAATATAGCCAATAAAATTAGAGTTTTTAACAGTGCCTCTAGAATGACTGGCTTTCAATAGGAAGCTGTCCACCAGAAAACAACACGAGAGTTAAATGAACATACTGTTAAAGAAGGTAAGTTCCAATTTTAAGCAACTGGACTTTGGCAAGAACTAACCAGTTTTATCCAGAAATTCTGAGGTAGGGAAGCAGAGACTTGGCTCTAGAGCTTGGCACATTTTGGGCCATGTTTAAATGTGAAGTGCAGGAAGAAAGACTTGACTCCAGGCCTGACAACTAGCAACAGTTTTGTTTGCGTTGCCTTTGGGGTAATGTTTGGAGCAAACCAGCCAAGAAATTGGGACCTGCATGGTTGGGAGGCCAAGAGGACCAGCCTAGGAGTTGTTCGTTCTATTCCAGGTAACGCAACCAACCCTGGATTTTCAGGTGTTCTTGACACCCCTGGCTCCATGTGAACAGGCCAAAGCACCAGCAATTCAGCAGATAGTTAACCTAGGGGTTTTCCCATCACCACTTGATTTTTGCGCAAGGTCTGACTTCATTTCTGTCCAGGGCTTTTCCCTCCATTTTCACCTGGTTTGCAGGGGACCATAGCTTTGCTTTTTTTTTGGTATGTTTTGGCCCTCATTTATGGGAAATAATAATTTGGTTAAGAGGTCTACAGCTGGCTTTTATTCATATTTAGAAAAATGTTTCTTCTAATCTGGCTTTTTCAAATAAATTTATTAATTGCGCTGGGGTTGGGGAAAATCACAAACATCTCTAAATTTGTTAGTATTTTTCACCTGTAAAAAAAAAAAAAAAAAAAAAAAATTCTATCACATCTACTTTCAGATGCTATGAGAATGAAATGCCATCAATTTTTGGCCAACTAGCAAGGCATCCTATTGTTGTTCGCTTGATAAAATCACAGAAAGTTTATAGCAAAAAAATTATATTTAACTTTTAATTGCAAGTCCGGTTTTACCTTCAGTCTTTTTAGAATGGCTTAAAAATAATAAAGTATTAAAAAGTAATGATTTAATTAAAAAGGATACATAATCTATAGTTTTTAAATAAAGAAAATTTTAAAATTAAAATTACCTATAACCTCACCATTGTATGAATTTTGGAAAACTTATCTAATAAGATTAGCATCAGCGATACATGTTGTTTTGTAAACTCTATTTTTGTTTCACAATATGTTGCAAATGTGGACATGTGAAAAACAGTTTGAAATATCTTACAAATGTTTCCAATTACTGTCACTTCTACTTTTACTATCAGTTACTTTTACTATTGACTCAGCAAAATGTATTCATTTTCTTACGACAGTGATTACTTGTAAGATTATATCTCCATTCTTAAAAAGCCATATGGTATTTAAAAGAAAACAAGCCAAAATATACAAAATGCTGAGCACTAAACAGAATTTAATGACTCTGAAAAGGACTCACTGATGTCAACTTGTTAAAGCACTATACTCTAATGAAGAGGAGTCTGGGGTTTGGAGTCATATATACTTGATTCGAATCCTAGGCTCTGCTTCTCTAAGTCTCTGCTTTTATGCTTATTAGCAAAATAAAATATAGTTCTTATCCTAAATTTTTCTTAATTTAACATTTAAAATACTTACACAAAGAGAAATAGTAGCTACCTCAAAATATTACTACATACAATCAGGCACAGTGGCTCACACATGTAATCCCAGCACTTTGGGAAGTTGAGATGAGAAGATCCCTTGAATCTAGTTCAAGACCAGCCTGGTCAACATGGTAAAACCCTGTCTCTACAAAAGATACAAAAGTTAGCTGGACATGGTGATGCATGCCTGTAGTTCCAGCTACTCAGGAGGCTGAAATGGGAGGTTCACTTGAGTCCAGAAGGTCAAGGCTCCAGTGAGCTGCGATCACACCACCACACTCCAGCCTGGACAACAGAGTGAGACCTTGTCTCAAAATAAAAGAAAAAAAATACTGTATTATTAACATTAGATCATAAATATTTAAATAATAAAAATAGGCCTTCAAAAATGCATACCGAAGATGCTATGGTTTTCAAGGTTTTATATATGTGATATATATTGATATATATGTCAATATATGCTATATATGACATATTGATATATATGATATATATGTGATATATATCTATATATCAGTATGTATGATATATATCAATCATATTGATACATATGATATACTGATATATGTGATATATATCTATATATCAGTATGGTATGATATATATCAATATATTTTTATATAATCATATATATGATATAAT
>NW_016814190.1:281764-303104 GCF_001698545.2 Rhinopithecus bieti
ATTATATTATATATTTACATAATATATAGATATATCAATATATAATGCATCCATATATTAGATATATACAAATTATAATTTATAAATTATGATAAATTATAACAAATTATGATAAATTATGACAATGATAATATGTACATTTTCAGCTATTTTATTAAAGGAAAACAAACACAAAAGGCCCTCTACTGGCAACTGTCCAGCAGAATGAGCACTCTTCATCCAAAAGGGATGGTGGCCAAAAGTACAATAGTATTTTAGGAAGAAACTTGATAGTATGTAGCAAGATTCCTTAAAAACGGATCGTTATTTACCAATAATTTCCATGTTAAGACTACTTTCTTATTTAATTACCTAGAGACAGGGTCTCACTCCGTCACCCAGGCTAGAGTACAGTGGCACAATCTCAGCTCACTGCAGCCTGAACTTCCTGGGTTCAAGTGACCATCCCACCTCAACCTCCTGAGTAGCTGGGACCACAGGTGCACGCAACAATGCCCAGCTAATTTTTGTATTCTTTGTAGAGACAGGGTTTCACCATGTTGCCCAGGCTGGTCTCAAACTCCTGGGCTCAGCTATCCATCCACCTTGGCCTCCCAAAGTGCTGGAATTACAGGCATAAGCCACCATGCCCAGTCTCTAAGACTATTTTCTAACAAAATTTAAATTATAGAATTTTAATTAAAATTATAAATTTTACAGTTTTATAATTGGTTATTATATATTCTGTTAGTGAAAATGATTTAAATATCTGACAACAGGGGAATAACTTTAAAAAACTGTCCATTCTGTGTAATGATTAAAATATATTTAAAGTAAATAACATTAAAAATGTTTGTGTTATAATGTATTAATGCACATTTAAGAATATTTCATGGACCTCATGTTATTCTGTTTTCTTAGGCTTAAACAAGATGTTCATGCAGACTTTATTTTTGCCTACAATCAGAATATGTAGCTTATTTTCATTCTTCTTCCATTCATTTCCATCCTGACCAAATCTCTATCTCAGAAATACTAATGTACAGAGACTTTTAGTGTAACTCGAGGCCTCAGACTACAATAGAAAATTGGTGCAGTCTAAAGATTTATTTTGTTCGGATATACTCCCATAGAAGCCTTTCCTGTACCCTCCATATTCGTTTTCTTTCCTGACATGTAACTTCTTCACCTGAAGCAAACACACGTCTTGGGAAATAACCCATCACTGTACTCCACTCCTTTAAGTTATGCAACTGCAGTAGTAGGAGGAAGAGGAGACAGGAGGAGGCGGAGGAGGAAGGAGAAGGAGGAGGGAAGAGGGAGGAGGAAGGAGGAAGGAGGAGGACATCTGAGTATCTTGGCCAGGCGTGCTTGCTCATGCCTGTAATCCCAGCACTTTGGGAGGCCAAGGCAGGCAAATCACCTGAAGTCAGGAGTTCGATACCAACCTGGCCAACATGCTGAAACCCTGTCTCTACTGAAAATATAAAAAATTAGCCAGGTGTGGTGGTGGGAGACTGTAGTCCCAGCTACTTGAGAGGCTGAGGCAGGAGAATCACTTGAACCTAGGAGGTGGAGATTGCAGTGAGCTGACATTGCACCACTGCACTCCAGTCTGGGTGACAGACCAAGACTCTGTCTCAGAAAAAAAAAAAAAAAAAAAAAGAAAGAAAGAAATCTGAATATCTCATGGGAAATAAGAGTCTAAAAGGGAGGAAAGCATATTTGACACTCTTACAAAAGAATTCACATATATGAGGTCAGGAGGGAAACTGACCTTTTTCTGGCCAATAAATCTTTTGTTTTATGAAGACCAGATAGTGGAAAATCAAAATCTCTCTCTGCTTTATTTTCCAGCTTGCGGTGCTCAGTGGCATTAGTAAGGAAGTCTGTATAGGTTATAATCTTTTAGTTTCAATCCAGCCTCTGTGTCATTGCATCTGGTAGAAGTTAGTTAGTTCTCTTCTCTGAGACATGCTCTCCTATTATCCATAGTTCGCGTGATATTTATTAATTTAGTTTTATTTGGTTTTAGGGTCCTTATCTAGTTAGTTTTCTATACCATTAAAACTCTAATGGAATACTGGGAAAGGATATACGACACAATGAGTTTTAAAAGCAAATTTGGTAGCACCAACTTTAAGTAAGCATTGTTAAAATAAACAGTTGCCATGACCTAGGAGTGTTTAAAACATCTTGACCTCAGATTACTGCTCCAAATTAGTTGCTGAGAGTATCTGATTGTAAATAGTTTTTATATTTCTTTGAAAATTCAAAGCATATCACTTTAATTATATAATTTCTTTTCATAAAAACCTATTCGCAGTTCTGCTACTCATATCCATTTCTGCATTTGTCTTTCACTAGACTGATGGTCCCAAGGAGAACTTAATTGAGACGACTGGAGAAACAGGTAATGTAAACAGAGAAAAATAATTTTGTTTTCTTGTGGGTTTTTAAAATGGTGACACCAGCTGAGTTTGATTAATTTGCTTCATGGACAAAAAGTTCATTGAAAACAGCAGAGACGGCTTCTGAGTGTAGACAAATGGAAATGGCAGCCAACAATGCATTATTACAATTTCAGGTTTATTTACCTACAGAAAGCTTAGAGGTTGGGAACTGCATGCAATACTGCAAACCACTAAAACACCATAGAAAATGAAACAATGGCAGCGGCACACCAAGCGGTTTCATTAAATATAAAACCATGAATGCAATTTAATTGGGATTTCCTTCCGGGGCCAGCAGTGAGGACTCTTCCCCTGTCACAGCTGTGTCTTGCTTATGTGTGAACAGCTACATGCTGAGGGTCTTGCAGGCACACTTTACATCAAAGCTGCAAGTCAAGCTACTCCAGTGACTTTAAAGTAATTTAAATAAACACCCCTCAGGGGAAAGAGGAAAAGCTGTGATTGAGAAAAATGCAGTGTTTGGAACAATGAGAAGGAGCAGATATTACAGAGAACCACCTCATCCATCCCACATGACAGGGCCAGGGATGTGACTTTCCCAAGTTTCTCAGAACCAGGTTGTGGATAACACAGCAATGCATGGCCCAGGTCACCTTTCAAGAAAGGACTTGCTGCCCAGCTAAGGGGAATGTCGTCATTGTGAGCCTCCAACTGACAGCTTCTTCAGGGTCAGCCTCAGCCGCCTAGAGTTGCTTTGCCCAAAGTCTTACTCTTCTCCGAGAAGCCTCAGATTGGTCATTCAATGACCAAGGAAGAGGGGAGTAGGCTCAGCCATTACTGACACAGTATCATTCCAGGTACCACAATAAAATTAAAAAAGAAAAATGTATGAAATTGAGAAATAAAAGTAGAGATTAACTACTACCAGATGACAGGATTAATATATAAAGCACATTCTGTAAAATCTTGTACACTAAATAGCAGTAGTCTACAAATTTGAGCTTAATAAGAATTGCAGCCGGGCATGGTGGCTCCTGCCTGCAATCCCAGCACTTTGGGAGGCTGAGGTGAGTGAATCACTTCAGGTCAGGAGTTTAAAACCAGCCTGGCCAACATGATGAAACCCTGTGTCTACTAAAAATACAAAACTTAGCCAGGCGTCGTGGTGCATGCCTGTAGCCCAGCTACTCAGGAGTCTGAGGCAGGAGAATTGCTTGAACCTGGGAGGCGGAGGTTGCAGTGAGCTGATATTGTGCCATTGTACTCCAGTCTGGGCGACAGAGCAAGACTCCATCTCACAAAAAAAAAAAAAAAGAAAAAAGAAAAAAAGAATTGTGCCCTCTGGATTAGTAATGAATGAATAAATGCATGATTGCATGAAATATGTAATGACTACAAAGATTAGGAATGTAACAATATTTGAAGATATTGAAAAGACCTGTCAATTCAGGTTGTAAAGAAAATCTTGCAAATATTCTTTTTCAAAATAATCTACAAATTTAATGCAATTCTAATAAAAATTCCAAAGGGTTTAGGAAACTGACAAAACCATTCTCAATTTCACCTGAAGGCAAAACAGACAGTAATAGCTACAGTATTAGTTTTTATTTTCTTTTTTATCAGGCAGTCTCTTGAGCCAGAGTAGGCTCAGAGACTCCTGCTATAATATTTTGAACAACAAGAATAAGCAGGGGGAATTGCATTACCAGATTCTAAAATATAATGAAACAATATTAAGAACAATATGAGACATAAACAGAGAAGACAGATGATACAATCACACTAAGTGATGAGACAGAAACAGACCCAAGCACACATTAGAATTTAATACAAAACAATTATTTACTGCTTCTCATGATTCCAAAATTTGGGTAGGGCTCAGAATAAACAGTTTATTTCTACCTTACATTGTGTTGACTACAGCAGCTCAACTGTGGCTGGAGGTTTCCAGATGGGTTTTTTTTTTTTTTTTTTTTTTTTTTGAACAGGGTCTCGCTCTGTTACCCAGGCTGGAGTGTAGTGGCGCTATCATAGTTCACTGCAGCCTCAAACTTCTGACTTTAAGTGGTCCTTCTGCCTCAGCCTCCCAAAGTGCTGGGATGATGGGTGTGAGCCACAGCTCCCAGCCCCCAACTTGTTTTATGATGCTTTTATAACCTTGATTCCAAAAACATACTCTAGTACTGTGAGAAGGAGAAAGGAGAATAAGCCACATTTATTTTAAAACATAAATTTAAAAGTACCTACATCAATTACTATTAAATTGAACCAGCAATGTATAAAATAAATAATGCATTGAGTCCAATTTCAGATGGGTTCACACCAGAAAACCTAATTAGCATAATTCTATTACTTTAGCAAAAGAAAAGAAAACAAATGAATATTTCAATGGATGTGGAAATTTTATTATTCAAAAATAATTCACAATTTTAAAGAACTCTTAGCAAATAAAAATTAAAATGAACTTTCTTAACCTGATAAGCAGAATCTAATGAAAGCTTGCAACAATCACCCAAAATGGGAAGAAGTTAGATCATTCCCTTTGAAGATAGGAACATGATAAAGACACCCACAATCAGTACTTCTATTCAACATTGTACTGACCCCAGCCAGAAGCAGCCAGAAGGGTAAGGAAAGAAGAAAAGATAAGTGGCATACAGGCTATAGAGAAAGAAACAAAACAATAATTATTTTCTGATAGTTTTTTTTTTTCCATCTAGAAACTCCAAGAAACTCTTCAAATAAATGATCAGAGAAAACAATACAGTTTAGATAGTTGAATAACAGGTCACTATATAAAGTTAATGACATTCTCATACATTAATAATTCAATGAAATTGGTATGGATCATTCAAACAGCAACATAAAAGCTATTATAAATTACAAATAAAACACATCTTAGTCCCAAATAAATCCTCATGAATTAATATTAATATTTTTAATGAAACTATAAATTATAGGTGAATGAAAAGAGATTTTCTAAAAGTCATAGGAGTCATAAAGCAGATGATAGACAAATCAGATTCCATAAAATGTTAAATGATATAAAAATATCATTAACACTTCAGTGACAAACTAGAAAAATAGCCACAAATAAGACAAAAGGTTAATACCTTTAATATGCAAAGCACAGTTATATGGTCATCCCTGGTATATGTGGGGGGGATTGGTTCCAGGACTCCCCCATACCCAAACCCATGCATACTCAAGTCCCACAGTCAGCCTTGTGGAACCTGTATATATGAAAAGTCAGCACTCCATACTCAGGTTTCGCATCCGTGAATACTATATTTTTGATCTGTGTATTTGTTGAAAAAAATTTGCATATAAGTAGACCCTTGCAGTTTAAATCTTTAAATCTTGCATATAAGTAAACCCTTAGAAATTTAAATACTAATGCTCCAATGGAAATGTTAGCAAAAAAATATGAGCAAGTAAATTCAGGCAAGAAAATATTACTAATAAACGTAAATAAAATTTAGCCTCACCATTATAAAGCAATTGCTTATTAAAATAGCAGTGATATGTTACTTTTCAAAATAGAAAATGACAACCAAGGAAAGGTGATTTGTGTGTTATGAGATGAGTCCTTTTATACGCCACTGTTGGAAGTTGAAGTTGCATAACCACTCTCCAGACAATATTTAGCACAATTTAACAGTATCTATTACTTGACCCAGTAATTCTGTATCTACTTATATATCCTGAAGAAATAAGAGTGTGTGAGTGTGTGTGTGTGTGTGTGTACAAAGTACCCCATGACACTAAACTATAGAAACACTAGATGTGCAACAAATGTGAAATTATGACTCACCAATAATGATTTCAAATTTTAACATGTTTGGGAATTCTTCTTCAGGGAGAATTTTGTGCAGAAGCCCAATATAAAAATTACTCAAACGTGAACTCTGAAAAATCCAAGGGGATCCTGGAGCCAGTTGGCTCAATTACCGCGCTCCCAATTCCTGCTTCCCCAAAGCCCTTGGTAGCCCCCAAGACTCTCATCTCTACAAATCCTCAAGATAACATGGGAAACTGGGAAAAAAAAAAAAAAAAACACTGCTATATAATATTATAAAACTATTGAAATCATATCTTGAAAATTTGTAATCTTGTTGAGGGAAAAAGTTCAAGATATCACACAAAAATTAATATACAAAATTACATTCTGTATGATTCCAACTAGATAAATATACGTATGTAAATATCCAGTGACTCTTTTGTTTGGGTCTTTATAGTCATCTGTATTTTCTACTAAGACTATGTATTCCCTTCATAATTAGGGGGAAATGGGAAATCACAAACAAACATGTAGTTTCCACTCAGGCCCATTAGATCACGATAGAATTATTACATGCATCTGTAGAAAAAAAAAATCTTGGAATTTTAAAGAAAATTTTATTAGAAACAGCTAAAATGCTCTCCAATAATCTACCTCTGGGACATTTATCTTCAGCATTATTCAGGCACATCTGAAATCAATTACAGCCCCCACCAACTGGCTTCAGGAACCTCTGTGTGCCTCCAGCCATCCCCACAGCAAATTGCCTCAGCTGTGGTCAAAATCAAAATTTCTCAGTTGCCTTGATTGACCTAGAAATGTTTTATGTAATTTGCTATTATGTGAAAGGGAAACATTTGTTAGAAAATAAATCTTTTTTTTAACTTTGTCTTATTAAAGTGGTGCCAAGAAATATTCTCCATCATTTAGACACCAGAAGAAAAATAACAAATAACAAATAAATGGAATCTCCAAAATAAAGTCAAAGAAAATCACTGCTAGTCAGTCTCTAGAGATACAAAGTGAAGGGTGTTTTGATTTTAATCTTTGAATACCAGAAAGAGGCCATCTATAAGAACTGCATATACAGAAATAACAGGTAGAACTTTTGTTTTTCCTTCCTTCTTTCATTCAGTAAACATTTACCTAGAAATCTATAATATGAAGATATTGTACTAGGGACCTCAGTTAGAAACTCATGCATAATGAGGTTAAGGATAAAAGCAGAAATGTAAAGAAATAATTATAGTTTATTTAAGAGTGTTATAATAAAGATGTGTGTAAGATGTTCCAGAAAGTCAAAAGGGAAAGCCAGTAATTTCTTTCCTAGGAATGAAGGAACAGGGGAAGGAAATTGAGAAGCAAGAATGGGAGGAGGGGATGGAGGCAGAAATATCCAGGGCTTCCCAGAGGCAATGACAATATAATAATCCTTCATAAAAGGCAGGAAAATAAGGGAAGTATGTTCCATAAAAAGAAACTGATCAGGTTTTACACTGATGTCCATGTATCTCAAATGGGCCGTTAGAGCCTCCTGGTAATTCAACTATATTTTTTTCAGTTCATTCACTCAATTTCTAAGATGACTGGTTTGTGCCTTTTTTCTCTCCTCAATATCCTATGTTGACCTGGCACAGTAGCTCATCCCTATAATCCCAGCACTTTAGGAGGCTAAAGTGGAAGGATCACTTGAGGCTAGGAGTTCGAGACCAGCCCGAGCAACATAGCAAAACCCTGTCTCTACAAAAAATTTAAAAATTAGTCAAGTACAGTGGTGCATACCTGTAGTCCGAGCTACTCGGGAGGCTGAGGACAAGAGGATCGCTTGAGCTAAGGAGTCCGAGGCTGCAGTGCACTGATTGGGCCACTGCTCTCCAGCCTGACCAACAGAGCAAGACATTGTCTCCTAAAAAAAAAAAAGAAAGAAAAAATATCCCATGCATCCGCCCTGTGTTCTCTTTCAGATGATAACACTGTTTCCTTTTTCACTGAGAAAACAGAAGCAATCAGAATAGGCATTGACATGCACCAGCTATCACATCTACTGATATATTGGTATATGTGCCTTGTTCTTAGCTGTCTGGGACTGTGAATGACCTGTTGGTGTCTGAGCTGAGGCCACACCCTTCACTTGTGCAGTAGATCTCATCCATCTTGCCAACTCAATAACAACACTGCTTTAACAATTGTTCCCTCTCTCTGCTGCATTTCAATTCCGTCTCTGCTCAATCATTCATACCAGCATACAAAAATGCTAGAAGGTCAAACAAAACCTTCATTTACCCCAGCTACCATAACACATCTCTGCCTTTCTTTACTACAAAACTTCTATAAAAGCTTACCTATCCATGGTGCCTCCAATTCTGCTCTTCCCATCCTCTCTTGGATGCATTCCTACCAGGCTTTCCTCCCAACCACTCTGCTGAAGCAGCTTTCATAAACATCTTCAGTTCATCTCAACCACTTACACTCTATCCCACACACACCCTGCACTACCACCAGTTGACACCTGTACATTTGCTTGCTCATTTGTTGTTAGCTAACTAGGCTGTACACTCTATCCCAAGAGCCCAGAATGTTCTTCGGTACACAACAGGTACCCAAAAAATATTTGTTAAATGGGTCTTAGCTTGTGATAACTTACTGTATCAATTACCTCAATGTAAACAATGCTAAAAATCTTTATTGTACATATTATTCTATATTCTTGACTTCCTGTACTTCCCAAAAAAATTTGATAGGCCCAAAATATTCATGTTGGGGTTTTGCTTGAACTTAAATATATAAATTAACCCGAGGAGGATTGAGAACATATTGGATCATCCTATCAGAAACAATGATTATATGATTTAATATTTTTTAAAGGCTGCAACTGCTGCTGTTAATTTCCATAGGTAAAGATCATCTGGGAAATATTTAAACTTTTTTTGAAACAAAGAGCAACATAAAGGTAACTCAACTTTTCAATACCTATTCACCTAATTCTGATCATGCAAATATCAAGTTGGGGAAGAGAAATTCAAACTCAGCTATTGGGCTTTAAAATAATATACCCCAAAGGTCCATGCTATGACCTGGGCCTCTGATGGGGTGATTGAAAGAGACAGTAGTATCATTAGTAAAGTAAGGCCTACAACATACACACAAAAAAAGATTTAGGATGGAGAGTGTGAAATTGTTTAATATTTTGCAAAATAAGCATAACATTAGAAATTTCCTGCTTACTCAGAGGTGAGTAATCTGGCAGTCTCGGATATCTACTACACAATCCAGAATGAGAAATGGAACAGCCACGGTCTCCAAATGACCTAAACAGATGTCACAAAGTCCCAGCTTACCCAGGCAGAATTTAGCAGCTTCTCTCAGAGCCACGTGTTTAGGGTGAGGTATTCCATTTAAAGAGAGTAGAAGCAACCAACTATGAGGATGGTACCAGAGAGAGCACGCCCACACACATATACGCACACAATTTCCAAAGGCCTTTGCGAGAACTCAAATGACCTGGTCTAGTCAGCCTTAGCACAGCTCTTCACACCTCAGTAGGCTTTTAAACATCAGCAGTGACTCTACAATGCAGCCGAATACAGGGTAGTGCCAGTCAATGTCATTCAGAACAAAGATCTGAGGTTGTGAAGGTAAGACGAAGTTGTATTCAGCATCTTCTTTTTAAGAAGGCAGGCAGATAACTCATATAGTCCAGAAAGATATCCATAAAATCTGTTCACAAGTGTTTAAAACTGGCATTTGAGAAGGTAAAATTTCTGGATAAATATTTGTTTAATAAAAGATCTCAGTCCCCAACCATGCTGGATAAATGGGACACTAGTGTACTTCTCTAAAGGATAAAAAAGAATAATGGACTTAATTTTTAAATGTTTGACTCATGCCAAATGTATTTGAGAGGTAATACATATCACAACTCCAGCATCATGAAAGTAACATCTGATGTCAGCAATCTAATGTAAGCTTGTATTCACTGGTCCAGAAGATGGGAGATTGCTTACTTTATTAGTTCTGTGATCTGTTTAAGAAAGAAAAAAGTTTTGTGGGTAACTAAATATGCTTTTTCCAAGTTAGAGACTGGTTTTTTCTAAGATTAGCAGTGTAATATTCTCAAAACTGGAAATAAACTAGCAGTACCCAATGAAATTACAATAATCAGGCTATTAATTCTGCAGACCAGAAAGAAAGAAATGAGAGCTTAATATTAAAACTTTCAAATTTTCTCCACCCTTATTAGCACTTCTCAGATTTCCTTGCTGGCATTACCAATAGTAGAATATATTGGACCTTGTTTTTGTCACACATGTGAAGATTTATTTAACTTGAAATTCCTTCCCAGTTCATGTGGATTGGAACCGTAACTAAACACCTTGTCACGTGGTTCTCATTGTGGACAGGCACACATAGCTTTGCAAAGAATAATTATTATTCCAGTGTAGATATTTTGCCCAGACTTTCAAAACATAGACTATAGATCTTGAGACACTAAAAAACTTGTTTATGATTTTTAATCAGTAAAAGAATGTATTCAAACTTAAGACATGGAAAAGAGCTCCTTCTCTGGAAAACAAGAAAACAAAGCATTTGAAAACCAATTTCTTTTTTCTTTGAGCTATATTTAAGGTCTATGGTTTTAAAAAGTGATACAAAAAATCCTTTTTTTTTCTGTACTCAGTATCATATGACATACTTTAAAGATAGAAATTTTTGCTTCTTGGAGGAATTGAAAGTGTTTCCCTGATGTCATCAGGACCATCACTCTGGCCAAATCCTTTAAAAGTTCCTATGACATCCAAACATATGAAACTCAAGGTAATATATCAAAAGAGGTAAGACTGTAGGCTTAATTCTTATGATATGTGAGTTATATATGAGCAAAAAGATGAGTTTGAATTCTCCCTTCCACCTACTATCCTAGTGACCTTGAGCTATTAATGTCTATGCACCTGTTTGCTCATCTGCAAAATGAGATAAAAGTATAATCTGTTTCATAGGATTACTGAAAGAATTAAATGAGATAATGCATGTAAACCATATAGCATAGAGTAAATGTTCAAACATTGTTATCAATTATTAGGATTGTGAATGTGATTGAGATCCCAATAAGTAACATAGCTCACTATGAATGCATCTGATTTCTCTTGCTAGTACCACTTGCCTGCCTGGCACACAGTCACACAATATTTCCTTCTAAAATATTTTACAACAGCCTGACTAAGGGATGAATTTTAAGCGAGATCCATGTTCTTTAATGACCAGGAATGTAATGGTTCCTCTCTATTCTCTTTGATCTAACCTCATTTCTTTGCAATATTCAGAAACAACAAGAGGAGGAAAGAATGAGAACCCTTGGTCACGAACAGGAGAATGTTTTTGAGGATTTGGAAACTGGGGAGCATGAGACTTTCTCTTGGGAGAGTTGAAACAGGGGTAACATAAATTAACATACAAAGAACATTCAGCCTAAGTGAGAAGAAACAAATCTCGATTTATGTCAATCATTGGCATGTAATATAAAGACCAGTCTAGCAGCTACTTTTTACCCTTACAACATGTCATCGTGCCTTCAGCTTTTCCAGCTCTTTAAGGCAGACTCCTTTCATGTGCTAGCTGTACTTGAAAGGCAACAGTGAACAGAAGCAAAATTAACCCAGTATATTACAAACCAAGAAATAATGACAACAAAGAAGGTATACTGCTATACTGCTGGAAGACTGGAAGGGCATCTTCAGGTAAGGTCAGTGGATCCTGAACTACTTTGTAGCCTTCATCCAAATCCTGTCCAAAAAGGAAGTTTCAGTACCTTCTGTTTTCATGTATCAGGCTTGATAAGTGTGTTTTGTCAATTATTATCAATGGCTGACCTTGACATTAGAAAATGTTGTTTTTCAAACCGAAAAGAACCTGCAAAGCCCCTTCTTTGTTGTACTTCCTCGTCCTCCATAATCATGCCCTTTCACCTCTGTTTTTTTCTTTCTTCTTCTTCTCCTTTTACTGCAGGATTTATAAAATCCTCTGAAACATGTTGTTTCCAGATGTAGGTCCCAAGTGCCCTGTCATTTACTTCCTGTCCAAGCACTGAGCAGATGGAATTACACAAGTTCGGCTGTATGAAACCACCCTCTAATGCCTTCGTTAAACTCCAGGATTTTAAAGAGTCTGTCCAGTTCCTGGCAGGGACCTTTCCATACTTCCACCCCGAAAGCTGTAAATTACTACCTCATTAAACTCAATTGTAAATGATTAGGTGTCTGGAATGTACTTTCCTCTCCCTGCAGCCTCCTTGGAGAAATTACTACATTGCAGGCCTCCCTACTTAACTCAACACATTAGTCAAGCAATGCAGGGTTTGAGTAGCTCACTCAGGAGGAGGTTTTATTTGTGTTAGGGTATTAAAACTCTATTATCATTTAGTTCCAAAAGTGGAAGATTTGTGATCTTCCGTTTCCCATTGAGCAATCATTCTTTTAACAAGAGAAAGCTGTAATTAACAGGCCTTTTTCAAGAATTCGGTTTTCTTCCTGCCACACAGGCAGTTGGAACTACAGAACTTTTGTTTTTTCTGAACATCAGTGAGATGATTTAACATTTTTTAAAGGCTGCAGTTGCTGCCATTAATTTCCATAGGTAAAGATCATCTGGGAAATATTTAAACATTTTTTGAAACAAAGAGCAACAAAAGGTAACTCAAGTTTTCAACACCTGTTCACCTAATTCTCATTTTTTGATGAGGTTTAATTAAAAAAGAAAAAAACTTGAAGAATCTGGAAAGGTCATGGGGAAAGGGTTGGAGAGAGAGAAAGGAGAGGAGGGGCTGTCACATTAAATAAATAATCTAGCCTAAGTTCCCAGCCTGGCTGCCATCATTTTAGCAGAAAAGGTAAAACTAGTATTCCCCAAGGGACAAAAGCTCAGAAGGTCAGTTCTCTTTCTTATGGAGGCTTTTAGCTCTTTAATTCATTGACTTAAAGTCTTAAGATTTTCCTGATGCTTATTTTTGGGCTTCTCTGCCACTTGTTTCACTATAGATTGACTAGAGTCAATTAGTTGTGCTTCACTGTGTCTCCGGAATATAGGTAAAGACAGTGACTTACATGGAGAAAGAAAATGAGGGCTATGAGCAAAATGGTTTTGCTATGATCAAACAAGTATTAGCAGTACAGTAAGTGTTGAAGCAGAGAGTTCTCGCTATCTTTGAAGAAAATTTTCGGAAGGGGATAAGGGAATGGAGCATGATTAATTCCTAACTCAGCCTGTGAATTTGTTGGTGGGTGTTGCAGATGATCATTAAAGAGATTCCTTTATATCTGGACATGGAAGATAAGGAGTGGGCTAATAGCTTAGGTGTCCATTTTTCTACATTGATTGTATGTGGAACAAGAAATAGTTCAGATGAATGTTGCTTGCCAGGGTACTCTTTAAATGGGATAATTGGGTATAACTATAATTGGGTTAATTGGAATACGGTATAATTTTGTCTTAGTTCCTGTCATTGTAACTTGGAATAGATGATATTATATGAAAGAGGTAAAGGAGCTGTTTCCCCAAGGAAACAAAGGCTCATGGTGCTACCTGGGTGATAAGGTGTGATACAGAGAAGGGAGGGTACAGGCTCCTCCTTTGTGCCCACAACATAGCACAGCTTTGATTTGGTGAAAACTGAAGCAATTGCAGTATCTCTCAGGCACCCTGAGGGTCTGGGGATTTGGAAAATCATCTTTTAGCATTATCATCAATGTTGTCATGGTAGAACCAGGTACACTGATGCTCAGGAGATTTCATGAATGTCAGACTTTCAGAAGGGTGGGCAGGATGGAAGAATGTGAGCTAAAGAAAAGACACCAAACAAATAACCAAAGACGACTTGGTTATTTGAAAGATTCAAAAATACTTCATTGTGGGCAATTCATTCCTTGACTAAGTTTTAATTCATGTTAAATTTATCCTTTAAAAGCCTATTAGAGAGTAGCACCAGCAGAATGGCAGACTAGAAGGTGCCAATCTTCATCTCCCCCTCAAAAACAACTAATAACTATATGCCAATGAAATTGCTGAGAGAGCTCCAGAGTAGAACAAAGAGGTAGCAGAAACTCAGTGAAGCAAAAAACACCAAAGATGGCTGTGTAGAAAACACCATGCTTGCACTACTCCATTCTTCAGTTGGGATCAGCTCAGAGCCAGAAGGGATTTCTTCCGAGGGGAAAAGGTAAGCAGGAGGACCCCAGTGGCCCTCATCACCACGCAGACACCTGCAGGCTTCAACACCCTGCAGTTTTTGCCAGTGCTAAACCCAACTAAGGGAGCCAATGCTGTACCCCACCCCTGATTGCCTGAGTAGGCATAGTACCTCTCCATTTCTGGGGTCTTGCTGTTACTTCACCTTACCACCTGAAGCCTAGGACACCCAGCACCCCACTATCCCTAGGCCCAAGTTGCTGAAGAGCAACTCCATCCCTCTGGGCTCAAGTCACTGCTGGACCCCACCCCATGGGACCTGCATCGTTGCTATGCCCCACCATTCTGGGGTCTTACTGCCACAGCACCCCAACCCACCCCCACTCCCAGGGCCTGAGATACTACAATACCCTGCTTTCCCAGGAACTAGAGTCTTTGCTGTACTACCGCATACCCTGGGACCTAAGTCATCACAGCACCACTCTATCCCTTGGGCCATACCACTGCTGCACTCTGTCCCCACAGTCTGAGCTACTGCTGTATCCCCTCTCTCTGGGCTTGAGATGCACACCCCAAAGTCCTAGACCCCAGCTCTGTAGGTGATGTGCATAAACCCATGCCTCTGTGAGTGCACCAGTATCCCAAGACCCAGGTGCCACACCTGTTCTGAGCACCTGTTCCCTGGCCTGAAACCACTGCAGCCTCCTGAAGCCCACACCAGACCCAGTGTCAAGAGGGAATCCCTCAGCTAGGACTCTCTCCTGTGAGGAATGGGATAACAGAAGGACCACAACAACCTTCCCTCTGGGGACTCCAACAGCCCACACTGTTATTGCTGCCATTACAAACACCTGCAGCCGTGGCCACTAAGGCCCTCATAGTCTTTGTAAATGCTGACCTCAACGGGAAGCGATACATGGAGACTACACCTGCACGCCCTCTGGAAACAAAGCTGCCACAGCCCCACCCAGCTTGCAGTCTTTCACTTAGGTGCAGATGAAAATCGATTCCCACCAAAGCCAGGCTGTAAAGTTTGGAAGAGGTGACTGCTCTATCAAACATGCAGACATCAATGCAAGGCTATAAGTCTTGCTTTTTCTAAACATTAAAAAAAAGGAAGGAAAGAAGGAAGAAAGGGAGGGAGGGAGGAGAAAATGCCACCACGAAGGAACACAGTAAAAACCCCCAAGAAATCAAGATCTATAAATTGCCTGAAAGAAATTTAAATAATTATTTTGAAGAAGTTCAGCAAGATATAAGAGAACACAAATAGATAACTCAATGAAGTCAGGAAAAAATATGTAAAAAACAACAAAGATTAAACAAAGAGATAGAAATCATTTAAAAAGTTGCCAGACAGAAAATCCTGGAGCTGAAGAATACAGTGAATGTAACCAGAAATGCAATGGAGAACTTCAACCACAGACTAAAGCAAGCAGAAGAAACTGTGAACTTGAAGACAGATATTTTGAGATTATCCAGTCAGAGGAGATAAAAGAATGAAAAAGATGAAAAGAAATGAAGAAAGCCTATGGGACTCATGGGACACCATTAAGCAAATCAGTATATGCATTACGAGATTCCAAAATAGAGAAGAGAGAGAGAAGAAGAGAAAGCTTAAAGAAACAATGGCTGAGTTAGAATGGCAATCATTAAAAAGTCAGGAAACAACAGATGCTGGAGAGGATATGGAGAATTTTACACTGTTGGTGGGAGTGTAAATTAGTTCAAACATTGTGGAAGACAGTGTGGCGATTCCTCAAGAATCTAGAACCAGAAATTCCATTTGACCCAGCAATCCCATTGCTGGGTATACAACCAAAGGATTATAAATCATTCTACTATAAAGACACATGCACATGTATGTTTATTGTGGCACTGTTCACAATAGCAAAGACTTGGAACCAATCCAAATGCCCATCAATGATAGACTGGATAAAGAAAGTGTGGCACATATACACCATGGAATACTATGCAGCCATCAAAAAGGATGAGTTCATATCCTTTGCAGGGACATGGATGAAGCTGGAAACCATCATTCTCAGTAAACATAAGAACAGAAAACCAAATGCCGCATGTTCTCACTCATAGGTGGGAGTTGAACAATGAGAACACATGGACACAGGGAGGGCAACATCACACACTGGGGCCTGTCAGAGGGTGGGGGGCTAGGGGAGGGATAACACCAGGGGAAATACCTAATGTAGATGATGGGTTGATGGGTGCAGCAAATCACCATGGCACGTATATACCTATGTAACAAACCTGCACATTCTGCACATGTATCCCAGAACTTAAAGCATAATACATTTAAAAAGAAAAAAAGAAACAATGGGTGAAAACTGCCCAAATGTTGGGAGAGATATGAAAATCCAGATCTATGAAGCCCCAAAGTCCCTAAATAGATTCAATCCAAAGAGATCTTCACCAAGATACATTATAATAAACTTTTCCAAAGTCAATGTCAAAGAGAGAATTTTGAAAGCAGCAAGACAAGCAACACGTCACATACAAGGGAATGTCAAGAACTATACCTGCCAAAGCTGTCTTTCAGAAATGAAGGAGGAATAAAGACTTTCTCAGAAAAGCAAATGCTGAGGAAGTTCATCACCATTGACTTTCCTTTGAAGAAATGCTAGGGAGTTCTTCAAATGAAAATGAAAGAAGGCCGGGTGCAGCACTCTGAGAGGCTGAGGTGGGCAGATCACTTGAGGTCAGGAGTTGAAGATCAGCCCAGTCATCATGGCAAAACCCCATCTCTACTAAAACACAAAAATTAGCCAGGCGTGGTGGTGCATGCTTGTAGTCCCACCTACTCGGGGGGTTGAGGCAGGAGAACCTGGGATGCAGAGGTTGCAGTGAGCTGAGATTACACCACTGCACTCCAGCCTGGGCAACAGAGCAAGACTCCATCTCAAAAAAAAAAAAAAAAAAATGAAAGAACACTAATTACTAACATAAAAAGACATAAAAGTATAAAATTCACTGGTAAAAGTAAACGTATAAATGCAGAATACCATAATACCATAATGGTGGTGTTTAAATCACTTACAACTTTGTATAAAGGTCAAAAGACAAAAGTATTATAAATAATGATAGATACAATATTTCCTTAATGGAAAAAATATGTTAATTGTGACATCAAAACATAAAATGAGGATGGAACAAAAATGTAAAATTCTTTTATCCGTTGATGGTAAGTTGTTATATGCAGGTAAAAGGATACAAAGACATAGTTAGAAAAATGTATACGTCTGGAGATATATTGTATTATTAATACAATATTGTATTGCACATTAATAATATTGTATTGTATCCTGGAAATTTAAGAGAGTAGATTTTAGATACTCTTAGCACAAAAAAAGAGTAACTGAGATGATGGATATGTTCATTGGTTTGACTGTAGCAATGATTTCACTGTGTATATCAAAACATTGTTTTGTACACCTAAAATATACAGAATAAAAAAGAGTCTATGAGAATATTAAGGAGTTCCCTCTCACCTCAGGAGGAGAACAAAAAAAAATGGTATGAGGCAGCTTTGATTACTAATGATGTAAATTTTAAAATATATTCATAAGCCATTGATATGTCTTTGTGAATTACCTCTTAAAGCATTTTTCTATTTGCTTTTTTCTTGGTTGATAAGAGCTTTTTATATATTAAGGGCGATAACACTTGTGTATCATTTACTTTGCAAATATACCTACTTTGAAGTTGGACTTTTAAATTTGTAATAATTTTGAGACAGAAAATTCTATTTTATTCTCCTTTTCAATTTTCTTGATTTTATGCTTAGAAATATTTTACTAATGTTGCAAGCAGAGTCTGTTTCTGTTTTTTATTTTTTGCATCTCTTGGTATGTTCTCTTGTATTTGTAAAATATTTCCTCTTGTAGCTTCATTTTCAAATTAACTCCTATATAATCTCTTTTGGAGTACTTGGTGAGGAAAGGCTCTAACTTTTTTAAATAAATAGGTATTTTATATGTCTTAAATACACATTACTCTACAAATTTTGGAAGGAAATAATCTTTATCACAAACTAAAACCCATTTTTTGAGTTTCTATTCTGTTTTACCAAACTACACTGGTCTACTCTACTACAGTGTGAAATTACAGTATGCTCTAAAATTCTGTGATGCAAACATCACCTTGCAATTCCTTTTCTCCCCAACAATTTAATTGCAGAGTTTTACTTCAAGTAAAGTCAGATATAGAATGTTGACAGACTATTGCTCTCACCAAAACAATAGAAAAAACAAAGTAAAATTAATATTTTTAACACATTGAAAGACTATGAATGCAAAGAATTAAAGACTTCCAAAGAGGGCCAGGCCCTTCTTGGGTGAACACAGATTATGAACTGCTTTCCTCCTGGGACCACTTGCTGAATTTAGGCAGAAAGAATCTTCTGGGGTACGAAAAAAAACAGTTAAACTTTTAACAGCCATGTGAGCTCGCATAATGAAACAGAACCTTAGAAACCCCAAATGCAGAGATGGCAGAGCCTTCCTGCCACCAATTCTCATAGACTTTTGCTCAGTGTCTTACAGAAGCATTTGGGAAGCCGGAGGCAAGACTGAAAAGTGATTAGAGAGCCAAAGTCTACAAGAAGGAAGGGCCTATTATATACATAGATAAGATTTCACACTCAAGAAATCTTGAAAACAAAGGCAATCTGAAACTAGATCTCCAAATCAGCCCCAATCCTATTAAATTCCTTATTGGATCAAAGCAAAAAGCCTCCCATCTTCATTCTAGCTGCCTGATTAGAAGAAAAGATATGCCCTTTCTGGAAGAAATAACATTTACTTCAGTCTCTATGGTTTTTATTTATTTTTATTATTTTTTTCTTTTTTTGAAAATGGAATGCTTCACAAATTCGCGTCATTCTTCCACAGGGGCCATGCTAATCTTCTTAGTGTATGTTCTGCCAAAGCGAGCACGAGTCTCCATGGTTTTAAACACAATAAAAGTTACAGCCCAAGGCAAAACTATGGAAAATGTAACTTTTGTGCAAAAGAAAATATAATCTATATAAGGATTACAGATAACCCAAAAATGACTGTAAAATCACTACTAAAATAATGGATGAAAAACTTGATAATTTCAACAGAGAAATGGAAGTACTGAGATAGGTATTATAAAACATTTTAAGTTAATGCATATGTTAATTAGCATGATTTAACCATTCCACAATGTATACATATATCAAAATATCATGTTTGTGCACCATAACTATATACAATTTTTATTCATCAAATAAAAATAAATAATTTTAAGTAATATTTAAAATTAGACATTCATTAGATGGACAACACCACGTTAGAAGGGCAGCAGAAGAAATGATGAGTGAACTTAAAGACAGATCAATAGAAATAGAAATTAGAACAGAGAAAAAAGAACATTAAAAAAAACTGAGAGGGAGAGAGTTATGAGATAAGACCTGAAATTAACAATCTTCAAAGAGACACACAAGCCAAAACAAAATAAAGAAAAAAATTCTGTCAAGCATTTAAGAAATACCAGTTCTACACAAACTTTCAGAAAATAGAAAGAGTACATTTTGACTCATTCTATATGGCTCACATAACCATCATACCAAAATATGACAAGACTATTTAAGAAAAGAAAATTATAGACCAATATTCCTCGTTAACATAGATAGAAAAATCCTATGCAAAATAATTGAATCCAGTAATATATTTGAAGGATAATATATCGTAAACAAGTCTAGCTACTCAATGAATGCAAAGTTGGCATAACATTTAAAATCAGTCAGTTTAATTCACATCAAATGATTCAGAAAAATAAACCACAAAATGTTATCATTGGATAGAGAAAATTATTTCACAAAATTTGACACCTTTTACTTAAAAGAATACTCTTAACATGGTAGGTATAAGGAAGAACTTAATCTATAAAGGTTATCTACTAAAACAATGGTACAGCTAATAGGAAATTTAAGGTAAATATTCACTATTATTGTTTCTATTGACCATCATACTGGTGGTTCTACCCGTTGAAATAAGGCAAGAAAAAGAAATAAGTTCTAAGCATTGGAAAGGAAGAAGTAACGCTCTGCACTTGACATGGTTATGTGCATGGAAATTCCAAAGAAATCTATAAATAAGCTGACAGATTTATTGACAAGAAATATGTGAATTTTAGCAACACTGCTGGTTATAGGGTAAGCAAACAAAAATCAAGAGTATTTCTGAACACTAGCCGCAGCAATTGGGAATAATTTTTTTTAAACATTACGTGCAAGGGCATCAAAAAATGTAAAAACCTAGGGTGGGAATCTAATGAAAATTACACAAAGCCTCTTAACTGAAAATTATAAAACATCACTGAATAAAATTAAATAAGATCTACATAAATGGAGAGATTATCATGCTCATGAACCGGAAGATTCAATATTGTTAATTTGCCAGTCCTCTCCATATTGCTCTAAAAATTCAACATATTCCCAGTCAAAATATCAGCAGGCTTTTATTAGTAAAGATATACAAGCTGATTATAAGGTTTATATGAAGATGCAAATGACCTGATATAACCAAGAAATTCAAGAACATCAATGCTGGAGACCTTACAATACCAGGTTTCGGTAGTTACTACAAAATTACAATAAACAAGGCAATGTGCCATTGTTGTTAAAGCTAGGCAAATAGATCAAAGGAACTAGAGAAATAGACCCACAAAAATATGAGCCTTTGATTTCTGACAAAAGCACTGTAAACTATAAAACATGACTGAATAAAATTAAATAAGATCTAAATAAATGGAAAGATTATCTTGCTTATAAACTGGAACTTAATTTTTTTTCTTTTTTATTATACTTTAAGTTCTAGGGTGCATGTGCACAACGTGCAGACTTGTTACATATGTATGCCATGTTGGTGTGCTGCACCCATTAACTTGTCATTTACATTAGGTGTATCTCCTAATGCTATCCCTCCTCCCTCCCCCTCCCCACAATAGG
>NW_016814190.1:304791-320626 GCF_001698545.2 Rhinopithecus bieti
TGTCCAAGTGTTCTCACTGTGGAGCTCAATTTTAATATATGGTGCTGGAACAACTAGACATCTTCCCCACCAAAATTAATCTTTATCCATTTCTTACATCGTACACAAAAATTAATTCAAGGAAGTATCAGAGATTCAAATGTGAAGACTAAAATTTGAAAGCCTCGGTAGGAAAACATATGGGAATATCTTTGCAAACCTGGGGTAAGAGATTATTTATTGGGCAATATACAAAAAGGACTAGCTTTAAAAGAAAATAGACTGAATCAAAAATGATACCGCTCATCAGAAAGCCACTTCTCATCAATAAAGCAAACAGGCAAGTCACACACTGGGGTAAAATATTTATAATACATATGCCTAACAAAAAAAGATCTCTGCCCAACATATATATTTTTAAATACCTGCAAATCAATAAGGAGCAGACAACTAAAATAAGCAAAAGACTCCACCTGTCACTTCACAAGGCAAAATGTTTGAATAGAAAGTAAACAAATAAAAAGATAGTCAATGTCATTATTCACCAGGAAAATGAAAATTAAAATGATGGGATACAATTTCACACAAGCAAAATGACTAAAGTTAAAAGACCAGCAATGGAAGTGCTGATAAGGATATAGAGCAACTGGGTTTCATATACAATGATGGGAGAGGGGAAAGAAAAACGGTAAAATCACTTTGGAAAGATGTTTGCCAGTTTCTAATCAAGTAAACGTTCATCTATCCTATGACCCAGAAATTTCACTCCTATGTATATACTTAAGAGACATGAAAGTATATAGCCACAAAAAGACGTACTCAAGAATGTTTATGGCAGTTTTATTTCCAAAAGTCCAAAATTGGAAATAACACAATGTACATCAAGAGAAAAATGAATCAGCAAGTTATGGAGTCATACCATGCACTGCTACACAGCAACAAGAAAGAGCAAATGATTGATACACACAGCTACATGGGGGATGATCAAAAAGAGACATGAAAGAGTATATACTATAGGCTCCCATTTTTATGCAATTCAATACCAATACCAATTAATTTTGCATAAAATCAGTTTTATGCAAAACTAATTTATGGTGGTAAAAGTCATAATGATCTCCGAGTTGGGGCTGTTGATTAGCAGGGAACACAAGGGAACTTCCTAGGAGTGTGAAAATGTTTTATATCTTGTGTGATAATCACAAGGGATATATACATTTATAAAAATTCACTGAGCTGTAAAATCAAGATTTGTACATTATACTGTATCAATTACCTCAACATAGACAACACTAAAAATCTTTATTGTACATATTATTCTGTATTCTTGACTTCTTGCACTTCCAAAAAAATTTGGATAGGCCCAAAATATTCATGGTAGGGTTTTGCTTGAAGTTACATTAAATATATAAATCAACCTGAGGAGGATTGTTAACATACTGGATCATCCTATTAGAAACATACTGTGTCTCCATTTATTCATTTTTATTTGAGTCTCTCATTGTTTTACATTTTTTTCCTTAGCTATCTAGAATTGGTATTACATAAATTTTAATTATATATTTTTCCATAATACTTACCAATGTTGTTTCTCATATAGAGGAAAATATCATTATCTCTATTATTTTCCTTCTAGGATTTTGTGTTGTCATTTTTGTTTACATTCAAAATATCACTGAGAAATGGTAATATTGTAGACTTGTTCTTGGCTAGAACTGTTAAAAAACTACCTTTAAAAAGTAATGACAACCAGTGTTCCTGTCCTCCTTGTGGGCTTGATACGATGTTAGTGTTATCAGAGAGCGCTGTTTGCTACCATGTTAGTTTTCCTTGTTTTATCATGGCTGGATATACAATTTTGCATCTCTAAGTATTAAAAAATTAAAAAACATTACTTATAGAGCTTATACCTATAATACTAGTATTTTGGGAAAGGCCAGGAGTTAGAGACTAGCCTATTAAAAATACAAAAATTGGCTGGGCATGGTGGCATTTGGCCTGTAGTCCCAGCTACAGGCTGAGACATGAGAATTGCTTGAGCCTGGGAGGCAGAGGTTGCAGTGAGCAGAGATTGTGCCACTGCACTCCAGCCTGGGCAACAGAGCAAGATTCTGTCTCCAAAAAAAAACAGTATAGAAAATGCATCTCCAGAATTTATAAAAATGTTCAATTTTTTTTCCTTTGATCTAGTGATGCCATGATACATTGTGCTAATAGTGTTTCTATTAGTTCATATTCTTAGATATCATTTTTAACATAGTTCTACATTTGGTTTGTAAAATATTGAGGTAGTTTTTTTGCCTTTATATGGTAAACACAGTTTTATTCTTGTCTTTCATAAACATTTTAGGTAGTTTTTTGCCACGTAATTGGAAACATAGAATTTTTTTCCTGTAGTAAGCATTTTAGCAAGTTTTGCCTCGGTGATCATAAATGTAGAGTTTTAATTTCGTCTGTTTTAAAGCCTTTAAAGCCAAAATTGACAAATGGGAATCTAAACTAAAGAGGCTTTCTGCAGCAAAAAGAAACTACCATCGAGAGTGAACAGGCAACCTACACAGAATGGGAGAAAATTTTTGCAATCTACTCCATCTGACAAAGAGCTAATATCGCAGAACGCTCACAGAGAACTCAACAAATTTACAAGAAAAGAAACAAACAACCGCCATCAAGAAAGTGGGCAAGGGATACTGAACAGACATTTCTCAACAGAAGATAGCGCATCACAGCGCAACAGACAGCATGAAAACATGAAAAATGCTCCTCGATCAGCTGGCATGCAGAGAACTCGCCAACATCAAAACAGCCATGAGTACCGATCTTCACACTTAGGAATGGCAGATCATCTCCACAAAAGTCCACGGCACACAACAACCAGGTGCTTCGGAGAGGATGTGGCGAACTACGCGCCACCCACCTTTTCAGCACTCGGCTGGTGGAATTCTGTAAACATAGTTCTACCATTATGAAAAGCAGTATGGCGATCCTCAAGGATCTAGAAGCTAGGAAGGTACCGATATGACCCAGCCATCCCTTTAAAAACTTGGGTATCAGTATCCCAAAGGATTATAAATCATGCTGGCTATAACAAGACACACACAGCCATGGTATGTTTATTGCGGGCACTAATGCCGCTATTGAGCACATAGCAAAAAGACTTTGGAACTGACACCAAATCTCATCAGTGAGCAGACTGCGGATTAGAGAAATGTGGCACAGATAACACATGGAAATCACTCATGGCAGCCATAAAAACAGTGAGTTTGTGTCTTTGTAAGGACACTTGGATGCAGCTGGAAACCAGGTCATTGCTCAGCAATCTGTTTCAAGAACAGAAAACCAACACACCGCATGTTCTCAACTCAATAGGTGGGAACTGCACCAATGAGAGTAACTTGGACTCAGGAAGCGGGAAACATCAAAACACACCGGGGCTATTATGGGAGTGGCGGAGGGAGGGCGGATTGGCCTTGGAGTTAGTACTGATATAAAGGACGAGGTTGATGGGTGGCTGATGAGTTGATGGGTGGCAGCACACCAACATGGCAGCAGTTATACATATGTACAACCTGCACGTTATGCAGCATGTATCCTAGAACTTAAAGTATAACAAAAAACAAACACATAAAAAACAAAAAAAAAAAAAAAAAAAAAAAAAAAAATTTTTGTCTGTTTTGTCACGATTGGGCTATTGTTAAGCTAGCATTGTATAATAAATTACGAAACTTTCTTTCCTCTTGTAGACTCGAATATTTCATGTGCCATGGCAAATGCCAGTTATCAGAAGATTTGAAAAAAATCTCATAAAAATGACTCAGGTCTATATCCATCTTGGAGAAAATTATTTTGCAATGTTTTGTTTTCACGCTATATATTTAACTTTATCGGCAATTTCTGTCTTAATTTCTGCTTCTATAATTTTTTCTCTTGCTTTCCTTAATTTGAATATTTTCTAACTCTTTGATGAGTGTTAGCTTAGTTTCATTCCTCCTTATTTAATAAAAAAATGCAACAAGAGAATATATTCTGGATATATTTTTAGTTTCCAGCATATAAGATCTGATATCCAATATCCTTGTCATCATTTTTCAATAATCTTGAATTTGAGTTTTTTCCTACTTAACATAAGAAAAGAGGCATATTTTTTAGAAATCCTGTTCAGTTGCTATAGATGAGAGGTCCTAACCAACAGTGGCTAAAATGAGGTATATGTCCATGCAGGCAGTCTAGGGCTGAGGGTGCTTGGTCTTTTTCTTCTTTGCTGTACTCACAACAGTTTCCACAATAGGCAGTTTCCCATCGTGATTTCAGATCACTCTTGTAGGTCCTAGCATCATAACCACATTCTATCCCACAGAAGCAGCATAAGGAGGAAGAAAAGGATTTGCAAAGTGTAAGTTGCAAACATCACTGCCACCCGCCATGTTGACCAGAATTTGATCGCATGTCCACGTCTAGAATCAAGGGATCCTAGGAAATGTATTCTTTCACTGGCTGACCGTGGGCCCAATTAAAAATTCTATTATTATATAAAATGACAGCACAGATAAGTAGAGAACTATCAGTATCTTACACAGTTTTAAAAATATTTTCTATTAGCTGTTTTGTTTATTTTAAATTTTTCTTTTGTTTTTTCTTAGAGACAGGGATTTGCTCTGTTGCCTAGACTGGAGCATAGTGGCATGATCTTGGCTCACTGCAGCCTCAGATTCCTGTGCTCAATCTTCATGCCTCATCCTTCTGAGTAACTAGGACTACAGGCACATGCCACCATGCCCAGCTAATTTTTTTGTTTTGTTTTGAGAGGGAGCCTTGCTGCAACGACCAGACTGGAGTGCAATGGCGTGATCACGGCTCACTGCAACCTCCACCTGCCAAGTTTAAGCAATTCTCCTGCCTCAGCGTCCTGAGTAGCTGGGACTATAGGCGCCCGCCACCAAACCCAGCTAACTTCTATATTTTTAGTAAAGACAGGGTTTCACCATATTGGCCAGGCTGGTCTCAAACTCCTGACCTCAAGTGATCTGCCTGCCTCAGACTCCCAAAGTGCTGGGATTACAGGCATGAGCCACTGCACCTAGCCTAAATTTTTTTTTTATTTCTAATATTTTTTCCAGTAGAACAATGGAATCTGAATTATTTCTATATTTTAAATTAACTATTTTATAGCTTAATAAGTTATTATATATTTTGGGTTTTTTTGTTGTTGTTTTTGAGATGGAGTTTTGTTCTTGTCCCCCAGGCTGGAGTGCAATGGCGCAATCTCAGCTCACGGCAACCTCTGCCTTCCAGGTTCAAGCAGTTCTCCTGCCTTAGCCTCCTGAGTAGCTGGGATTACAGACACATGCCATTATGCTCAGCTAATTTTTGTATTTTTAGTAGAGATGGACTTTCACCCTGCTGTCCAGGCTGGTCTTGAACTCCTGACCTCAAGTGATCTGCCCGCCTTGGCCTCCCGAAGTGCTAGGACTACAGGCCTGAGCCACCGCGCCTGGCCAATGATTATATATTTTGAAAATATCTTTAGATATTAAGAAAGAATATGTTTCTTTTGTGGAGTTGTAAGTTTTGTATGTATTTATAACTCTGCTTTTCCATCTGGCTTCTCCCTGTCTATTCATACCTAAACACTTCACCTGTCAGTTACATTTCCAGGATCAACCATGCTATTTTCCTTTCACTCATTTTCCAGTTTTCTACAATTCTTCTATGAATAGACGCTTACATCTGGCAGAGGGGTAGAAAATGACAGCTTCGCATATCTCATTGTCATCATTCTATAGAAATGTAACTTATTTTAGAAATGGCTAGTTTGCTATTTTCCACCTTGCACAAATGTTCCTCTTTGATAAAACACTAGGGACTACAGTTACTAATATTAAAAATAATGTAATATATTTCAAATTGTAGTTTCACTATAAATTAGTCTTTAAATTTTTTAACTATGTTTTCATATAATTTGGATATTTTTGGATTAAGATTTTAGAAATTACTGTATGTTGTAGCCAAAATTCTTATACAGCCTTTCTATATTTTCTAGTGAGAAGAACAAGCATTATTCCATTTTGTGGCATATCTTCACCATTTTAATTTTTTTAATTATGTCACTATTTTATAAATTTTCAAAATTGTCACTATTTTATAAATTTAAAACTATTTTACTATTTTGTAGATTTTTAAAATTGTACACATTGTTCTGTAACTCCTGTCACAATTTCACGTCTGTGCCTAAGAAATTATGTAAATTAAGTAATGCTGCTTAACAAACCCAAAGTTTTATTTTATGAAATACAACCTTTTGTATGTAGGGTAAAACTAAAAACTTAAAAAGAAGTTATAGGCTGGCAGCTGGTGAAGAAATACACTAGAAACTCTGCCGAGTTAAAAAATTATAGAAGCTGAAGTCTGACTCATAAGATGTGTTTTCCCAATGTCAGGTTAATAATTTTGTGCGTCTGGCACTGCGGTTTAACTGTAAAAACAATGGAACTCCATCAAATTGGGATTGTGTGGGGGAAGGCAAGAAGAAAGCAGTGAGGGGTAAGGAGGATATGATTTTAACATCTGAAACTCAACTCTATAATGAGAAACAGGGGAGACATGATGTCATGCTGTAGAAGGTCGCTCCACTGTATTTTTTTTTTTTTTTTTTTTTCCAGGCTGGCTTGACCTGAGGTTTTCAACAAAGTCCAGATGGAAATGAGGGAGAAACGTGTGTGTGTGCGCACGTGTGTGTGTGCGTGTGTGTGTGTATGAAGGATTTAAAGCAGGGGGTTTCTCACTCATGAATTTAACATGCTTGGATTTAATGCATACCAAGCACGGCCACCTCATTATTCCCTCCTCCTCGCTTCTTTACCCCAAACCTCTTAACCTCCCTCTGAATCGACAGGATGCCATCTGGTCTGGTTAGTCTTCTGATCACTAACTGAAGAAGGAGGTTCTTTAATTCTTACTGATGAGGAAGTCATTTATCATTTTTTCACCAACTGTAAGACTCAGGTTTGGCTGTTTTTGTTTTATTTTCATATTTTAATATCTGAAATTTCGATGGGTCTTACAATCAAGCATGCGTCATAGTTTAATTGGCAAAGGTTTCCTGTTTTATTCTTCGTCTACTACTTTTGTATTTTCCTTAGTGGAACATAAAATAATGCTGCATTTACTGTCAATGTTGCCCTAGAATTTATGAAATATGATACCTCTAATGATGGTGACTGATGAGGCAGATGAGTTTTGTTTGCTTTGTTTTGCTTTATTTGATTTTGATTCTGGAGTGACCTCTCGATTTAAGAAGAAACCTAAAAAGAAAGTCACCTAGGAGCTGATCTCTGTTCTGTGAAAGTTCACCTGTGTGGTTCCTCTTGATTATGCAAATATACAAGCAGTAGTCACTTTTCAGCTAGAAGAAAGGTTGCCCCTCCTCTGGAAAGCTTTATGTACAGAATGTATCATCCTGCATAAGAAGCTCAGAGTTTTCAAAGAGGAAAGAATGAAGAATCCAGCCCCTATTCCCTCAAAATCCAAGGTTAGGGAAATTTGGGCTCAACCAGGGTACTACACAGCAAGAGATGCTGAAAGAAAATGACAGTGAGCACACCAAAGAGAAATTGAAAAAAATAATAACAATAATTGGCTTTTCTTAAGTAGGTGCCACAAACTCAAGGCAAGCCTAATTTTAAGGGGGAAAGACTGAGATAGGAAGCCCTACAGACTTAGCCATCCTGGCATAGTATTAGAAGGACAATGACCAGAACAGAACATCTGGTAGACCAAGCAGGAACCACTGCAGTGCCGGCAGGAATCCAGATCATCCACAGCATTTTCTCAACAGCAAGCTGAGCAGAACCAGCTTTACCATAGCAATAAGACACAAAAAGCAGTAGCGCCAATGGATTGAGTCACACTGCCAGTCCTCTCTCTCCACCTGACTTGGAAGTAAGACTGACACCCCCTAAACTGAGTACACCTCTGTATTCATGGAAAATTAATTGAAAATCAAGATACTTGTCAACCTTTTTATTCCCAGCTGCTAGAGCAGACCACATGGCTAACAATGACTAAGTACCTGTTACAAATCACGCACCATAGAGGAAACATTTTAAATGTTCCCAATAATCAATGAGAAGTTGTGATTATTCTAGGCAAACAGAGTCACAGGGGTAAAAAAATAAATAAAAATAAAAAATAAATAAAAAAAAATAAAAAGCTGTTGTCCAGAGACATAAAGCTATTAAGTGGTAGACTGAAGATTTAAGCCCAGGACAACCTGACTTGAAAAGTCATGTTCTTTTCACTAAATTATTTTGGCTGCCACTGAAGAGACAAGAAATCTCATGGGGAGACATTGGCAGACCAAGTTACTCAGGGATCATCCACAATACTTAACTGGTTGTTTTATGTCTGGATTAGATAATACAACCCATGTTGAGAATATTAAGAAGAAACATGAGATGGCCCAGAACCAGCCATCAATTCCAGTGATGCACAAAGCTCCATATTTCCTTGGGTTCATTGTGAACTGGTTAATGCAAAGCTTGACAAATTTAGGAGATCCTTAAAGTCCCCGATGAGGAGTTTTCTGGATAACCAAAGATGTCCTTGATTCTCATTTCTCTTGTGGAGCCACTAAACTCACTGTAGAGAGGCCTTGAAAATGTCCCTCAGAGTCTCTTTCCATATGTAAATAAAGAAAGCTGGAGAGGTTTGTCACTGATCTAAAATCCACAGACTAAATGATTTTGCCAGAGCACCTCTAGAAACTTGTGGACTCTGCACTCCTTAAGGCAAAGGGATAACTAACACCATTGCATTATTTTAAAAACATCCTTTCTCTGTTATATGATGAATTGTGGAATAAAGGCAAATTTGTATGAGTAAAAGACAAAATAATATTTGTTTCATAATATTGTTTCCCCAGGAGGTGATAAGTAGTTACCAATTCAAAATACTATGTTTCTAGTCACAGCTATTAAAAAATCATAATTAGTGCCACACATGGAAATAGTTTCAAGTCTCTCTCCTTTTATGTAACATTACATCATGAGTTTCCTTCTAACCATTACACATTTCCACAATGCGCCAAGGTTGTAATTTTGGGTATGCGCCATTAGGGATGCTAATCATGGAATAGAAAGGAATAAAAGAATATAGGGCCTGCCTGCTAATATGTTCATGGAGGAAAAGGTAGCCAATATCAGTGTCCCAGATGAAAGCATGCTTGAGAGGCAATGGCAACCTACCTCAATACATCAAAAGGCAGGAGTGGAAAACAAGCAAAAAATTAGAAAACATCTGCCCCAAACATTAGGGAATATTCGTTAAGCTAGTTATGGATTCAAACATCTATAGAGATTTACTGAGATAATGATACCCAGAGGAAAGGCAACCTTTATAAACAGGGTGATTATAGAATTTACCAAACTGGGACATTATCGATAATTGCACTGGGACAACTAGAAACCAGGGTATTCCCAAGGAAACTGAGACAAACAATTATTTTATTTATATTTTATAGGTAATTAAGAAGATATGAGGTAGAAGAGTTCCCAAGGGCTCCCAGACAGCTTGGCTATTAATGCATTGGCAATACTTTTTGCACCATATTGTAAACTAATGGTAGTATCAAGAATCCCTGTTCTTACCCTGTTTCACTGCTTTCACTGTTAAATATTATGCTGCTCAAGGTTGGAAGCAATGTTTCAATACTATTTTAAAAATGCAAAAATACAAGAATGGTCAAGCAGGGTTCACGAGACAGAAACTAGAAGGTTCCTCAGGGCAGTGGTGTAACAGTGTTCACTGATTACCTAACATATTCAGTGGAGACTGTATATTATGTAAGATATATTAATTGTACCATATTCCTAAGGTCCCAGAACTGTTTCAGTTCCTGCATTCATCCTAGTGCATCACTGTGATTCTAGGATTTCCCTTAAGCACTTTTTTCATTCTCTGTCACGGGAATCATAAATGAAAGGTGAGATTTTGGTGCCATGAATAAATGAGGAGTGGCAAAAGATGGGGTAGATTTGCATGGAGAAAGGCACCAAGAATCCAATGGTTGGAGGAGTAGAGACCTCCACCACAACTCCACAGGGATGCAGGTAGCACATCTCCATTTGCCTGCATGAGCAAGGAATGTGTCTGTAGCAGGAACACAAGCTGATCCTTTTTTATATAGATGAACTTCACAGACCTGAGCTAGTTAGTGTATGTGTCTGAACAATCCTTGGCTCAGTAACGTTATCCGGAAGATCCTCCTACTTCGACACTGTACACAATTTTAATAAAGTCTTTTTCTGCTTCAACCAGCCAGAGTCCATTTCTGTTGCATACAACTAATTCCTTTAATGGATAAAACCATTTAGAAGTAGCATGCCCTTCCTTCCCCCCAGTTCTTCTTATGGTGTAATGATTGTGTAAGTCCAAAATACCTGTATTAAATCCCTTTGCAGGAGAGGTGAGGATGGTTAATGGGTACTGAAAAAAGAAAAGAATAAGACCATTTGATAGCACAATAGGGTGATTATAGTTAATAATTTTATATTTTAAAGCAACTTAAAGTGTGTAATTGGATTGTTTGTGACTCAAAGGATAAATGCTTGAGGGGATGGATACCCCATTCTCCATGATGTGCTTACTTCACACTGCATGCCTGTATCAAAACATCTCATATACCTTATACACATATATAACTACTATATGTACCCATGAAAAATTTAAAAATAATTTTAAATTTATTTTTCCATAAATTATTGGGGTACAGGTGGTATTTGGGGTATAGGTGGTATTTGGTAACATAAGCTCTTTAGTGGTGATTTGTGAAATTTTGGTGCACCCATCACCTGAGCAATACACTGCACCATGTTTATAGTCTTTTATCCCTAGCACCCCTCCCATTCTTGCCCCCAAGTCCCCAAAGTCCATTGTGTCATTCTTATGCCTTTGAGTCCTCTTAGCTTAGCTCCCACACATCAGTGAGAACATATGATGTTTGGTTTTTCATTCCTGAGTTACTTCACTTAGACTAATAGTCTCCAATCTCATCCAGGTCACTGCAAATACTGTTAATTCATTCCTTTTTATGGTTGAGTAGTACTCCATTGTATCTATATACCACAGTTTCTTTATCCACTCATTGATTGATGGGCATTTGGGTTGGTTCCACGATTTTGCAATTGTGAATTGTGCTGCTATAAAAATGCATGTGCAAGTACCTTTTTCATGTAACGACTCCTTTTCCTCTGGGTAGATACCCAGTAGTGGTACTGCTGGATCAAATGGTATTTCTACTTTTAGTTCTTTAAGGAATCTCCACATTGTTTTCCATAGTGACTATACTAGTTTACTTTTCCACCAGCAGTGCAGAAGTGTTCCCTCTTCATTGCATCCATGCCAACATCTACTTTTTTTTATGGCCATTCTTGCAGGAGTAAGGTGGTATGGTATTGTGGTTTTGACTTGCATTTCCATGATCATTGGTGACACTGAGCATTTTTATATGTTTGTTGGCAATTTGTATGTCTTCATTTGCAAATTGTCTATTCATGTCCTTAGCTCACTTTTTGATGGGATTTTTTTTTTCTTACTGATTTGTTTGAGTTTATTGTAGATTCTAGATATTAGTCCTTTGTCAGATGTATAGATTGTGAAGATTTTCTCCCACTCTGTGGGTTGTTTGTTTACTCAATGTTCCTTTTGCCATGCAAAAGCTCTTTAGTTTAATTAAGTCCCAACTATTTATCTTTCCTTCTATTGCAGCTGCTTTCGGGTTCTTGGTCATGAAATCCTTGCCTAAGTCAATGTCTAGAGGGCTTTTTCCAATGTTATCTTCTAGGATTTTTATAGTTTCAGGTCTTACAGTCCTTAATCTATCTTGAGTTGATTTTTGTATAAACTGAGAGATGAGCACCAAGTTTCAATCTCCTACATGTGGCTAGCAAATTATTCCAGCACCATTTGTTGAAAAGAGTGTCCTTTCCCCACTTTGTTTTTGCTTGCTTTGTCAAAGATCAGTTGGCTGTATCTGGGTTTATTTCTGGATTCTCTATTCTGTTCCATTGGTCTATGTGCCTATTTTTATACCAGTACCATGCTGTTTTAGTGACTATGGTCTTACAGTATGGTTTGAAATCAGGTAGTGTGATGCCTCCAGATGTATTCTTTTCTGCTTAGTCTTGCTTTGGCTATGCAGGCTGTTTTTGGTTCCATATGAAATTTAGAATTCTTTTATCTAATTCTGTAAAGAATGATGGTGGTATTTTATGGGAATTGCATTGAATTTGTAGATTACTTTTGGTAGTATGGTCATTTTCACAACATTGATTCTACCTATCCATGAGCATAGGATGTGTTTCCATCTGTTTGTGTCATCTATGATTTCTTTCAGCAGTGTTTTGTAGTTTTCCTTGTAGATGTCTTTTGCCTCCTTGGGTAGGTAATTCCTAAGTATTTTATTATTTTGCTGCTATTGTAAAAGGGGTTGAGTTCTTGATTTGATTCTCCGCTTGGTCCCTGTTGATGTATAGAAGAGCTACTTATTTGTATATATTAATCTTATATCTGGAAACTTTGCTGAATTTTTTGTCAGTTCTAGAAGCTTTCTGGAGGAGTCTTTAGGATTTTGAGGTAAATTATAATATCATCAGAAAACAGTGACAGTTTGACTTCCTCCTTACTGATTTGGATGTCATTTCCTTCTGTTGTCTGATTGATCTGGCTAGGACTTCCAGTACTGTGTTGAAGAGAAGTGGTGTGAATGGGCATCCTTGTCTTATTCCAGTTCTCAGAGGGATGCTTTCAACCTTTCCCTATTCAGTATCATGTTAGCTGTGGGTTTGGCATACATGGCTTTTATTACATTGAGGTATGTCCCTTGTATGCTGATTCTGCTGAGAGTTTTAATCATAGAAGGATGCCTGATTTTGTTGAATGCTTTTCTGCATCTATTGAGATGATCGTGTCACTTTTGTTTTAATTCTGTTTACGTGGTGTATCACATTTATTATTAAACTATCCCTACATCCCTGAAATGAAATCCACTTGATCATCATGAATTATCTTTTGATATGTTGATGGATTTGGTTAGCTAGTATTTTGTTAAGAATTTTAGCAGCTATGTTCATCAGGGATATTGGTCTGCAGATTTCTTTTTTTGTTATGCCCTTTTCTGGTTTTGTTATTAGGGTGATACTGGCTTCACAGAATGATTTAGAGGGTTATCTCTTTCTCTATCTTGCGGAATAGTGTCAATAAGATTAGCACCAGTTCTTGTTTGAATTTTGGTATAATTCTGCTGTGAATCTGTTTGGTCCTGAATTTTTTTGTTTTAGTCGGTAATTTTTTAATTACCATTTTAATCTCACTTCTTGTTATTGATCTGTTCAGGGTACCTAATTCTTCCTGATTAAGCTAGGAGGGTTGTATATTTCCAGGAATTTATCAACCTCTTCTAGGTTTTCTAGTTTATGCAGGTAAAGAGGTTCATAATAGCTTTGAATGATCTTTGTATTTCTTTGGTATCAGTTGTAATATCTCCCGTTTCATTTCTTAATGAAGTTGTTTGAATTTTCCCTCTTTTCTTGGTTAATCTTGCTAATGATCTATCAATTTTATGTATCTTTTCAAAGAGCCAGTTTTGTTTCATTTATCTTTGTATTGTATTTTGTTTCAATTTCCTTTAGTTCTGCTTTGATCACGTTATTTCCATTCTTCTACTGGGTTTAGATTTGGTTTGTTCTTGTTTCTCTAGTTTCTTGAGGTGTTACCTTAGAATGTAAGCTTGTGCTCTTTCAGTCTTTTGATGTAGGTGTTTAGAACTATGAAATTTCCTCTTAGCACTGCCTTTGCTGTATCCCAGAGGTTTTGATAGGTTGTGTCATTATTGTCATTCAGTTCGAAAATTTTTTTAATTTCCATCTTGATTTTGTTTTGACCCAATAATCATTCAGGAGCAGGTTATTTAATTTCCATGTATTTGCATGGTTTTGAAGGTTCCTTTTCGAGTTGATTTCCAGTTTTATTCCACTGTGGTCTGAGAGAGTGTTTGATACAATTTCAATTTTCTCAAATTTTGTGAGGCTCATTTTGTGGCCTATTATATGCTCTATCTTGGAGAAAGTTCCATGCACTGTTGAAAAGAATGTGCTTTCTGTGATTGTTGTGTGAAATGTTCTGTATCTATCTGTTAAGTCCATTTGTTCCAAGGTATAGTTAAAATCCATTGTTTCTTTGTTGACTTTCTGTCTTGATGACCTGTCTAGTTCAGTCAGTGGAGTATTGAAGTGCCCCCTGTTATTGTGTTGCTGTCTATCTCATTTCTTACGCCTATTAGTAACTGTTTTATAAATTTGGGAGCTCCAGTGTTAGGTGTATATATGTTCAGGATTGTGATATTTTTCTGTTGGACAAGGCCTTTTACCATTATATAATGTCCTTCTTTGTTTCTTTCAACTGCTATTGGTTTAAAGTTTGTTTTGTCTAATATAAGAATTGCTACTTCTGCTCACTTTTGGTGTCCATTTGCATGAAATGCCTTTTTCCACCCCTTTACTTTAAGTGGAGGTGGCAGGCAGGTGGAAATGGACTCTCTGAGGGTTCTTAGCTTTGGTCGTTTAATGTTGTATTTTTGTGCTGGTCAGCCTCCTGCCAAGAGGTGGTGCTTTACGGAAAGAATCAGCTGTGGTAGTATGGAGATAAACAGGTGGTGGGCAGGGCCCTAGAACTCCCAAAAGTATCTGCCCTTTGTCTTCAGCTATGTTGGTGGGTAGGGAAGGCCCATCAGGTACAGGCAGGGTTAGGTGTGTCTAAGCTCAGACTCTCCTTGCGTGGATCTTGCTGTGGCTACCGTGGGGGATGGGGATGAGGTTCCCAGGACAATTCATTTGTGTACCTAGAAGGATAATGGCTGCCTCTACTGAGTCATACAGGTTGTCAAGGAAGTGGGGGAAACCAGTCACAAGCCTCTCCCAGCTCCCATGCAATCCAAAGGGCCAGTCTCCCTCCCACCATGTCCACCCTAAAAGCACTGAGTCTGTTTCCATACAGTGGTCAAGCAGGACTTGAGAACTCGCCCCAGGCTACCCCCTCCTAACTGCAAAAGAAAGGGGCTTTGGTTCTTCCCCTGCCTGTGGAGTCTGCACACCAGATTCACACCCTCCCTGGAGTTCTTGCCAGGAGGCTTCTCACCTGGTTCAAATTGTTACTAAATTCAACTGGAGACTTCCTTCTCCCTGTGGCATTTTCCTCACACCGCTGGCTGCTCCACTCAGATCCCTGTGGTGCCAGGCAAGAACGGCCTGCTTGGGGACCCAGCAAGCTTCCAGGACCTTTCCCACTGCTTCCTCTACCCCTATATTTTGCTCGGCTCTCTAAATCAACTCAGATCCAGAAAAATTCAGAAACGTCTCCCACAAACTAGACTTTCAGTTTCCCCAGTGGGGCTATTTGGGAGCGGAGGATCTCCCTTTCCCACTTCTGCAGTTTGCGCACTCACAGTATTTGGCATGTCTCTTGGGTCCTGCAGGAGCAGTCTGCTTCCTTCATAGCATCTGTGGGTCCTCTCGGGATTCCTGGTTTGCTCTTGCAGCCATCCTGGAGCTTTTTAGCTCTGCTAAAAATTCATGATCCAAGTCTTTACACGCCACTCTGTCTGTTCGAGTCAGAGCTACAATCTAGTCCTGCCTCCCGTCCACCACGATGATCCAGGGGTGTAAATTTAACATGCTAATGGAACATGTGATGCATGAAGAAGCATGTTATTAAAGCGCACAGGTGCTAAAATTTCCCCACCCCTACCTGCCTAAACATCACTCCTTTTCTGCCATAACCCCTTTAAAACTTCCTTTTCAATTCCCTC